>NC_091305.1:18909000-18926500 GCF_038502225.1 Cherax quadricarinatus | reverse complement strand
GGGAAGGATTAGGATAACAAAGGAGGAGGTGTGATGAGTAGGGAAAACGTGGATAGTGACTGAAAGCGTCAGAGACGCAGTAAGCGTGTACACTCAGGGTGAGTTACGAACAGATATTACCAACTGGTACACTGTACAGAAATGGAAGATATTTGGCTGTGCATGCAGAAAGCCATTGATTATGCAGAGCATACAGAAGGTGGATAGAACATACACAAGAAACAGACACGAATGTAGGTGTGCAGATTTCAGAAGGAACGTGATGAAAGCAAATGGAGGTGGATAATGGGCAATTACGGCGAAAATAGCTGCTGGGCGAAACGAGATGTAAAATTTTCAGGTGTCGAATGATAGTTCCAGAGTTAATGTCGCATTTGGCACTGCTATAAAAGGAAAAAAAAAAAAAAAAGTTGTGTCACCGTCTCCGTGGCAAGCAGTGCCTCATGTGAGGTGATGTAGTCAAGTACAGCGTTTATTTGTCACACCTGGAATTTAGGAACGCCTAACGCTGGGGAATTTTTGTGACTGGAGCGCTTACGTTGGAACTTTGTTTATACGAGTTGTTTGTGTAGGGAGTCAATGGTGATGACTAGCAACGAAATAATGATGTGGAAAGGAAGATATTACAGGCGCAGAAAACGTGAAGTGTTGGTGCTCACTGCACTGATGTACAACATTGATGGTGAAATACGTGGAGAGACGTGAGTGTTCCTTAGCATGGTGTATCTCCGTGCAGGTGGAGTATCTCCGTGCAGGTGGTGTATCTCCGTGCAGGTGGAGTATCTCCGTGCAGGTGGTGTATCTCCGTGCAGGTGGTGTATCTCCGTGCAGGTGGTGTGTCTACGTGCAGGTGGTGTATCTCCGTGCAGGTGGAGTATCTCCGTGCAGGTGGTGTATCTCCGTGCAGGTGGTGTGTCTACGTGCAGGTGGTGTGTCTACGTGCAGGTGGTGTGTCTACGTGCAGGTGGTGTATCTCCGTGCAGGTGGAGTATCTCCGTGCAGGTGGTGTATCTCCGTGCAGGTGGTGTGTCTACGTGCAGGTGGTGTGTCTCCGTGCAGGTGGTGTATCTCCGTGCAGGTGGTGTATCTCCGTGCAGGTGGAGTATCTCCGTGCAGGTGGTGTATCTCCGTGCAGGTGGTGTGTCTACGTGCAGGTGGTGTGTCTCCGTGCAGGTGGTGTATCTCCGTGCAGGTGGTGTATCTCCGTGCAGGTGGTGTATCTCCGTGCAGGTGGTGTATCTCCGTGCAGGTGGAGTATCTCCGTGCAGGTGGTGTATCTCCGTGCAGGTGGTGTGTCTACGTGCAGGTGGTGTGTCTACGTGCAGGTGGTGTATCTCCGTGCAGGTGGTGTATCTCCGTGCAGGTGGTGTATCTCCGTGCAGGTGGTGTATCTCCGTGCAGGTGGTGTATCTCCGTGCAGGTGGTGTATCTCCGTGCAGGTGGAGTATCTCCGTGCAGGTGGTGTATCTCCGTGCAGGTGGAGTATCTCCGTGCAGGTGGTGTATCTCCGTGCAGGTGGTGTATCTCCGTGCAGGTGGTGTATCTCCGTGCAGGTGGTGTATCTCCGTGCAGGTGGTGTGTCTACGTGCAGGTGGTGTATCTCCGTGCAGGTGGTGTGTCTACGTGCAGGTGGTGTGTCTACGTGCAGGTGGTGTGTCTACGTGCAGGTGGTGTATCTCCGTGCAGGTGGTGTATCTCCGTGCAGGTGGTGTGTCTACGTGCAGGTGGTGTATCTCCGTGCAGGTGGTGTGTCTACGTGCAGGTGGTGTGTCTACGTGCAGGTGGTGTGTCTACGTGCAGGTGGTGTATCTCCGTGCAGGTGGTGTATCTCCGTGCAGGTGGTGTGTCTACGTGCAGGTGGTGTATCTCCGTGCAGGTGGTGTGTCTACGTGCAGGTGGTGTGTCTACGTGCAGGTGGTGTGTCTACGTGCAGGTGGTGTGTCTACGTGCAGGTGGTGTATCTCCGTGCAGGTGGTGTATCTCCGTGCAGGTGGTGTGTCTACGTGCAGGTGGTGTATCTCCGTGCAGGTGGTGTGTCTACGTGCAGGTGGTGTGTCTACGTGCAGGTGGTGTGTCTACGTGCAGGTGATGTGTCTACTTGCAGGTGGTGTATCTCCGTGCAGGTGGTGTGTCTACGTGCAGGTGGTGTGTCTACGTGCAGGTGGTGTGTCTCCGTGCAGGTGGTGTATCTCCGTGCAGGTGGTGTATCTCCGTGCAGGTGGTGTATCTCCGTGCAGGTGGTGTGTCTACGTGCAGGTGGTGTGTCTACGTGCAGGTGGTGTGTCTCCGTGCAGGTGGTGTATCTCCGTGCAGGTGGTGTATCTCCGTGCAGGTGGTGTATCTCCGTGCAGGTGGTGTGTCTACGTGCAGGTGGTGTATCTCCGTGCAGGTGGAGTATCTCCGTGCAGGTGGTGTATCTCCGTGCAGGTGGTGTGTCTACGTGCAGGTGGTGTGTCTACGTGCAGGTGGTGTGTCTACGTGCAGGTGGTGTATCTCCGTGCAGGTGGTGTATCTCCGTGCAGGTGATGTGTCTACTTGCAGGTGGTGTATCTCCGTGCAGGTGGTGTGTCTCCGTGCAGGTGGTGTGTCAACGTGCAGGTGGTGTATCTCCGTGCAGGTGGTGTGTCTACGTGCAGGTGGTGTATCTCCGTACAGGTGGTGTATCTCCGTGCAGGTGATGTGTCTACTTGCAGGTGGTGTGTCTACGTGCAGGTGGTGTATCTCCGTGCAGGTGGTGTGTCTACGTGCAGGTGGTGTATCTCCGTGCAGGTGGTGTGTCTACGTGCAGGTGGTGTATCTCCGTGCAGGTGGTGTATCTCCGTGCAGGTGGTGTGTCTACGTGCAGGTGGTGTATCTCCGTGCAGGTGGTGTAACTCCGTGCAGGTGGTGTATGGTTTAGAAAGACACGTAAGCAAACACTATAACATATTTATTAGAAAACGTTTCGGTCCTGGGACCTTGATCAAGAAGTGATCAAGGTTCCAGGACCGAAACGTTTTCTAATAAATATGTTATAGTGTTTGCTTACGTGTCTTTCTAAACCAACTTGTCGGTATTTATTACCAAGGTTTATACCATCAGGAGGTGTATCTCCGTGCAGGTGGTGTGTCTCCGTGCAGGTGGTGTGTCTCCGTGCAGGTGGTGTGTCTACGTGCAGGTGGTGTGTCTACGCGCAGGTGGTGCATCTCCGTGCAGGTGGTGTGTCTCCGTGCAGGTGGTGTGTCTCCGTGCAGGTGGTGTGTCTACGTGCAGGTGGTGTGTCTACGCGCAGGTGGTGCATCTCCGTGCAGGTGGTGTGTCTACGTGCAGGTGGTGTATCTCCGTGCAGGTGGTGTGTCTTCGTGCAGGTGGTGTGTCTCCGTGCAGGTGGTGTCTCCGTGCAGGTGGTGTGCCTCCGTGCAGGTGGTGTGTCTCCGTGCAGGTGGTGTGTGTCTCCGTGCAGGTGATGTCTCCGTGCAGGTGGTGTGCTTCGTGCAGATGATGTGTCTCCGTGCAAGTAGTGTTTCCGTGCAGGTGGTGTCTCCACGTAGGCATGTGACAGCTGGTCGTCACCAGCGGCCGCACCACTGGAGCGGAGTTACGTGTTGATCAAGCACAACTTCTGATGGTGGAGGTGAGGACTCGGGCACATGCACGAGTGACGACAGAAGTGAAATGACACTGATAACGACAGCAGCAAAACCTGTAACGAGACTACTACCCAGCTTCACGAGACTGAAAATAGCATTTACAAGGCCCACGTGATCGTACTTAAATAAGAGAGGAGATCTGAAGAGGAACGACAAGGTTGTCTGTGAGGAGCTAAACTGTGGGCGGGTGCCCAAGTGAATAGCTTGGGCTTTGTCGTGAGGACTTGCGATGCTTATGTCAATTGCTTAGAGTACAGGGGTCAACCTGGAGTCTACCTAGAGGGTGTTTAGGGGGTCAACGCCCCCGTGGCCCAGTCCATGACCAAACCTCCCGGTGGATCAGGGCCCGATGAACCAGTGTTACTTCTAGCCACACATAGCTCAACGTGTAAACCACAGCCTGGCTGGCTGAAGTTGTCATCCAATAGGAAGAATACATCACCCCTTAACTCAGAACAGCTAACATACATATCGTAGTTCTCACCATGGCTTGGACTCTTATTGTTCCTGATACTAGACAAAAACTTTCTGACGCTGAGTTTCTCAATTATATGGACTTATAAAACTCAGTGATAAAAGAATATTTGAACAGATATTACTATGTGCTCCTGATTGAAGATTATGCCAGACTTGATTGGTATCGCACTCGATCCCCGGTACGGGTGGAAACATTAAGATGTGTTTCCTTAAAACACCTCCTATTCACGTTTACCTAGGGGTAAAATAGATACCTGGGTGTTAGTCGACAAGTGTGCGTCGCATCCTGGGACAAAACTGACCTAATTTGCCAGAAATGCTCAGCATAACAAGCGGCTTTCTATATAGTAGTATGTCGTTGACGTCAGCTAGGACTGTATACCTTGTACATGTACTTGTAGAAATAAAGATTATTATTATTATTATTATTATTATTATTATTATTATTATTATTATTATTATTATTATTATTATTATTCCGTTAATGTAGCGGAAAAAAACATGAAAGAATAAAAGAGGACTGCAAGAGACACCAAAAAAATCTAGGAAGGAGAAATAACCCGGTCACGTAATACAGACTGGGAGAAACAAGAGCTATAGATTTTTAAAAGTATAATGACCTATAAATAAGAATAACACAAAGCATATTATAAATAACTACACACACACACACATGGAGCAGGAAGAGTGATTTAGTAGCGGCCAGTGAAGAGGCGGGGCCAGGAGCTGTGCCTCGACCCCTGCAACCACAACTAGGTGATGACAACTAGGTGAGTACACACACACACACACACACACACACACACACACACACACACACACACACACACACTCACACACACACACACACACACACACCGCCTGTAAGGTTGGATCTTGCGTAGAGAAAGTATCTATAGAAACCTTGCCTAGTCAAATATTCATCTCAACTGTTTCGTTGTTGTTACCCTGTTGCTGCTTCACTGTTGCTGCTTCACTGTTGCTGCTTCACTGTTGCTGCTTCACTGTTGCTGCTTCACTGTTGCTGCTTCACTGTTGCTGCTTCACTGTTGTTGCTACACTGTCACTGTCGTTACTACACTGCTTAAACTACACTGTCATGTTGCTGCTACACTGTTGCTACTATAATTTTGTTGCTACAATGTCACTGTTGTTACTACACTGCCACTGTTGTTGCTACAATGTCACTGTTGTTACTACACTGTTACTGTTGTTGCTACACTGTTGTTACTACACTGTTACTGTTGTTGCTACACCGTTGTTACTACACTGTTGCTGCTAAACTGTACAATTATTACATTCTCATCAACAGTACCTTTGTTCCAGTCAGATGTGTTCCATTGTTCCAGCCAGCTGGTGTGTACCAATCTTTTCTTTTACAATAGGTTCGTTAACGACCAATTAGACAGTAGTTAAGGGCCGTAAACTGTACTAATAGCTGTATTAAGCGTAACTCAGAGGCTTCTTGGAGAATAGTGCACATTAATCTGTGGTGTAATTATAGGTGTGTGTGTATGTGTGTGTGTGTGTGTGTGTGTGTGTGTGTGTGTGTGTGTGTGTGTGTGTGTGTGTGTGTGTGTGTGTGTGTGTGCGTGTGTGTACTCACCTAGTTGTGGTTGCAGGGATCGAGTCACAGCTCCTGGCCCCGCCTTTTCACTGGCGGCTACTAGGTCGCTTTTCCTGTTCCATGAGCTTCATCATACCTCTTCTTAAAGGTATGTATGGATTCTGCCTCCACTACATCACTTCCCAGGCTGTTCCAATTCCTGACAACTCTGTGACTGAAGAAATACTTCTTAACATCCCTGTGATTCATCTGAGTGTGTGTGTGTGTGTTTACCTAGCAAACACTGACGTGTTGAGTTCCAACTCTAGAGTCTTCCTCTTCTAAAATATGACGTAGGTGATCCGTCTTAATCGTTACTGTTCTTTAAGCTGTGCATTAATTAACCTTCACTATGACGATCCTATTTATGTGACATTCCTTTACTACTCTGATATAAAAATTATTTCCTGACGTTGAGTGTCAGAGGTCCCCGACTCTTAAACGCCCTTTACCCTGTGTACATGGGGAATGACCAACAAAACTCTGCTTATCTTAAAAAGGGAACTGGACAAGTTCTTCAGATCAGTTCTTGACCAACCGGGCTGTGGTTCGTACGCAGCACTGCATGTGGCCAGCATTAACAGCCTAGTTGATTAGGCTTTAATCCACCAGGAGGCCTTGTTTGGCACCTGGCCGTGGAGGCATTAATCCCCGTAGGCATACTTCAGGAATCCTTCAGGTATTCCTATGAATCAAAAGACTGTAAAGATACCATCTGCAGGTGGTCACTGTTTTCTGTGTTCTGGCGTACTTTATATGTTGTGGCCATGTCTCTCCTCTTCCAGTGACATACGTGGTGTTGTCATAGCTTCTGTTTGTCATGTCGAGTCAGTTTGGTAACGAATTTTTTTCACTTACTCAAGTTTATGTTCCTGACTAGATGTGGGCTCCAAGTGGGTGCTGTGTACTCAAGGTTTGATATTACATACAAGTACTCTGCTGTTCTTATGGTCCATGCCTTAGTCTCACAATTATTATTATTATTATTATTATTATTATTATTATTATTATTATTATTATTATTATTATTATTATTATTATTATTATTTTTATTATTGTTATTATTATTATTATTATTACTATTATTATTATTATTATGCTACAAGCACCGACCTTAACAATTCTTCAGCTTCTCCACGACTTTGACTGGTGTTCGTAAGATACAGATTATGATATTCTTGATATGAATTAATATAACATTAGCATCTAAGTAACAGGTTGGTAGACAGCAACCACCCAGGGAGGTACTACCGTCCTGCCAAGTGGGTGTAAAACACAAACCTCTAATTGTTTTACATGATGGTAGGATTGCTGGTGTGTTTTTTTCTGCCTCATAAACACGCAGGATAACAGCTGCTTCTATTAACACTTAGGTCACACTACACATGCATGTACAAGCATATATATTTATATACCCATCTTGGTTTTCTTCTATTTTCTTAATAGTTCTTGTTCTTTATTTCCTCTTATCACCATGGAGAAGTGGGAAAGAATTCTTCCTCCGTAAGCCATGATCTCATAAGAGGCGACTAAATTGCCGGGAGCAAGGGTCTACTAACTCCTTCAACTGAATAAATTACTAAATTTGAAAAGGGAAAACTTTCGTTTTTCTGTTTAGGTCACCCGGCCTCGGTGGGAAACTGCCGGTATGTTGAAAAAAAAAAATATTAACAGTATTATGGCATCAATATTTTCTATATGTTAGGGACGGATTTTTTAATATCCAGTGAGCTAAAACGACATAAATAAATTGTCTGGGAATATAAACAAAAATTTTTTAGTGCCTTGTGATGGATTATTTTTTTTTATCGTGACAATGAATTAGTTACTACTGTAGGAAGTTGATGATGATAGTAGGCAGTTGATGATGATAGTAGGAAGTTGATGATGATAGTAGGAAGTTGATAATGATAGTAGGAACTTGATGATGATAGTAGGAAGTTGATGATGATAGTAGAAAGTTGATAATGATAGTAGGAAGTTGATGATGATAGTAGGAAGTTGATAATGATAGAAGGAACTTGATGATGATAGTAGGAAGTTGATAATGATAGTAGGAAGTTGATGGTCCCATCACCATTGTCACAAGCAACACAGTGGTACCATCACCATTGTCACAAGCAACACAGTGGTACCATCACCCTTGTCACAAGCAACACAGTGGTACCATCACCATTGTCACAAGCAACACAGTGGTACCATCACCATTGTCACAAGCAACGCAGTGGTCCCATCACCATTGTCACAAGCAACACAGTGGTACCATCACCATTGTCACAAGCAACAAAGTGGTACCATCACCATTGTCACAAGCAACACAGTGGTACCATCACCATTGTCACAAGCAACACAGTGGTCCCATCACCATTGTCACAAGCAACACAGTGGTACCATCACCCTTGTCACAAGCAACACAGTGGTACCATCACCATTGCCACAAGCAACACAGTGGTACCATCAACATTGTCACAAGCAACACAGTGGTCCCATCACCATTGTCACAAGCAACACAGTGGTCCCATCACCATTGTCACAAGCAACACAGTGGTACCATCACCATTGTCACAAGCAACACAGTGGTACCATCACCATTGTAACAAGCAACACAGTGGTACCATCACCATTGTCACAAGCAACACAGTGGTACCATCACCATTGTCACAAGCAACACAGTGGTACCATCACCATTGTCACAAGCAACACAGTGGTACCATCACCATTGTCACAAGCAACACAGTGGTACCATCACCATTGTCACAAGCAACACAGTGGTACCATCACCATTGTCACAAGCAACACAGTGGTACCATCACCATTGTCACAAGCAACACAGTGGTACCATCACCATTGTCACAAGCAACACAGTGGTACCATCACCATTGTCACAAGCAACACAGTGGTACCATCACCACTGTCACAAGCAACACAGTGGTACCATCACCATTGTCACAAGCAACACAGTGGTACCATCACCATTGTCACAAGCAACACAGTGGTACCATCACCCTTGTCACAAGCAACACAGTGGTACCATCACCATTGCCACAAGCAACACAGTGGTACCATCAACATTGTCACAAGCAACACAGTGGTCCCATCACCATTGTCACAAGCAACACAGTGGTCCCATCACCATTGTCACAAGCAACACAGTGGTACCATCACCATTGTCACAAGCAACACAGTGGTACCATCACCATTGTAACAAGCAACACAGTGGTACCATCACCATTGTCACAAGCAACACAGTGGTCCCATCACCATTGTCACAAGCAACACAGTGGTCCCATCACCATTGTCACAAGCAACACAGTGGTACCATCACCATTGTCACAAGCAACACAGTGGTACCATCACCCTTGTCACAAGCAACACAGTGGTACCATCACCATTGCCACAAGCAACACAGTGGTACCATCACCATTGTCACAAGCAACACAGTGGTCCCATCACCATTGTCACAAGTAACACAGTGATCCAATCACCATTGTCACAAGCAACACAGTGGTACCATCACCATTGTCACAAGCAACACAGTGGTACCATCACCATTGTCACAAGCAACACAGTGGTACCATCACCATTGTCACAAGCAACACAGTGGTCCCATCACCATTGTCACAAGCAACACAGTGGTACCATCACCATTGTCACAAGCAACACAGTGGTACCATCACCATTGTCACAAGCAACACAGTGGTACCATCACCATTGTCACAAGCAACACAGTGGTACCATCACCATTGTCACAAGCAACACAGTGGTCCCATCACCATTGTCACAAGCAACACAGTGGTCCCATCACCATTGTCACAAGCAACACAGTGGTACCATCACCATTGTCACAAGCAACACAGTGGTCCCATCACCATTGTCACAAGCAACACAGTGGTCCCATCACCATTGTCACAAGCAACACAGTGGTACCATCACCATTGTCACAAGCAACACAGTGGTACCATCACCATTGTCACAAGCAACACAGTGGTCCCATCACCATTGTCACAAGCAACACAGTGGTACCATCACCATTGTCACAAGCAACACAGTGGTCCCATCACCATTGCCACAAGCAACACAGTGGTACCATCACCATTGTCACAAGCAACACAGTGGTACCATCACCATTGCCACAAGCAACACAGTGGTACCATCACCATTGTCACAAGCAACACAGTGGTACCATCACCATTGCCACAAGCAACACAGTGGTACCATCACCATTGTCACAAGCAACACAGTGGTACCATCACCATTGCCACAAGCAACACAGTGGTACCATCACCATTGCCACAAGCAACACAGTGGTACCATCACCATTGTCACAAGCAACACAGTGGTACCATCACCATTGCCACAAGCAACACAGTGGTACCATCACCATTGCCACAAGCAACACAGTGGTACCATCACCATTGTCACAAGCAACACAGTGGTACCATCACCATTGTCACAAGCAACACCGTGGTACCATCACCATTGCCACAAGCAACACAGTGGTACCATCACCATTGTCACAAGCAACACAGTGGTACCATCACCATTGTCACAAGCAACACAGTGGTACCATCACCATTGCCACAAGCAACACAGTGGTACCATCAACATTGTCACAAGCAACACAGTGGTCCCATCACCATTGCCACAAGCAACACAGTGGTACCATCACCATTGTCACAAGCAACACAGTGGTCCCATCACCATTGCCACAAGCAACACAGTGGTCCCATCACCATTGCCACAAGCAACACAGTGGTACCATCACCATTGTCACAAGCAACACAGTGGTACCATCACCATTGCCACAAGCAACACAGTGGTACCATCACCATTGTCACAAGCAACACAGTGGTCCCATCACCATTGCCACAAGCAACACAGTGGTACCATCACCATTGTCACAAGCAACACAGTGGTACCATCACCATTGTCACAAGCAACACAGTGGTACCATCACCATTGCCACAAGCAACACAGTGGTACCATCACCATTGTCACAAGCAACACAGTGGTCCCATCACCATTGTCACAAGCAACACAGTGGTACCATCACCATTGTCACAAGCAACACAGTGGTACCATCACCATTGTCACAAGCAACACAGTGGTACCATCAGGATGAACAGAAAGCTAGCAGGAGCCGTGACGAATGAGCATAGTTGTAAATCGAACATCTTAGACTGGCTACAGAGAGAGAGAGAGAGAGAGAGAGAGAGAGAGAGAGAGAGAGAGAGAGAGAGAGAGAGAGAGAGAGAGAGAGGGGGGAGGGAGGGAGGGAGAGAGAAATATAAACACCACTGCTTGGTGAGTAGAGATCAATTATTATAACCGGGAAATTACAGAGAGGTAATTACAGTTGCTAAACTTAGATAATCATTAGATAATTACAGCTAGGTAATAACAGCTAGTTATTACAGCTAGGTAATAACAGCTAGTTATTACAGCTAGGTAATAACAGCTAGTTATTACAGCTAGGTAATAACAGTTAGTTATTACAGCTAGGTAATAACAGCTAGTTATCACAGCCTAGGTAGTTTAGCACACAACTGAAGCAGTGTTCTCACACTACGTTATTAGTAAGTTTCTTGGACCTGTAATGAATTAATTTTTATAAGAGCAGCAACAGTTTCTGCAGCAGCAGCAGCAACCACAGTAGCAGCAACAACCACAGAAGCAGCAGCAACCACAGTAGCAGGAACAACCACAGTAGCAGCAGCAACCACAGTAGCAGCAACAACCACAGTAGCAGCAGCAACCACAGTAGCAGCAGCAACCACAGTAGCAGCAGCAACCACAGTAGCAGCAACAACCAGAGTAGCAGCAGCAACCAGAGTAGCAGCAGCAACCACAGTAGCAGCAGCAACCACAGTAGCAGCAGCAACCACAGTAGCAGCAGCAACCACAGTAGCAGCAGCAACCACAGTAGCAGCTGCAACCACAGTAGCAGCAACAACCACAGTAGCAGCAACAACCACAGTAGCAGCAACAACCACAGTAGCAGCAGCAACCACAGTAGCAGCAACAACCACAGTAGCAGCAGCAACGACAGTAGCAGCAGCAACCACAGTAGCAGCTGCAACCACATTAGCAGCAACAACCACAGTAGCAGCAACAACCACAGTAGCAGCAGCAACCACAGTAGCAGCAACAACCACAGCAGCAGCAACAACCACAGTAGCAGCAACAACCACAGCAGCAGCAACAACCACAGTAGCAGCAACAACCACAGTAGCAGCAGCAACCACAGTAGCAGCAGCAACCACAGTAGCAGCAACAACCACAGTAGCAGCAACAACCACAGTAGCAGCAGCAACCACACTAGCAGCAGCAACCACAGTAGCAGCAGCAACCACAGTAGCAGCAGCAACCACAGTAGCAGCAGCTACCACAGTAGCAGCAGCAGCCACAGTAGCAGCAGCAACCAAAGTAGCAGCAACAACCACAGTAGCAGCAACAACCACAGTAGCAGCAGCAACCACAGTAGCAGCAACAACCACAGTAGCAGCAGCAACCACAGTAGCAGCAGCAACCACAGTAGCAGCAGCAACCACAATAGCAGCAACAACCACAGTAGCAGCAACAACCGCAGTAGCAGCAACAACCGCAGTAGCAGCAGCAACCACAGTAGCAGCAGCAACCACAGTAGCAGCAGCAGCCACAGTAGCAGCAGCAACCACAGTAGCAGCAGCAACCACAGTAGCAGGAACAACCACAGTAGCAGCAACAACCACAGTAGCAGCAACAACCACAGTAGCAGCAGCAACCACAGTAACAGCAGCAACCACAGTAGCAGCAGCAGCCACAGTAGCAGCAGCAACCACAGTAGCAGCAGCAACCACAGTAGCAGCAGCAACCACAGTAGCAGCAGCAGCCACAGTAGCAGCAGCAACCACAGTAGCAGCAGCAACCACAGTAGCAGCAGCAACCACAGTAGCAGGAACAACCACAGTAGCAGCAACAACCACAGTAGCAGCAGCAACCACAGTAGCAGCAGCAACCACAGTAGCAGCAGTAACCACAGTAGCAGCAGCAACCACAGTAGCAGCAGCAACCACAGTAGCAGCAGCAACCACAGTAGCAGCAGCAACCACAGTAGCAGCAGCAACCACAGTAGCAGCAGCAACCACAGTAGCAGCAGCAACCACAATAGCAGCAACAACCACAGTAGCAGCAACAACCACAGTAGCAGCAACAACCACAGTAGCAGCAGCAACCACAGTAGCAGCAGCAACCACAGTAGCAGCAACAACCACAGTAGCAGCAACAACCACAGTAGCAGCAACAACCACAGTAGCAGCAGCAACCACAGTAGTAGCAACAACCACAGTAGCAGCAACAACCACAGTAGCAACAGCAACCACAGTAGTAGCAACAACCGCAGTAGCAGCAACAACCACAGTA
This sequence comes from Cherax quadricarinatus, assembly GCF_038502225.1. Taxonomy (NCBI): domain Eukaryota; kingdom Metazoa; phylum Arthropoda; class Malacostraca; order Decapoda; family Parastacidae; genus Cherax; species Cherax quadricarinatus. Next base: position 18,913,387 of record NC_091305.1, on the reverse strand, counting down.
GCAGCAACCACAGTAGCAGCAGCAACCACAGTAGTAGCAACAACCACAGTAGCAGCAACAACCACAGTAGCAGCAACAACCACAGTAGCAGCAACAACCACAGTAGCAGCAGCAACCACAGTAGTAGCAACAACCACAGTAGCAGCAACAACCACAGTAGCAGCAGCAACAACAGTAGCAGCAGCAACCACAGTAGCAGCAACAACCACAGTAGCAGCAACAACCACAGTAGCAGCAGCAACCACAGTAGTAGCAGCAACCACAGTAGCAGCAACAACCACAGTAGCAGCAGCAACCACAGTAGCAGCAGCAACCACAGTAGCAGCAGCAACCACAGTAGCAGCAACAACCACAGTAGCAGCAGCAACCACAGTAGCAGCAGCAACCACAGTAGCAGCAGCAACCACAGTAGCAGCAACAACCACAGTAGCAGCAACAACCACAGTAGCAGCAACAACCACAGTAGCAGCAACAACCACAGTAGCAGCAGCAACCACAGTAGTAGCAACAACCACAGTAGCAGCAACAACCACAGTAGCAGCAACAACCACAGTAGCAGCAGCAACCACAGCAGCAGCAACAACCACAGTAGTAGCAACAACCACAGTAGTAGCAGCAACCACAGTAGCAGCAACAACCACAGCAGCAGCAACAACCACAGTAGCAGCAACAACCACAGTAGCAGCAACAACCACAGTAGCAGCAACAACCACAGTAGCAGCAACAACCACAGTAGCAGCAACAACCACAGTAGCAGCAACAACCACAGTAGTAGCAACAACCACAGTAGCAGCAACAACCACAGTAGCAGCAGCAACCACAGTAGCAGCAGCAACCACAGTAGCAGCAACAATCACAGTAGCAGCAGCAACCACAGTAGCAGCAGCAGCCACAGTAGCAGCAACAATCACAGTAGCAGCAACAATCACAGTAGCAGCAGCAACCACAGTAGCAGCAACAACCACAGCAGCAGCAACAACCACAGTAGCAGCAGCAACCACAGTAGCAGCAACAATCACAGTAGCAGCAGCAGCCACAGTAGCAACAGCAAAAACAGTAACAACAGCAATCACAGTAGCAGCAACAGTAGCCACAGTATAAGTCACAGCAGCAATAACAGCCGCAGATAAGTCACAGCAGTAACAGCAACAATAGCTATATCGACCCACAACATTGTGGACATCTGAGTGGTCCTTGTCCCTGAAGGACCTACCTTCCCGCTCACCTTCTTTCCCAGCTCGCCTCGCCAGTAACTACACTCGAGTCACAACCGTATGAACCGGGATCGAATCTTAGGTAGGGCAAAACTTACGGGAAAAATTTCCTTCACCCTCGTTCCCCTGCCCACCCACCAAGCAGTGGAAACGGACAACAGCGAACTGTTGTGGGAAGACATGGAAGAAATACTGTATAAATGTATTTGAAAACTGCAGTGCTGCTAGAAGGCACGGCAAGAGAACATTCTTCATGACACTATACCAAGTGTTAGAAAATTGCAGTTCTGCTGGAGGACACAGAGTAAAATATATTTTCCAGTCCTACAGGGCTGGGGACTTTGAAATGAGCTTAGGTAGAATAACAGCCCTTACGCTGTAAAACTGGTTTCTGTAAAAGAGAAAAAGATGACTCCAGTCCTGTTAGGTAAATAGACAGTGAAGCAGTGCAGCTCCTGGAGAGTGAAACGTTGCTACAATAATATGTCACATTGGTTTCGTCTGTGTCTATTTACCTAACAATTTGTCAGTAATTCTAACTTCAGTCCTGCTAAAAATATTAGTATTAGGGATTTTTTTTATAAATTATTATCATCTTTAAATACATGGCAATGTGCAGACATATTTTGCTCAACTGTAATACTTGCCGCACCTCTTGGAACCTTTGTAAACATTGGTATCAAGCCCAGGATTTGACTTCTAGCCGGATTTGAGTTTCTAACTTATTTCTGTCGTATTTCTTTTTATTTGGATGCTGCTCACGTGATATTGCTGGGTGGAGAAAGGCAGCAAGGATATGAGAAAAACGGGCACCATATGCTACGCCGGACCCAGGGCTCCAACCGAGGTCCTTTAGTTGTAGGTTTAACACCATCATCTCTGATCTATTCACTGAACCCCTTCTCTCATCCTTGCTCTATTTAATCCTTCTCTCTTTTCCCTTAGCCCCTTTCTCTTTTTACCCTTACTCCTCCAATCTTTCCCCAACCCCTTTTCTCTTTTCCCGAAACCCATCCGACCCCACACCACAGCACCCTTCCCCTCACCTCCCTCCCCTCACCTCCTAACCCCACCCCAAAGATCCCCTCTCTCCTTATCTTCTTCATGTCCCCTCAAGCCACTGATAACTTTCTCAGGATAATGAACTAATCAAATAGGCTAATTTTGTCGACTAATTCTTGGTAATTAGGGCCAGGAGGGTAAGGGGGGACGGAGGAGACTGTTTAATTGGCTCTTGGCCTTCTCATCGTTTATGGTTGGTTCAAAAGACGTCTTTTTTTTCCTAAACATTTTTTTTCTTTCAGCTGCGTCTGACCCGTCTCTGGTCGAGTCTTTAATTAACCACTGTGACGTGTTGTTGTTGTTGCTTTGTGTGTGTGTGTGTGTGTGTGTGTGTGTGTGTGTGTGTGTGTGTGTGTGTGTGTGTGTGTGTGTGTGTGTGTGTGTGTGTGTGTGTGTGTGTGTATATGTGTGTGTGTGTGTGTGTGTGTGTGTGTGTGTGTGCGCGTGTGTGTGTGTGTGTGTGTGCGCGTGTGTGTGTGTGTGTGTTTGTGTGTGTCCGTGTGTGCGTGTGTGTGTGTGTGTATGTGTGTGTGTGTGTGTGTGTGTGTATGTGTGTGTGTGTGTGTGTGTACTCACCTAATTGTACTCACCTAATTGTGGTTGCAGGGGACGAGATTCAGCTCCTGGCCCCGCCTCTTCACTGACCGCTACTGGGCAATCCCTCTTCCTGCTCCATGAGCTTTATCATACCTCGTCTTAAAACAGAGTATAGTTCCTTCCTCCACTACATCGCTTGCTAGACTATTCCACTTCCTAACAACTCTGTGGCTGAAGAAATACTTCCTAACATCCCTTTGGCTCATCTGAGTCTTCAGCTTCCAATTGTGATCCCTTGTTTCTTGGTCCCATCTCTGGAACATCTTGTCTCTGTCCACCTTGTCTATTCCACGCAGTATTTTGTATGTCGTTATCATGTCTCCCCTGACCCTCCTTTCCTCCATTGTCGTCAGACCGATTTCCCTTAACCTTTCCTTAGCTCTGGAACTAGCCTTGTTGCAAACCTTTGCACTTTCTCTAATTTCTTGACGTGTTTGACCAGGTGTGGGTTCCAAACTGGTGCTGCGTACTCCAGTATGGGCCTGACGTACACAGTGTATAAAGTCTTGAACGATTCCATACTGAGGTACTAGAACTCTATTCTCAGGTTTGCCAAGCGCCCATATGCCTCAGCAGTTATCTGGTTAATATGTCCTTCTGGCGATGTACTCGGTATTATACTTACTCCTAGGTCTTTCTCCTTGAGTGAGGTTTGCAGTCTTTGGCCTCCTAGCCTATACTCTGTATTACAACCTAGGATTTCAAATGGCCTGTTATCCCAGGTGTAATGGGAGCAAATAAACACAGTAGAAAAAGTTTAGACTTATATTATCCTTCACCAATTATAACAGCAATATGTACACTATGTACAGTGATAAATATAGTGCACTCCACGGTAAGCAAGGCAGAAATAGAAACCACAAGATAGCAGACCGTGCTTCAACCAGCTCTAGAATGGGAATGACAAGGGCAGACAGGAGAGCGGTATCCACATAACCTCTGCGATTGTCAATCCCACCTTCTTATTGGCTAGAACCTGGTCACTAGTTGAACGATGGGGCCCCATCATCAACTCTTAGCAACCTGGTTCGCTGGTTGGGGGAGATAGCCTGTAAATGAGGGTGTGTCCATGCGCCGAATAAAGGTTACGTACTCTTTGCATGCCACACTCTGTCTGCAGTATTCTTTGCCCTTCTCCGATCTTCATGACTTTGCATTTGGCGGGGTTAAATTTTAGGAGCCAGTTGCTGGACCACGCATCCAGCCTGTCTAATTCTCTTTGTAGACCTGTCTGGTCCGAATCTGATTTAATTCTCCTCATTAACTTCACATTATCTGCAAACAGGGACACTTCTGAGTCTATCCCTCCCGTCAGGTCGTTCACATATACCAAGAATAGCACTGGTCCCAGGACTGACTCCTGCTGGACCACGCTTGTCACAGGCGCCCACTGTGATACTTCGTCACGTACCATGAATGCTGTTGTCTCCCTGTTAAGTATTCTCTGATCCATTGCAGTGCCCTTCCTGTTATACGCGCCTGTTCCTCTAGCTTCTGTACTAATCTCTGGTGAG
>NC_091305.1:18879000-18906500 GCF_038502225.1 Cherax quadricarinatus | reverse complement strand
GCTGACAATTCTATGACTGAAGAAATACTTCCTAACGTCCCTGTGACTCGTCTGAGTCTTCAGCTTCCAGTTGTGACCCCTTGTCCCTGTGTCCCCTCTCTGGAACATCCTATCTCTGTCCACCTTGTCTATTCCCCGCAGTATCTTGTGTGTGTGTGTGTGTGTGTGTGTGCGTGTGTGTGTGTGCATGTGCGTGTGCGTGTACTCACCTATTTGTACTCACCTATTTGTGGTTGCAGGGGTCGAGTCATAGCTCCTGGCCCCGCCTCTTCGCTGATTGCTACTAGGTCCTTTCTCTCCCCGCCCCATAAGCTTTATCATACCTCGCCTTAAAACTATGTATGGTTCCCGCCTCCACTACGTGTGTGTGTGTGTGTGCGCGCGTCTGACTGTCTCTACGTCAGCTGTTAACTGAGTGGCTGGAAAAAGTAGCATTAAAACTGAACAAGAAAAAAAAGTTAATCCAGCTATTATTTGAGACAAAACATCCTGAACACTTTCATTAATATTAACGTACATAACATTATATATATATATATATATATATATATATATATATATATATATATATATATATATATATATATATATATATATATATATATATATATATATATGTAGAGAGAGAGAGAGAGAGACAATAAGAAGAGAAAAAAAGAGAAAAGAAAAGAAGAAAGCGACATGTAATTTTGGGAGACGACTTGGGGAGAAGAAACAAAGAAACTTGGGGTGTTAAAACGCACTTACCAGCAGATTCATTACACAATGCGGGCCAGCACAACACTGCTGGAATTTATCGAGTTAGAGAAGTTGTGAGAGAGAGAGAAAGTGGATGAATGAATGTGGGTTTTTTTTCTCTATGATTATAAATCTTCGTCCTCCTACTTCTTCTTCCACCTTTTTCCTCTTCCTGTCTTCCTTCTTTCTTCTTCTTCTTCTTCGTCCTCCTACATCTTCCACCTTTTTCCTCTTCCTGTCTTCCTTCTTTCTTCTTCTTCTTCTTCTTCTTCTTCTTCTTCTTCTTCTTCTTCTTCTTCTTCTTATTATTATTATTATTATTATTATTATTATTATTATTATTATTATTATTATTGTTAATATTATTATTATTATTCTCACTGGAAGTATTGATTTGGTATAGTTCGCAGTGTGTGATGTGGCTGGAAGGTAGTCATTTCTGATCCAAAAGAGAGAAGGGCGGCTCTAGTTCCCTGGATCAAGAGTCCCTCTTAGACCCCTAACGTGAAGGCACCTCCTTCGAAGAATATGCGTGAGAATGCGTGCTAGCTGTTTGGGAGGGCCTGGGCACTGACAGAGTGCCACAACGAAGCAAGAACTTGCATCATCTACAAAGGTACAGTTCCAGAAGCACTGCAACTTATCTCTTTCTCTCCGCTGCCATGGATCCTATTTGGACAGATGAGAACGGGACAGAGAAGCTGAAGGCTCCCTACCCGTCTTGTACTCCGGTTCAGCCGTCAGCAGGAAAATAAGGATAGATGATATTATTGCGGAGTATCGAACAAATAACGGCAATGATACATGGAACTAGGAGGATGCCTCAGACGCCTATTCTTAATAGTTTATCGTTATTGTGTTTGCTGCTCCTGCTGACAGTAACCTGGAGTTTGCCTGGAGAGAGTTCCGGGGGTCAACGCCCCCGCGGCCCGGTCTGTGACCAGGCCTCATAACAATTAAGTAACAAAACCAAAACAATGTAACAAAATCAACAAAAACACCCACAAAACAACTTCAAAATACACAAGCAACAAAACAAGAAAACACACAATGCTATCATCAGAAAAACAAACCATCTATAAACAAGAAGCCAATAAATAGCAATAAACCAACAACGAAACATCAAGTCACTAAACAACAACAGCAAAGCAAAACAGAATCAACCGACAAGAAAACAACAGCAAACAAACAAACAAAAAAAATTCAAAAGCTCCTGTTTTGTTCCATTGCTCCCGTACCTGTCTACCTCTTTAACTTACCCTTTAATTCCTTTTGCAAATTAGATACAAAATCTGAAGCTCATCTCCTGGTGCCTCTTCCGTTTCTCTCACCTCCGACGCCTTTACTAGTTGGCAGGAACAACGTCGGAATCCCTACTGTGGTGATTTCGACACACCACCCACCACAGTCCGCTAGATCAGCGTGCCTAATTATCATCAATATTATTATTATCATTACCAATTATTATAAATACTAATTACATTCTGTTGTTTTTAATTTTGCTGATAAATAATGAACGTAATTTATTCCTTTATGTCGAGGCAGATCAAAGAATGTTTTCCATGTCAGTATTTTGTCTTTGTCTGTTAACATTTATCGCAGCGAAAATATTTATGTAACTCTTTCGTCTTTCTGTTTTTATTATTTTTATGCTATCGGAGCGTCGACTTGCAGAGGTCAGTAGCCTTGCAACTTTGCATAGCTCCTGATGATGCACTGAGAAGTGTGAAAGTCTTTCATATATATATATATATATATATATATATATATATATATATATATATATATATATATATATATATATATATATATATATATATATATATATATGTATATATATATATGTATATATATATGTATATATATATATAGTGGATCCAAGTGGTGCGATGCAGACAACAATGAAGACAAGACAAAGGTTCCTGGAAAAGCTTTTATTAGGATAACATTTTGCTCTATGTACAGCTTTGAAAAGTAAGTTAGTAAAGTTCTATACAGAGCGAAACGTTGGATTGAGGGATCCTCCCTTAGGGGACCTGAACTGCCCCGCTCTTCCTGACAAGTGAAGTGGCAGTCGTCAGGCGGTGACTGCCACCTCACTTGATTCCTTGTTTTAATGTACAAAACGTCCTCTGTGCCCTGTTTGATTCTCCGAATTGATTCTCCAAGTATTCATAAGGATACTAATGTAACCAAACCATACCACGGGTAGGGTTTAAACGCGACGGTCTGACCACGGGTTCAAACACCACCCTTGGTATGGTTTGACACTAACGTAACTACAGCAGTAATCTAGATGCTTTCTTCTACACTCCAGTTTGTCTTCATGCGTCTCATAACTCGTTAAGGGACCACAGTTGTAATGAATATTTAACGCGCGGCCTGAGTAATACCTGGAAGAAAGCATTTTTATGGAGATTTATATCCGCGTTTTCTTACCTATAACCACGGAATTTTGTTCTTGTTATAACTAGACTACTTTGTGCGCTTCAAATCATTCCGATGGACCTCTCGGAATTCTTCTCTTAGCCTATCTCGCCTATAGGCTTTTAAAATTACTGGTATTTATGCTGAATATCATGTCGGATAGGGCAACTGTCTACAGTAAAATCAAATTTTCGTTCAGTGAACACTTATCAGCGTGTTGAGGTTCCTCTGTGTATGTGCGGTTGGCATCAGTATAAGATTTTTTTTCTAATTTCGTGAATAAAGCAATTCATTTGATAAATTCAAAAGCGGTTTTCACGACATTTATATACAGAGTTCGAGGAGGATGGGCTAGAGCAGCGAGTGTGAGTAGGATGAGTTAGAGCACCGAGTGCGAGGAGGATGGGCTAGAGCACCGAGTGCGAGGAGGATGGGCTAGAGCACCGAGTGCGAGGAGGATGGGCTAGAGCACCGAGTGCGAGGAGGATGAGTTAGAGCACTGAGTGCGAGGAGGATGGGCTAGAGCACCGAGTGCGAGGAGGATGGGCTAGAGCACCGAGTGCGAGGAGGATGAGTTAGAGCACTGAGTGCGAGGAGGGTGGGCTAGAGCACCGAGTGCGAGGAGGATGCGCTAGACCCCGGGGTGTGAAGAGGATGAGTTAGAGCACCGAGTGTGAGGAGGATGGGCTAGAGCCCCGTGTGTGAGGAGGATGAGTTAGAGCACCGAGTGCGAAAAGGATGGGCTGGAGCACTGAGTGCGACGAGGATGGGCTAGAGCACCGAGTGCGAGGAGGATGGGCTAGAGCACAGAGTGCGAGGAGGATGCGCTAGACCCCGGGGTGTGAAGAGGATGAGTTAGAGCACCGAGTGTGAGGAGGATGCGCTAGAGCCCCGAGTGTGAGGAGGATGAGTTAGAGCACCGAGTGCGAAAAGGATCGGCTAGAGTACCGAGTGCGGGGAGGATAGGCTAGACCCGCGAGTGCGACGAGGATGAGCTAGAGCATCGAGTAAGAGGAGGATGGGCAAGAGCACTGAGTGCGACGAGGATGGGCTAGAGCACCGAGTGCGAGGAGGATGGACAAGAGCACCGAGTGCGAGGAGGATGGGCTAGAGCCCCGAGTGCGACGAGGATGGGCTAGACCACACAGTGCGAGGAGGATGAGCTAGAGCCCCGAGTGCGAGGAGGATGGACAAGAGCACCGAGTGCGAGGAGGATGGGCAAGAGCCCCGAGTGCGAGGAGGATGGGCTAGAGCACTGATTGCGAGGAGGATGGGCTACACTGAGTGCGAGAAGGATAGGCAAGAGCACCGAGTGCGAGGAGGATGGGCTAGAGCCCCGAGTGCGAGGAGGATGGGCTAGAGCACCGATTGCGAGGAGGATGGGCTAGAGAACCGAGTGCGAGGAGGATGGGCTAGCGCCCCGAGTGCGACTAGGATGGGCTAGAGCACTGAGTGCGAGGAGGATGGGCTAGAGCACCGAGTGCGAGGAGGATGGGCTAGAGCACCGAGTGCGACGAGGATGGGCTAGAGAACCGAGTGCGACTAGGATGGGCTAGAGCACCGAGTGCGAGGAGGATGGGCTACACTGAGTGCGAGGAGGATGGGCTACACTGAGTGCGAGGAGGATGGGCTAGAGCACCGAGTGCGAGGAGGATGGGCTAGAGCACCGAGTGCGAGGGGGATGGGCAAGAGCACCCAGTGCGAGGAGGATGGGCTAGAGCCCCGAGTGTGAGGAGGATGGGCTAGAGCCCCGAGTGCGAGGAGGATGGGCTAGAGCCCCGAGTGCGACGCGGATGGGTTACAGCGCTGAATGCGAGGAGGATGGGCTACATTGAGTGCTAGGAGGATGGGCTAGAGCACCGAGTGTGAGGAGGATGGGCTAGAGCACCGAGTGCGACAAGGATGGGCTAGAGCACCGAGTACGACGAAGAGGGGCTAGAGCACTGAGTGCGACGAGGATGGGCTAGAGCACCGAGTGCGAGGAGGATGGGCTAGAGCACCGAGTGCGAGGAGGATGGGCTAGAGCACCGAGTGCGACGAGGATGGGCTAGAGCACCGAGTGCGAGGAGGATGGGCTAGAGAACCGAGTGCGACGAGGATGGGCCAGAGCACCGAGTGTGAGGAGGATGGGCTAGAGCCCCGAGTGCAACGAGGATGGGCTAGAGCACCGAGTGCGACGAGGATGGGCTAGAGCATCGAGAGCGAGGAGGATGGGCTAGAGCACCGAGTGCGAGGATGATGGGCTAGAGCACCGAGTGCGAGGATGATGGGCTAGAGCACCGAGTGCGTGGAGGATGGGCTAGAGCACCGAGTGCGACGAGGATGGGCTAGAGCCCCGAGTGCGAGGAGGATAGGCAAGAGCACCGAGTGCGAGGAGGATGGGCTAGAGCACCGAGTGCGAGGAGGATGGGCTAGAGCACCGAGTGCGAGGAGGATGGGCTAGAGCACCGAGTGCAAGGAGGATGGGCTAGAGCCCTGATTGCGAGGAGGATGGGCTAGAGCACCGAGTGCGAGGAGGATGGGCTAGAGCACCGAGTGCGAGGAGGATGGGCTAGAGCACCGAGTGCGAGGAGGATGGGCTAGAGCACCGAGTGCGAGGAGGATGGGCTAGAGCACCGAGTGCGAGGAGGATGGGCTAGAGCACCGAGTGCGAGGAGGATGGGCTAGAGCCCCGAGTGCGAGGAGGATGGCCTAGAGCCCCGAGTGCGACGAGGATGGGCTAGAGCACTGAGTGCGAGGAGGATGGGCTACACTGTGTGCGAGGAGGATGGGCTAGAGCACCGAGTGCGAGGAGGATGGGCTAGAACACCGAGTGCGAGGAGGATGGGCTAGATCACCGAGTGCGAGGAGGATGGGCTAGAGCACCGAGTGCGAGGATGATGGGCTAGAGCACCGAGTGCGAGGATGATGGGCTAGAGTGCCGAGTGAGAGGAAGATGGGCTAGATCACCGAGTGCGAGGAGGATGGGCTAGATCACCGAGTGCGAGGAGGATGGGCTAGAGCACCGAGTGCGAGGAGGATGGGCTAGATCACCGAGTGCGAGGAGGATGGGCTAGAGCATCGAGTGCGAGGAGGATGGGCTTGAGCGCCGAGTGCAAGGAGGATGGGCTTGAGCCCCGAGTGCGAGGAGGATGGGCTACAGCCCCGAGTGGAAGGAGGATGAGCTAGAGCACCGAGTGCTAGTAGGATAGGCAAGAGCACCGAGTGCGAGGAGGATGGGCTCCACCGATTGCGAGGAGGATGGGCTAGAGCACCGAGTGCGAGGAGGATGGGCTAGAGCACCGAGTGTGAGGAGGATGGGCTAGAGTACAGAGTGCCACGAGGATGGGCTAGAGCACCGAGTGCTAGGAGGATGGGCTAGAGCCCCGAGTGCGACGAGGATGGGCTAGAGCACCGAGTGCGACGACGATGGGTTAGAGCACCGAGTGCGAGGAGGACGGGCTAGAGCACTGAGTGCGAGGAGGATGGGCTAGAGCACCGAGTGCTAGGAGGATGGGCTATAGCACCGAGTGCGAGGAGGATGGGCTAGAGTACAGAGTGCGACGAGGATGGGCTAGAGCACCGAGTGCGAGGAGGATGAGCTAGAGCACCGAGTGCGACGAGGATGGGCTAAAGCTCCGAGTGCGAGGAGGATGAGCTAGAGCACCGAGTGCGACGAGGATGGGCTAAAGCTCCGAGTGCGAGGAGGATGGGCTAGAGCACCGAGTGCGAGGAGGATGGGCTAGAGCACCGAGTGCGAGGAGGATGGGATAGAGCATCGAGTGTGAGGAGGATGGGCTAGAGCACCGAGTGCGAGGAGGATGGGCTAGAGCCCCGAGTGCGACGAGGATGGGCTAGAGCACCGAGTGCGAGGAGGATGGGCTAGAGCCCCGAGTGCGACGAGGATGGGCTAGAGCACCGAGTGCGAGGAGGATGGGCTAGAGCCCCGAGTGCGACGAGGATGGGCTAGAGCACTGATTGCGAGGAGGATGGGCTAGAGCACCGAGTGCGAGGAGGATGGGCTAGAGCACCGAGTGCGAGGAGGATGGGCTAGAGCACCGATTGCGAGGAGGATGGGCTAGAGCACCGAGTGCGAGGAGGATGTGCTAGAACACAGAGTGCGAGGAGGACGGACAAGAGTGCTGATGGTTGAGGGACCTCAACTTGTTACTCTCAGGCGCAGTCGGAGTTCGTACAGCAGCTCTGCTCGCTGACTCAGTATTGTGTCCCAGACCAGAGACTTTTTTTCCACTTAACATTCACCTATGCAATGACAAATAACAAAAAAAAGGCACAATACCGTGACTGGAACGATACACAAATAACCCGCACATAAAAGAGAGAAGCTTACGACGACGTTTCGGTCCGACTTGGACCATTGACAAAGTCACACTGTGACTTTGTCAATGGTCCAAGTCGGACCGAAACGTCGTCGTAAGCTTCTCTTTTATGTGCGGGTTATTTGTGTACGTATGGAATACCTTGTTTAAGGGACCGGAGATACGATATCAGTTTTTATAAAGAAAACGAAACTAATATTTAACAGAATTTATTTATAGCGAAGTTCATGCTCTTTTTCTCGACAAATTACGACCCAAGTCTCATTTGCTCTTTTTTTCCAGATTTAATATAAAAGTACAATAATTAAGACCCAGATTGTGGCTCCTCTCATAATCATTCGCTAGTTTCCAGTTTTATTTCATCAGATTAATTTTTAATCCGTTCATTATTGTTCTTAATGCATATGCTGTTATGTATTCATTTCTTTTTAATTCTGATGGATATTTTGGCTTGACTAGTTGATTTGTTTTTCTTGGTTAAAAGTTGATTGATTGATTTTTTGGGGGTTAGACAAGTTGATTTCTCTATTTTTGGTTATACAAATTAACTATTATTTTTTTTTGTTAGGTAAGTGGATTATTATTTTTTTTTGTTAAGACTAGTTGATTTGTTAACATTTAGTTTCTCGTGGAACCTGGACGTGTCATAACTGATAATTATCAGTCATGATACTGAAAAATATCTGAGTAATTATAATTCCACAGATATTTTTTGAGTGACAGTCAGTGACCCGCTGGTCGATGTTGATGGCCATCACTGTTGAGCGAGTCCCACTGTGAAGCCTCTTCCACTGAGATGGTTTTTCCCCTACACTGTGAATCTCTTCCACTCGCGGTGGAAAGGGGGAAGGGGAAGGATCACCCAGTTTATCCACCAATTAGCCTCAACTTCCCCTCCCCTCCCCTCCCCATCAGTCAGCCTCGTCAACCCCACCACCAATGAGCCTCATCACCCCCTTTATCACCAATCAGCCTCGCCTCCCCCACCAATCAGCCCCCACCTCCTCCAATCTCCCCAGCAATCAACCATACCATTACCACTACCACAATCACTATTAACCATCATCAACCACTACTTGTCTTACCAGACAGCCTTTTCCCCCTTTTCTCCCATTTCCCCCCTTCCCCTACCCCTTCCCCCACTCCTTCCCCCACCCCTTCCCCCCACCCCTTCCCCCACCCCTTCCCCCCACCCCTTCCCCCCACCCCTTCCCCCCACCCCTTCCCCTCCCTTAGGGACTGTAGCGAAAAATTTCAAACTCTCCCGGAGTGGCAAAAAATGGTGCAGGGAAATCACGTTATAACCAAAAACCTCAGAAAAAAAAAAATCTCTTTTTTTTTTTTTTTTTTTTTTTGTTCCCTGGAGGTGAGACGCATGTAACATTTTGCAGAGTTTGTTATAATGTAATATGTGTGAGGGGCGGGGTGGAGGGGAGTTGAGGGAGGGGAGGGGAGGGGTAGGGGAGGGCGGATAAGAGGGATTCCGGAGAGGGATATGGGAAGGAGGAATGTAGTGGTGGGCAGGAAGGGGAGTACATGAGGAAAACCCACTGGAAGATGAGAGAGAGAGAGATGCACAGATGTGCATTTGGTATAAACTAGAGATATTTCAGTCACCGAGAGAACTGAGAGAGATATCAGCCAGCCAGCCAGCCAGCCAGCCCGAAAGCCCGCCCGCCCGCCCTCTGTGCCACAACACTCGCAACACATACACTGGCTCTCCTGCAAACCCCTCAGGAGGAATAAGTGTCGTGGCTCAACACCCTATCATAGAGCCCCAGGGGCTTTAACTCAACACATCCAAGCTTAACATCTTTGGCTTATCACCTCTTTAAAGGCCCATGAGCTGCATATCAACACCTCAGAAGGCTCAGAAACCGGAATTCATCCCAGTCAAACACTATTAATTTAAAGGATTAATTATACAACACAAGACTGGTATGTCTGTAGTGTTTCAGTAAGCACTACTTAACATGACTATGATAATGGTATACAATACTGACAAGTTGATAAGTGAGATGTGTGTGCAACAGTTAGGTAACTTTATTCCGAAAAGTATTGTCTAGACAGTAGAATTCTTCAGTCGAGTACAGAGGAGGCAGAAGCAGTTGAGGTGTAAAGACGATGCTAAACAGTCCATCACCCTTGAAGACGACTTCGAAGGTGATGGACTGTTTACTTCGTCTTTACACTTCTACTGTTTCTGCTGCCTCATCTGTATTCAACTGAATGTATAGGCGACACGTTTCGGAATAAAGTTACCTAATTGTTACACATGTGTCTAGCTTATCAATTACATAACTTAAAGGCAGGGGAAAAAACAACAGTTTTCTTTAGTTAACCTTGTTGTTCTGTCACAGAAATCAATAGACTGATCGTCACGAAACTCGTATCGATTAATCTCCTTTGACAGGGGATATATTTAAAAAATATAGTGAGACATCTTTAAATGTTTGAATTAAATTTAATATTCAGAATCTGTTGTAGGTTTTAGATTATTAAAGTTAATATCTAAATGGAATAAGATCACTGCCTAAAATGATAAAGTTCCAGACTTATGGTGAGGTAACGATTTTCAAATCCAGCTTAATATCCAGTTCCAGAAGGACTAAGTATGACTTTAAATTCTTTAATAAAAGCGTCCAGTTAGCATCTATAAAGCGCAATAAAAAATCTCAATTATTTTGGGTAAGATACACAAGTGTTGACAGTTTGAAGACGATATAAAGAGACATTCTCAGATTTCACACGGAACCTAATGTCTTAATTTGTCAAGGATAAGAAATTGGCGCCTCTAGAGCCTGCGACCACTGCTGGTCTTTTACTGTCAACAATACATCAGCTTGAAGAGACTGAAGAAAAAAATGGTTTAATGCAACTCTCAAACTGGCGCTAACACAGTAACACTGTGAAGTTTTCTTTGATCAAATTACGCTAGCGTAGCAAGTTTGATGCCGATAAGATGCATTCTCAGGTTCTAGCACAGACACAGATGATCCTCACGTCTTAATTGTTAAAAAAATTAGCAGATTTGCACTTGCGCAGCCTAAAACAGTGCTGGGTCTCCTGTTATGTGAAATTCATTGGTATATCAAGTTTGAAGCACTTCGGAAGACGCATTATCAGGTTAGTGGACAAAAAATTGTCACGAAATTTATAAGGTAAAATTGGCTATGTCACACATGCAGAAATAATTCATGGTTTTTACTTGGTAAGTTTAAAGTTGACAAGAAACTTGGAGAAAGGAAAAAAAAAACAGAAAAAGTTGAAAGTCTTGATAGGTATCCATCTGTTGGGAATAACTAAAAATCTTTGTTGTCAGTAGTACAGACACAAATCTATGACGACAGAATTACTGACATTACTATCTGTGATAGAACTATAGAGACAAAATCTACGGTATTTGTGCTTGAGAGAGAAATAAAAATAAAATCATTAAATAAAAATAACAAGAATAATTTAATTTGTCGATTAATAACATTGAATGTTATTAAATATACAATTAACATATGTTGATGGTCAGACTTTGTTGTGCAGTTACACGATATACTTTACACCAGCGGGAATTATAATTCCCGCTGGTGTAACTACGATAATTATCGTAGTTACAGTTCAGTCAGCAGCAGCCGGTGGTAAACTGTTGAAAGTCGGTGGATGAAAGAGCACTTGACTGTTGCGTTTTAAATCAATCAGCAATTAAAACTTCCCGTAAAATGCGAATTAAATTATTTATATGCAGATGAGACTCGATACTGATCATGGGAACATTGATAGTACGTATTTTTTAAATTGGTCCCCCCACCCACCCACCCACCCACCCACACACACGCACACACACACACACACACACACACACACACACACACACACACACACACACACACACACACACACACACACACACGCACACACACACACACACACTGAAGTGTCCCTATTCGCAGATGATGTGAAGCTGATGAGAAGAATTAAATCGGATGAGGATGAGGCAGGACTGCAAAGAGACTTGGACAGGCTGGACATGTGGTCCAGAAACTGACTTCTCGAATTCAATCCTGCCAAATGCAAAGTCATGAAGATTGGGGAGGGGCAAAGAAGACAGAGTATAGGCTAGGTGGACAAAGACTACAGACCTCACTCAGGGAGAAAGACCTTGGGGTGACCATAACACCGAGCACGTCACCGGAGGCACACAGCAACCAAATAACTGCTGCAGCATACGGGCGCCTGGCAAACCTGAGAATAGCGTTCCGATACCTTAATAAGGAATCGTTCAAGACACTGTACACTGTGTATGTTAGGCCCATACTGGAGTATGCAGCACCAGTCTGGAACCCACACATGGTCAAGCATGTCAAGAAGTTAGAGAAAGTACAAAGGTTTGCAACAAGGCTAGTCTCAGAGCTCAGGGGAATGTCGTACGAGGAAAGGTTGAGGGAAATTGGACTGACGACACTGGAGGACAGAAGGATCAGGGGAGACATGATAACGACATATAAGATACTGCGGGGAATAGACAAGGTGGACAGAGATAGGATGTTCCAGAGAGGGGACACAGAAACAAGGGGTCACAACTGGAAGCTGAAGACTCAGACGAGTCACAGGGGCGTTAGGAAGTATTTCTTCAGTCATGGAGTCGTCAGGAAGTGGAATAGCCTAGCTAGTGAAGTAGTGGAGGCAGGAACCATACATAGTTTTAAGAAGAGGTATGACAAAGCTCAGGAAGCAGAGAGGGAGAGGACCTAGTAGCGATCAGTGAAGAGGCTGGGCCAGGAGCTGAGTCTCGACCCCTGCAACCATAATTAGGTGAGTACAACTAGGTGAGTACACACACGCACAGTGAGAGGCGGGGCCAGGAGCTGTGACTCGACCCCTGCAACCACAACTAGGTGAATACAACTATGTGAGTACAACTAGGTCAGTACACCTAGGTGAGTACAAATAGGTGAGTACAACAAGGTGAGTACAACAAGGTGAGTACAACTAGGTGAGTACAACTAGGTGAGTACAACAAGGTGAGTACAACTAGGTGAGTACAACTAGGTGAGTAAAACTAGGTGAGTACAACAAGGTGAGTACAACAAGGTGAGTACAACTAGGTGAATACAACAAGGTGAGTACAACTAGGTGAGTACAGCTAGGTGAGTACAGCTAGGTGAGTACAACAAGGTGAGTACAACTAGGTGAATACAACAAGGTGAGTACAACTAGGTGAGTACAACTAGGTGAGTAAAACTAGGTGAGTACAACAAGGTGAATACAACAAGGTGAGTACAACAAGGTGAGTACAACAAGGTGAGTACAACTAGGTGAGTACAACTAGGTGAGTACAACAAGGTGAGTACAACAAGGTGAGTACAACTAGGTGAGTACAACAAGGTGAGTACAACAAGGTGAGTACACTCACTGAATTATACAACAGGAACATAAGTTTTGCGCTGAAACAAAAATTGTAAACAGAACAGAATTCAAAGTGAGGCAATAATACGTCTGCCAGAGTGAAGGAAGATAATCTTTGAAGAAGAAAAAATGATGACAATGTCGTCGTCCTTTGATAAGAGAAGACAACTACGAAGGTCATAAAGTGATAAAAAAATGGCTAAATAATGATTATTATCAGCATCAACGAGAAGAAAAAGAAATTAAAGAACAAAAATAAAGTAACAATAACGAATTTGAAAACAAGATTTACTTCCATCTTGTTTTCTGTCAAAGATTTTTTTTTTCTTTTCCATCATCCTGAAATTTATATATTCGTTTCAATCTTACCTGAAAGTTTAAATGTTCTGGGTTGACATCATTATTTTATTAGTTCAGAGTTCCCCCCCCCCCCCACGACTCTCCAGCGATTTTTTTTTTTTTGTAAAACTTACTCTCAATTGTTTCGATTTTTCCCCCCATGACTTTCCCGAACATTTTTGTTGTTGTTGTTAAACTTATTCTCAGTTGTGTTGCATTTACCCCATGTTTTGCAAATATTGTTTTAATGTTATTGCATAAATGTTTCGGAATTTGTGAAAATCTGTCTGTCTGTCTGTCTGTCTGTCTGTCTCTCTCTCTCTCTCTGTCTCTGTCTCTCTCTCTTCTTTCACACAGGGTTTTACAAGGGTAGGTTAAGGATCTCTAGCTTTATTGATAAGCTATATACAAATTTAAGATTCCTAACTTTGTTGACAAGCTAAGAGCTGTTACCTACATCAGCTTATTTGACAGCATTTTTATTGTTATGAGACATACAAGTAGGGAACAGGATGAAGTTGGAGCCATCTGTGGGCCAGCATTTTCATCTGATCAACTGACTTTATCTCGTTGACATCATTATGCTGTACGAATGTGTTCCATACTCGAGTCATCCTGGGGATAAATGATCTCAGATGAAGTGATGTTCTGGAGAAGGGTACAGCCAGAGTGAAGTTACTGCTTTCTGCCCGTCTTGTGGTTATAGAAGCTTGCTTCTCGCTGTCCTAGAAGTGGATCCAAGTGTGGTACTTAGACAATGTTGGCCTTGTACATAACAGTAAGACCACCCACATCACTCCTGTGTTGAAGGCTCTGCTGAAATGACAAATCTATCCAGGATGGGTCCAGGCGAGAGATGAGACGTCTTGTTCCGTTCTCTACTCTGTCAAGCAGTCGCACATGAGAGGAAGGGGGAGGGGGCAAACCAAGAAAGTGGAGCATACTCAAGGTGTGAGTGTACTTGTGCCTCATACTTGCAACCCCTACTGTAAAGCAGATGAGAGATACGGCGAAGTGCTGTAAGCTTCCTGGCTGCCTTGTTTGCAAGATTTGCAAGATGGTTCTTTATGGTCAGTTTGGAATCAAATTTCACCCCAAGGATATCAACTTCTTTCCCAGGTACCAACACCCTCCCATTCATACTCACTAGTGCACCAGCATTACCATCATGGTGCCTAGAGACCATCATTATTTGTTTTTTCTCAGGTGCAAATGTTACTTGCCATCGGTTTCCCCAAACTGATATAGCTCTTAGCTGTTGATTGATGTAGCTTAGAGCAGCTGGTATTTCTTCTCTTGGATAAGTGAATGTCAGAGTACAGTCGTCTGCATATGCATGGGGTTCTGCGATGAGATGAAGAAGGTCATTGAAGTAGACATTCCATAATAATGGTCCCAGCACGCTTCCTTGTGGAACACTTGCCCCAATAGGATGTCTTGCTGATGCTGTTCCATTGAGGACTACTCTTAGAGATTTACCATAAAGGTAATCACTGAGGAGACATAGCATAGAGCCTGCAGTTCCCAGAGCTTGCAGTTTTGCCAAGAGACCCTGGTGCCACACCCGGTCGAAAGCACCAGCAATGTCCACTGCTACCACACAGCTCTCTCTCTCTCTCTCTCTCTCTCTCTCTCTCTCTTGTGATATGTTGCTCACTTTTGTGTCTCGTCGTATATTTCTCTCTCACCATAAAGTCTCCCTTCAATGGGAGGTTCGTCGATGCTCCCGAGGGGTTCTTGATCCAAGGAATTGAACCTGTGCTTCAATTCCTTAAATCGAACTTGAGCGCCTTCCATTATGCCTCTCCCCTCCCAAACGCCGAATGATCCCAACGGGTTTAGTGCTCCCCCTCCCTCTTCATGAGCAAAATAACAATAACATCATATATCCTGTTTTTGTTTTTTTGTTATTTTCCTTCCTCAGAACTATCAAGTTGCGTCAGATGTTTTTTCCCAATAGAATTCACGTCGATTTTTTCTTTTTTAATAATGTGATAATACATAAAGCACTATCTTTGTATTCAACAATAACCTACAAGGAGACACAAACATAAGAAAGGAGGAACACTGCAACAGACCTGTTGGGCCTGTTGGCCCAACAGGAGATTGATCTGTGTATTTCGACCCCCTTCTTACATCCCCTCCATCTACTGAAGAGGATCTCAGAAGGGGAGGGAGGGGATGGGGGGAGGGAGGGGATGGGGGGAGGGAGGGGATGGGGGGGGGGGGGGGGGGTCGAAATATACTGTCTCCATGTAGGTTATTTTGAACATTGACGAGAGTTCATTACATTTTAGTTAATCACTATCTTTGTTTTGAGAAGTTTGACTTTTTTTTATTCCAACCTTTTTTGTTTCACAGTACATCATTATGGTTGAAGTCCCCAGCTATATCTTGTCAGTTTCTTGCTTGTCTTGTGTTAAACACTGATTTCTCTACATCTACCCTCATACGTTTTTATCTTTCGTTTGGGATTACCGATTTTTTACTTGTCTTATGTATCATTAAATTCTTCCCAAATTTTATTAATTATAAATGAATCCAATTTATATAAACCAAAAGAATTAATTAATGTAGACGTTTCGCCATTCAGTGGCTTTATCAATATAAATTCTAGGACATAATTTGAAGGCATTAGAACTATATACAAAGGATGAGGTGATCAGTCCCTCAGCCTTGGAGTTGGTGTCAAGAGCACCGTAGTCTTGAATCTGGAACGTAGGTAAGAAGGCTGGCAAGAAGACAAGTTGTACATGTACAACTTGTCAGACATTGCAACATCATGAAATCTTGGTTCGAAGGACATCTCCACAACCTTCTTCACTGCTACTAACCCGTCCCTTGGATATGACCTACTTCCACTGGAGAATTCTGCCTACCAGTGACAATGCCTTCGTCTGCTACCCGTCCCTTTTCACCCGACACCAGTATATAAGCGCCAGCCCTCATGCCTGTGCTCCAGATTCTTCACGACTACAGTGCTCTTCACACCAACTCCAAGGTTGAGGGATTGATTAACTAATGGCAAATCGTCTACATTAAAGATACCCAGATGTTGCATATGTGTCTAATTGTCATACATACATATATATATATATATATATATATATATATATATATATATATATATATATATATATATATATATATATATATATATATATATATGCAATAAGATCACAGTAAACAGGTGATTTCAGAATATGCAAAACAACCACTCTGAAAGAATAGAGAAATTCCAAGCGCTTTCGTGACTACTCACATTATCAAGGAACTATGAAAGTGAAGCATCCAAGGAAGCTATATAAGGGGTCGGCCAGCACCTCACTATCAGATCCCACAACAGTTAATAAAAACACGTGACGCGCGGCGAGCCAACTTGGATAGGTCCTTTGCAAAACTCACCCCCAAGCTATTTATTTGTCCAGTGTATTATTAAATTCTACCCAAATTCTATTAATTATAAATGGATCTAATTTATATAAACCAAAGGAAATATTCATATTATTGTCAAAACTGCTTTTTATGAAACAAGATTCAATTATATTCCTGTCGACCATGGACTTGCTTGATACTACTTTCTCAACTTTTTGAAAATCAATTGGATGGTTAAAATCTCTTACATGAATAAATAGAGCATTGGAATCTTGTCCAGTTCTAATGCTATATTTATGTTGTTTTAATCTTAGTTCGAGATTTTTACCAGTTTGACCGTAATAAACTTTATCGCAAATTTTACAAGGAATCTTATAGACACATCCATCAGCATTTTGGGGGGAATTCTTAATCAAAAGTTTTTTTACTGTATCAAGATTTTTGAATACAACTTTAATATTATATATGTATATATATGTATATATATATATACATTATATATGTATATATATATACATTATATATATGTATATATATTAATATATATATATATATATATATATATATATTTATATATATATATATATATATATATATATATATATATATATATATATATATATATATATATATATATATATATATATATATATATATATATATATATATATATATATATATATATATATATATATATATATATATATATATTTATAGGAGTGAGGAAGAGCCAGTTGTGAGTGTGGGGGAAGTTCGTGAGGCAGTAGGTAAAATGAAAGGGGGTAAGGCAGCCGGGATTGATGGGATAAAGATAGAAATGTTAAAAGCAGGTGGGAATATAGTTTTGGAGTGGTTGGTGCAATTATTTAATAAATGTATGGAAGAGGGTAAGGCACCTAGGGATTGGCAGAGAGCATGCATAGTTCCTTTGTATAAAGGCAAAGGGAACAAACGAGAGTGCAAAAATTATAGGGGGATAAGTCTGTTGAGTATACCTGGTAAAGTGCATGGTAGAGTTATTATTGAAAGAATTAAGAGTAAGACGGAGAATAGGATAGCAGATGAACAAGGAGGCTTTAGGAAAGGTAGGGGGTGTGTGGACCAGGTGTTTACAGTGAAACATGTAAGTGAACAGTATTTAGATAAGGCTAAAGAGGTCTTTGTGGCATTTATGGATTTGGAAAAGGCGTATGACAGGGTGGATAGGGGGGCAATGTGGCAGATGTTGCAGGTGTATGGTGTAGGAGGTAGGTTACTGAAAGCAGTGAAGAGTTTTTACGAGGATAGTGAGGCTCAACTTAGAGTATGTAGGAAAGAGGGAAATTATTTTCCAGTAAAAGTAGGCCTTAGACAAGGATGTGTGATGTCACCATGGTTGTTTAATATATTTATAGATGGGGTTGTAAGAGAAGCAAATGCGAGGGTCTTGGCAAAAGGCGTGGCGTTAAAAGATAAAGAATCACACATAAAGTGGGAGTTGTCACAGTTGCTCTTTGCTGATGACACTGTGCTCTTGGGAGATTCTGAAGAGAAGTTGCAGAGATTGGTGGATGAATTTGGTAGGGTGTGCAAAAGAAGAAAATTAAAAGTGAATACAGGAAAGAGTAAGGTTATGAGGATAACAAAAAGATTAGATGATGAAAGATTGGATATCAGATTGGAGGGAGAGAGTATGGAGGAGGTGAATGTATTCAGATATTTGGGAGTGGACGTTTCAGCGGATGGGTCTATGAAAGATGAGGTGAATCATAGAATTGATGAGGGGAAAAGGGTGAGTGGTGCACTTAGGAGTCTGTGGAGACAAAGAACTTTGTCCTTGGAGGCAAAGAGGGGAATGTATGAGAGTATAGTTTTACCAACACTCTTATATGGGTGTGAAGCATGGGTGATGCATGTTGCAGCGAGGAGAAGGCTGGAGGCAGTGGAGATGTAATGTCTGAGGGCAATGTGTGGTGTGAATATAATGCAGAGAATTCGTAGTTTGGAAGTTAGGAGGAGGTGCGGGATTACCAAAACTGTTGTCCAGAGGGCTGAGGAAGGGTTGTTGAGGTGGTTCGGACATGTAGAGAGAATGGAGCGAAACAGAGTGACTTCAAGAGTGTATCAGTCTGTAGTGGAAGGAAGGCGGGGTAGGGGTCGGCCTAGGAAAGGTTGGAGGGAGGGGGTAAAGGAGGTTTTGTGTGCGAGGGGCTTGGTCTTCCAGCAGGCATGTGTGAGCGTGTTTGACAGGAGTGAATGGAGACAAATGGTTTTTAATACTTGACGTGCTGTTGGAGTGTGAGCAAAGTAACATTTATGAAGGGGTTCAGGGAAACCGGCAGGCCGGACTTGAGTCCTGAAGATGGGAAGTACAGTGCCTGCACTCTGAAGGAGGGGTGTTAATGTTGCAGTTTAAAAACTGTAGCGTAAAGCACCCTTCTGGCAAGACAGTGATGGAGTGAATATTAACAAGTCGGCTGTCTCCCACCGAGGCAGGGTGACCCAAAAAGAAAGAAAATCCCCAAAAAGAAAATACTTTCATCATAATTCAACACTTTCACCTCACTCACACATTGCTGAGGTGCTCAGAATACAACAGTTTAGAAGCATACACATATAAAGATACACAACATATCCCTCCAAACTGCCAATATCTCAAACCCCTCCTTTAAAGTGCAGGCATTGTACTTCCCATTTCCAGGACTCAAGTCCGACTATATGAAAATAACCGGTTTCCCTGAATCCCTTCACTAAATATTACCCTGCTCACACTCCAACAGCTCGTCAGGTCCCAAATACCATTCGTCTCCATTCACTCCTGTCTAACACGCTTGCGCACGCTTGCTGAAAGTCCAAGCCCGTTGCCCACAAAACTTCTTTACTCCCTCCCTCCAACCTTTTCGAGGACGAAAGAAAATTTCAGAAAGGACTTAATTTTAAATGAGTTCTTGCTAATTGACCAGTTTTACATATTCGGCACGACATATATATATATATATATATATATATATATATATATATATATATATATATATATATATATATATATATATATATATGTATATATATTTATATATATATATATATATATATATATATATATATATATATATATATATATATATATATATATATATATATATATATATATATATATATATATATATATATATATATATATATATATTTCCTAAGATGTGCACCTTTATATGATAACCCTATACTGCACGAATATGACAGTATTCTGAGGCAGGTTTTTTCGAAAGTACTTAACCTTACTCTAGAAGACTGGCAGTGGAACCAAGCTACACTTCCAGTCAGACTAGGAGGCACTGGTGTCCGCAAGTCATCACAGATTGCGTTACCTGCTTTTCTGTCCTCGTGTATTGCATCCAGAGAGGTTGTAGCAGCGATTCTCCCTGAACATCTTAGGGACAAGATTGGAGTCCAGGACCAAAAATTCATTGACGGAGCAATGATCTGGGATAATCTAACGGGCTCTGAAACCAGACCTGCTCCCCCCAACAACTACAAACAATCGCACTGGGATGGTCCAATAGTGGAAAATATTGCCTCAACAATGCTTCAGAGTGTGTCAGGGAAGAATAGAGCCTGCCTCCTGGCAGTGAGAGCCCCTCATGCTGGGGACTTTCTGTTGGCTGTTCCCAACTCCAGCCTTGGCACACGCCTCGACCCACAGACCATCCGCATCGGTGTTGGCCTTCGACTTGCCGCCCCTATTCTCGCCGAACACAGGTGTATTTGTGGTAGTGAAGCAGCAGACCGATTCGGGTACCATGGTCTTGTGTGCCGTAAATCCGAGGGAAAGATTGCAAGACATGAGGAGGTTAATAACATTATCAAGAGGAGCCTCACAACAGCTGGATGCCCAGCAGTAAGGGAGCCACCCCAACTATGCAGATCTGATGGCAGCCAGAAGCATCCGGATGGTATCATCCTTCAAGCCTGGACAGATGGGAAGCAGGTGGTGTGGGACTATACATGTGCATCTACCTTGGCTGATACCTATCTCCAATACACCAGGGAGGAAGGAGGGGCAGCTGCCAGCTTCAGGGAGTCCCAAAAGTCTAGAAAACATGGAGAACTTGCCCATCATTATATGTTTGTTCCCATAGGCTCAGAGACCCTTGGCTCATGGGGAAAGAGTGCATCTAAATTCCTTAAGGAGCTGGGAAAAAGACTCATCAGGGTAACTAGGGATCCCAGGGCAGCTAGTTTTCTGTTCCAGCGGCTCAGTGCGGCTGTTCAAAGGGGTAATGCCCCAGCTCTGAGGAGCTGGATGAGATTTTTGCCTTATAATCGGTGATACACACGTAACAACATGTACCTTATATGCCACCTTTATATCAACAATGTATCTCTTAAATCTTCTGTACCATATTATGTAATAAAATATTCCTAATGGTAAAAAAAATATATATATATTAAAAGATGGGGTGGTAGGGGAAGTGGAATATTCAAACGGCTTCAGGAAGAAATCCAAATATTCTTCCTTGAAGCCTTTTTATCCACTTCTCCGAGGCTGTGGCTCCCACAATTTACACCAGAGGTGGACCCCATCACACACACACACACACACACACACACACACACACACACACACACACACACACACACACATACACACACATACACACACATACACACACACACATATATATATATATATATATATATATATATATATATATATATATATATATACATATATATATATGTTATATATATATATATATTATATATATATGCCGAATAGGCAGAACTTGCGATCTTGGCTTAAATAGCAACGTTCATCTTGCCATATAGGACAAGTGAAAATTTGTGTATGCAATAATTTCGCCAAAATCATTTTGAACTTAACGAAAAAAATATATTTCACTGTGTTTGTTTAGTATTAAATTATTGTAAACAAATCTAAAATATATTTAGTTGGGTTAGGCTAAAATAAATTGCGCTTGTTATAATAAGGTTAGGTAAGTTTTCTAAGTTCCTTTTGGTGCAAAATTATAAATTTTTACATCAACATTAATGAAAAAAATATATCTTTAAACGTATAAGAGAAAATTTTAGAAAGAACTGATCTTGGTAGACACTTTGGAGGTTCTCTTAATGGTGTAAGAGGACCGCAGACTCGTCTCTGTTCGTGAAAGTGAAACCTCGCCTCTCTACAAGCAGCTTCAATGACTCTTATCCCTATAATGAAGGAACAAGGAACTCTGTCCACAAATACATACGCAGCAACACATACGAACACACCAGAGGCAGATGTTATCCAAACACACCAGTAGCTGTTACCATTTTAAATGTGTTTGACCCATTATAAATTATAAACATAAACTAATTAAGGCATTAAATATACTAATTGCATATAAAAATGTAAATATTAATTTTACATTTCAAAGAAATTTTTTTATTTTCATGCAGGTGTCGCTGTTTTTTCCTTCCACTGGTCACAGCGGTTAAGGTAATGCGCATTTATGAATTTCCACAACTAATATTGGCTGAACTAAAAGGAATTTGATATATTGAACATTGAAAAATAATTAAATTCAACCCTAAACATATATTAAATGCAAACTAAGAATAAGTTTGCAAGACAACACAGATAACACTACCTGTTGTTGTCTTATCCTGACGTAATGCATCTAGGAAAGCAGTGAGGCAGGCACCCCTCTCAGCGCTTGATGTAACCCATCTAGCGACGAGGTGTCTGCCTTTCAGTGACTCAGGCGCCCCTGTCAGCACTTGAGAACTTCCAGAAATTCAGAATCCCAAGTTTATTAAAGGATCAAAACAGTGAGATATCCTTGCAGACTCTTGAAGCAGACCAGTTGTTTCTAAGCATCATAAAAACCTTAGGGACGATTGCGCTGTGGGAAAAGCCATCATTTCAATAATACTTAACAATGTCTCTAATTCCTTTTTGAGAACTCGTCTATCCAGGCACAATATTACTGCAGTTTAAATGGAAAAAATGAAAAAAAATTTCCTAGAGCTCCTGGTGTGGACACAGCTAACAGTCACTTTACATTCTAGCTTGTCCCAGAATGTCTAAGAAATATGAAGTTTTGGGAGTACTAACCTCAAAATATTAATAACCCAGGATACTGAAAGAAAGCCATGCAGTGTAGTGTGCTTGCTAATTACTGGGGTCTTTTGGTTCTCTTTTGCAGGTTGCGACCCACAGCAGGCTACTAACCACTAGGTGAACAGGGACATCAGGTGTTTAGAGACTTGCCCATATGTCGTGCCTCATCCTGGGTCGTACCCGTGTCTGTTGGCTGTGAGCCGAACATGCTATTACTAACCTACGAGGCACCTAAGTACTGCAACAGTACATGGTTTTTAAGTTTCTCATAGGTCAATGCTGGGTTGTTCCAGTCTGCTGAGAGAAGCAGGGAGGTCGGTCATGCCTGGCGGCGGCTGGACACAGTAACTCTGTTCTCCGCATCTTCTACAATTCCTTCTGACTTTATTTACTATTATGGCCTTAGAATTTTACTATTTGTGCACCATTTTATTTTAACAGCGTTACTGGGATTACCTGTACATTTTTGATCCGTTCCGTTCAATCTCTTCCATCCTCTTCCATCCCATCAAACTCACAGTTGGGTTTTCTCGCCTGTCAAGTTTCTTTTTTTAATTACCGAGATACCTGTAGGTACGTTCAGAGAAATTTCCGTTATTTTCTCACAGAAACCATTTATTAATCTTAATAATTTCTTATGATAGTATTTCCATTGCTTTGTGTAATTGTTAGTGAAGTGTTATTGAGTATATATAGAATTTATACTATAGAAGTGCTGAATGACCTCGTATGAAAATTAAATTTATTTTCCCACAAAAATGAAGTAGTTACAAATAGTGAGTGGAATGGGAAAGAAGATAATTTTAAAGCCGCTAATTATGTGTGTGGTTTCTAGGAGGTAAAAGTTGTCTGTGGACATTACAGCCTCCTCCCCATCCCACTATACTAATTTATCCTTTCCTTTCCCTCCTATCCCATTTACTCTTGCCCCTCCCATCCCTCATATACCGAATGTTCTTATTCTTCCCATTTGACTTACTACCATTTCTTCCATGCCACACAGTTTTATCCTTCCCACCCCCAGCTACTCCCATCCCTCTCATCCCGTCCTATCTCAACATATCTTTTTCCTCGTCCCGGGTAGCCTCATTATTCACCTCAGCCACAGTGAGCTTTGGAGGGATCCCCAGCCACAGTGAAGACTGGCTGGGCTCTCCCACGCTCTCAGCTCTTATAGGAACTCCCGGTACCAGCACAAGGTCATCAGTGTTCTTACACCACCACCACTTGAACCATTGTTCTTATGTACCTTTAACTGTACTTACACCTGTACCTTCATTTTGACCTGTAATTGTATTCCTGAGTCACAGGACGAGATAACAATGATCACGAGGTTCCAACCGGAGATTCAGTTAACAGTGGCGCATATGGGTGTTGTGCCTCCGTTACTCCCACCTCAGATAAAACACAAACCCCAATCCCCTCCCCCAAATGAAATGGCTTTCATATCAATGGCTTTCACTGTGACTTACATGAGCCTATTTCAGGTTTCTAAGTCCCACTGAATGTGAAGGAAATATACAAGAGTAAAGCAAACTTTTATGTGACATCGATTCGCTCTGTGGAGAGCTCTATCAAGTAAATAACTCTTAAAAAACTCTCAAGAGAACGAAATTTGGGAGTATAAACTTGCGCTGAAGTTTTCTTTAAAACTTTCGGCAGTACATCTTTGTGTCTACGCTGAAAGCTGGTTTATCAGTTATACATCACATACGACCGCAATTATAGTATTTGATAATAATAATGAAACAATAATGGAAAGCGTCAAAGTCGGGTCGTGTCGCTTAGGGAAAATACCTGTATGATTAACTGTCACTTTCGTCCGTAAATTTTATTTAACTGATGCCTAATTTAACTAGAGCTTTAGAAGCGTCATGGAGTTAAAAAAAGAAGGGAAATGATAACTTAAAATGCCACTTAGCCAAGTTTATTAAGCTAATTAATGGAAATATGTCGATTTTAGAAGCGCAGTGGACTGCCACGGTGGGTGGACGATGCGAAGCACCAGCCCAGCAACAGATACTGACTTATAGATTTTTATAATGATAATGTTACTGATAATTTGTGTACCTCGTGGAGGGTAGCCTCATCTCGTCACGACTGTTAATATTATTGTGGAGGGAGGTTGTAGAGAGAAGTGAAGACGAGAGCGCTGGAGGCCACATACCTCCAGAGAGGTTCCTCCTACGGGGAGGAACTGTGGCTGAAGTGTAGGAGATACCTGACCCTTGGAAGGCTTTGCTGAAGCTGTCATACTAACTGTAAGGTTCTCTCTCTGTATTAAAATATCCAAGGTTTTCCCAGTGTGATGTAATGGCTTAGAAAATCGACAACTTTAAGAACGAAACACTCGTGCAACATTTGGAAATCTTTATTGAGGAAACGTTTCGCCAGCCAGTGCCTTCTTCAGTCCAATACAGAGAAAAAAGGTGAAAGAAGAGGAGGAGAATGAGGTAATCAGTCCCTCAGCTTGAAGTCGATATATACAGTCCATTAATTTTGAGAAAAGTACAGCATATGCTCAGAGAAGTGGCTTATAAACTACAGTCAGGTGAGTAGAAGCAAGAGGCGGCGGAGTCACCATTGGACAATTATTCTCTGATTCACTGGTCAAATTAGATTTAATGTGTCATTGTACCCAGTATTAATATTTTTTGATATTCACATTAATCAGTATTAGTATTAATATGAATTTTAGAATTAACCCTTAAGAACAATTGATTTTAATGGTTGTTCTTCTTAATTACTTACGGTATGTTACTGAGTTGTCTACCAAGAGGTAAAGAGGTTCTCTCGCACTCCTTTCTAGAAAGTGGTGATCTAAGTGGTTTACTAAGAGGAGAAAGGGTTAGACTTTCCTGGGTAACAAACTGATTGTTCATGTCAATAATGTGGTTAAGTGGTGAAAAACTATAAGTGGCCACTTCAGTGCCATTTAATTAACTATAACGGGATTAATGAAGATTACATTCTTATCCCCGGTATGACAATAATGCTTCAATGGATATTGTTATTGGTATTTAATCCGTGGAAAGAACAGAGATAGAGGGGAAGGCTGAAAAGGGAAGAGGGGGGGAATTGAAGAGTGGGAAAATGTAGAGAAAATCGGGTGGTAAAAAGGTAACTGCAGCACAAGCAGAGAGCTAACAGGTCATATATTTGCTTACAGACGTTTAAGGGAGAGGGAGAGAGGGACTGCATGTTGCCAGGAATCATTTTCTCAAATAAACAGTAGCTACGATGAGTCACAAACACACACGAACAACAATGACAATACTGTTTATAACGGCATTATATATATATATATATATATATATATATATATATATATATATATATATATATATATATATATATATATATATATATATATATATATATATATATATATATATATATATATATATATATATATATATATATATATATATATATATATATCTTGTTTTCTCTCTCCTCCTCCTCCTCCTCTCCACATCCCCTCCTTTTCTCTCTCTCTGTCATGTTTTTTTCTTTCTCTGTCCCATTCTTTCCTTTCTCTCTCTCTCTCTCTCCTATTCCACTCCCTTGCCCTGCATTCTGTTACTATCACCTCCTTTCCCTTCCACATGATCCTTCCACTTCCCCTTCCGTAATCTCCCTCCCGACTAAATCATCACTCCCTTCCCCACTCCATCCTCAAACTGCATTCTGCAATATGCAATAAATTTTCTCCCTTACTGGAGACAAATATATTTCCGTTGTCTTGGCTGTCAATGGCGATGAGAGTTGAAGGTTGTAAGTCAAGGGATTTATGCTGCTTCTCTCTTCAGCATCAAGGAATAAAAGGCTGCATACCACGCGTTAGAAAGAAAGTCCTTGAGGGAGAGTGGTTGGAAGGTGTTGCTCGAGGGAGAGTGGTAGGAAGGTGTTGCTCGAGGGAGAGTGGTTGGAAGGTGTTGCTCGAGGGAGAGTGGTTGGAAGGTGTTGCTCGAGGGAGAATAGTCCAAAGATACTCCCCGAGAGAATTTACAGTAAGCTTTTATAAATCTACTCTATACAGTGAGATTTCTTTTTAAATGCGATTAAAAACGTCGATCCAGAACTAAATAACCGGTAGAAAAATCTTCATGATATCCACGAGGAAATTTTTCATGTACTTTTTTAACCGCCTTTTGAAAAACTCACACTGTGTACACAAGCATTTTTAAGAGAGTTCACTGTATGGAGTTTGTGATTTCATATCTATGGATCATTTTTTTTTTATTAAGACGAGGTCTTGTCATGCAACTGGGAATTCGAAGTTAATGCAGAAATTTGTGGTTAATGGTTTTTGGAACCGGGATGATGTGAAGATACTGACCAGATGGTGTTGATGATGCTTGGGTCCAGTGGATATCTGTATTGATTGCAACGTTTCGACCATACAGCTGCTGCATCCAGTCAGTGACTTAATGAAGCCACTGTACATGAGAAACTGTATCTGTAATGAAGGTGTGCATCTCCTCTCTCTCACTTACTTCAATAATATTTAATTTGTGATTAAACTGGGATTTCAAGAATAATACAAAGGAATTATTTTGCTGATATAATGTGGAACTCGGGTGAAGAAAAACTCCAGCAAAGAATAATATATATATATATATATATATATATATATATATATATATATATATATATATATATATATATATATATATATATATATATATATATATATATATATATATATATATATATATTTGGAACTGAATATCAGAAGCAAAGGGATCCTCTGTTTCATTTGTCAGGAGAAAAAAAGAAGTAAGGTCTTAATGACTCTTTTGGTGTCTCAG
>NC_091305.1:18809000-18874000 GCF_038502225.1 Cherax quadricarinatus | reverse complement strand
TCGCTATCATGAAGTGGGTCAGCTTTGCCTTCCCTGCAGTCTAAATCACTATTTATACCTGGAAGAGCGTACAAGGAAAAGATGGGGCTGTGGGAGCCTCCCCTCCATACTTTATATTTTCACTCTTACCTGGAGTTTGTTCCTCCAGCAATATTTCTGTCGATTACAGACAGGCGGGAGATAGACTGGAGGGAGGTGGCGGTGCTGAGAGATGGGTGCTGAGAGATGGATGCTGTGAGTGGCAGTGCTGGGAGATGGATGCTGTGAGTGGCGGTGCTGGGAGATGGATGCTGTGAGTGGTGGTGCTGGGAGGTGGATGTTGTGAGTGGCGATGCTTGGAGATGGTTGTTGTGTGTGGCGGTGCTGGGAGATGGATGCTGTGAGTGGCGGTGCTGAGAGATGGATGCTGTAAGTGGCGGTGCTGGGAGATGGTTGTTGTGTGTGGAGGTGCTGGGAGATGGATGCTGTGTGTGGCGGTGCTGGGAGATGGATGCTGTGTGCATCCTCGACAAACTGGTGAATGAAAGTTCCTCCTTGAGCGAAACATCGTTAAATAAAAGGGTTACTCTGCCCTTGTGTCTTGGACTCACGAGGTGGATGACACTGTGGGATGTTGGGAAATGAATGTTGTGGGTGGTAGTGGGGGAAGAAGGAGCAATGCTGAATAAAGATTCTTTAGTTTATCAATGTGCTGGGAGCGGCGGGTGATGCTGGGAGCGGCGAATGATGCTGGGAGCGAGGGATGATGCTGGGGCAAGGTAATGCTCATTTAAGTCCATGAAGATGCAAATAATGTATAAACAGAAGCACGAACACGCACACACACAAAGTATTTGTCGATAAGTACCTTTGACAAATAGTAACTAGCACAGGCACAATCCCACTGATACCTACATAGACTCACACACACACACACACACACACACACACACACACACACACACACACACACACACACACACACAACCCTTAAGAAAAGTAAGCTTAGGCTACGATTTCATTATTTGACTCGTACCACCTCCAGTTTATGTCCAAAGAAAGTTAGTGGAGCAATTCATCACTTGGAAAAGTTCATTAAGGAAAAAACAGCGGCGTGGAGCGGCACCTTCCTACGCTGTCTTGACTCAGAGATGCCACTGAGCAATGAGGCGACCTTGGACAGCTAAAAGATAATGATTGCAAATAGCATAACGTAGAAAATATTGAATACAAGATGCAGGTTGCAGAAGAAGCTTTCATCTGGACAACGTTTCACTCTGTTACATTCAAAAAATCTTTGACAAATCTCTAAGCTTGGTCTGCAATGTATTTGTTCTTGAACAACGATGTCATAATTGTGTTGCTGCAGTGTGCGCTGTTACCTTCCTCCGTGGCTCTCTGCTCCACATTCCTGCTCTCATACTGACGAAGCAACGCAAACGAGCTTGCGTTAGATGGCAATAAGAGATGCAACGGGCTAGGAGGTGGAGGGCTGGGAGGTGGAGGGCTGGGAGGTGGAGGGCTGGGAGGTGGAGGGCTGGGAGGTGGAGGGCTGGGAGGTGGAGGGCTGGGAGGTGGAGGGCTGGGAGGTGGAGGCTGGGAGGTGGAGGGCTGGGAGATGGAGGCTGGGAGGTGGAGGGCTGGGAGGTGGAGGGCTGGGAGGTGGAGGGCTGGGGGTGGAGGGCGGAGATGTGGAGGGCTGGGAGGTGGATGGCTTGGAGGTGGAGGGCTGTGAGTTGGAGGGCTGGGAGGTGGAGGGCTGGGAGGTGGAGGGCTGGGAGGTGGAGGGCTGGGAGGTGGAGGGCTGGGAGGTGGAGGGCTGGGAGGTGGAGGGCTGGGAGGTGGAGGGCTGGGGGTGGAGGGCTGAGATGTGGAGGGCTGGGAGGTGGAGGGCTGGAGGTGGAGGGCTGGGAGGTGGAGGGCTGGGGGGGAATATGTAGAGAAAGAGAAGATGAATGAAAATGACTAGAATTGGATGGTAATTAAAAAGGGAAGAAGTGAACTGAAAAAAAGAGGGAAAAGAGAGTTCTGAAGATAGAAATGAAAGACGTGGTAAAAAGAAGAGAAAGGGAGAAATGGAACAGAAATAGCATGAAGAAGAGCAGAAAGTAACAGTAAATGACAGAGGTAAGAAAGAGTGAAAGTGACATGAGGGAGGAAGCAGGGCGAAGAAAGGAAGAAGAAAGGGAGGAAAGGAAAGCAAAAGAAATATGAACAGGAATGAAGCAGGATGCAGGACCATGGAGGTAAAGGGAGGGAGGATAGAGAAGGATAGAGGAGTCAGAAAATCAAGCATAACAACACAATAAAGTGAGTCAGCATACACACAAGGGAAATCTGTTAAGAGGCGTCGAGTGAGAGGAGGAGAGGGCGGAGGGGAGGAAAGGGAAGTGGTAGGGATGTAGAGAGGGCAGAAAGGACAGAGGTAAGGAGGCAGACTAGTGGAGACATGGGAGACTAAAGAATTGGTAGGGTTGATGAAGGGTCACATTGTCATCACAGAAGCTGGCAGGAACAGTTTATATATATATATATATATATATATATATATATATATATATATATATATATATATATATATATATATATATATATATATATATATATATATATATATATATATATATATATATATATATATATATATATATATATATATATATATATATATATATATATATATATATATATATATATATATATATATATATATATATGCAATATGATCACAGTAAACAGGTGATTTCAGAATATGCAAAACAACCACTGTGAAAGAATAGAGAAACTCCAAGTGCTTTCGTGACTACTCACATTATCAAGGAACAATGATTGTTCCTTGATAATGTGAGTAGTCACGAAAACGCTTGGAATTTCTCTATTCTTTCACAGTGGTTGCTTTGCATATACACACACACACACACACACACACACACACATATATATATATATATATATATATATATATATATATATATATATATATATATATATATATATATATATATATATATACAGGGTGGTACCACCTCTATAATTGGACTGGGGACCCTCATCCTCAGAGTAGACAATAAACGTACCTCAGGGAAAACTCAAGGTTCTCCCCGGAACTGTCTGAATATTTTCCTTCTCCTACCACCCCCTATATATTATATTCTATGGGAAAATTTATTAATAGACAGAATACATTAACAGAAAACACAAACATGAATACATTGGTACAATATAACAAAGATTATGAATCTCCTCCAGCTCCTCTGAAGCAGGACGCGAGCCAAGTATGCAGCAAGCATTTCCCCTCTGGATGGCCACACTGAGGTGCTGGAACATGAAAGTGGCTGCTCTTGGGTCCCTGGTGGTGTCGATGAGTCTGGAACCCAATTCTTTAAGGAAACGTGTGGCATTTTTCCCCATGATCCCATGGTCTCTGATCCCACTGGGACAAATTGATATTGTTGGCTTATGTCCCTGTACTTGCTGATTTTGTACTCCTCCCTGTGGTCAGCAGCTCCTCCCTGTCGCCCGACACTGTGATGGATGTAGGTGTCAGACAGCGTCGACACACAGGGATAGTCCCATGCTAAGAGCTGGCCATTCTTCCAAGGATAGATGGTGATCCCGTTGGGGCGGTTTGCTGGCTTGTGGGTATGGTTGGCTGCTAGTGCTCCGGGCTCCCTCTCGGCAAGTCATCCAGCTGTAGCAAGGGTTCTCTCTTTATGATGTCATTGACATAATTGTGTTTTGCATGCCAGCCCTTGGTTTTGGAACAGTTAATACCATGTAGACCATATTGGTCAGCTTGCGCATCGCTGCAAATACACGTATGTTCCGTGTGAATTAGGGCAGCATACACAAATTTTCGCTTGCCTTATTCAGCAAGAAGAGTGTTGCTATTTAAGCCAAAATCTGAAGTTTTACTTATTCCGCACGACGTATATATATATATATATATATATATATATATATATATATATATATATATATATATATATATATATATATATATATATATATATATCACAGATGATGACGGTCTCTACTCAGTATGATAATGCTGGATCCTTGGTAAGAATGAATGAAAGAGTCAATAAGGTAGATATCCGAGGGGTGAAATTTGACTTCAAAATGTTTATGAAGAATCACGTGGTAAATCTTTCAAGCGAGGCAGCCAAGAAGTTAACAGCACTCAGGCGTGTCTCCTACCTGGTTGAGGCTGCATAGCTCAGTATGAGGCACAAGTATCCTCACACCTTGATTTTACACCAATTTCTGGATTGCCTACCCCCCTCCCCTCACCCGTCTCATCTGCGTCTTCTGAACAGAAAAATATAGAACCAAGAAAGAAGTCTTATCTCTGTCATTTCATAAGAGCCTTCAACGCCGGAGAGATGTGGGAGGCCTTACTGTTACGCACAAGACCAATATTGTCAAGGTAACTACCATATTCTGCTTCATTTCGCAGATAGCGAGAAGCCCTTTTCTGTACCACAAAAGGGACAACAAATAGTAACTGGCTTCAGTTTTGTCAGGACTATTACCTCATCTCAGATTATTCATTCCTAGAATGACTCAAGTGTAGAACATGTTCGTACAGCAGAACATCAATAAAACAGTTTACTAAATGATTTTTTTAATTCACTGTTTGGTCCAGTTTCATTTTTTTCTCTATATGAACGTTTCATAATAAAAATTTATGTTGGGTAAAAGGACACATGTGCAACTGATGTGACATTTTATTGCAGCAATGTTTCACCCTCCAGGAGCTTTGTTGAGTCAACACAAATAGTACATGGATAAAGGTGAAAGAAGGTAAACGCTGTAGTATGTCTAGTTGCCAATGATCATGGTGGTGTGGGTAGCAGTAGTTGTATTCGTAGTAGTAACTCTGGGTTACTGTGTGATGGTTGGTATTACAACCCAGGTATTCAACAAGGCCTGTTATCCTGGGTGTAAAGGGGAGCAAGGAGCAGAACAAACACAACTGAATGACTATGAATTATATTTTCCTTCACCAAGTGCGATTATAAGTATTTACAAGTATGTACACTATATACAGTTGGAAATATGAGTGTACAACACGGTAAAAAAGAGGCAAACACACAGCCTGGAGACAGAATGGACAACTGTGTTCAACCAGCAGCTGGGTGAAAATGACAAGGGTGAGAATGTGAGTGGTGTCCACGTCACCTTCACAATCACCAGATCCACAATATGGCTGAACCTAGGAACTGATCTGACGATGGTGCCCCGATCATCCTACCCTTAGTTACCTGGATCGCTGGTTGGGGAGGTAGCCTTTTACGGGTGTGTTCACATGCTCTGAATAAAGGGTGCATACTCTTTGCATGCAACAGTGGGGCTTATTGATTTAAGAAGAACTATTATTAATTAATATTTCATTCTCTTTAAAAATGTCTGAAATGGCGATTTAAGATGATTCAAGGTATTTTACGGAAATTTGGTACTTTAATCACCAGAAGGACGTCACTGAATAGTATCAAATGACAGGTGGAGTTCCTGTGTTGTACACATGTCTGTACAG
Organism: Cherax quadricarinatus; assembly: GCF_038502225.1. Taxonomy (NCBI): domain Eukaryota; kingdom Metazoa; phylum Arthropoda; class Malacostraca; order Decapoda; family Parastacidae; genus Cherax; species Cherax quadricarinatus. Next base: position 18,868,482 of record NC_091305.1, on the reverse strand, counting down.
TAAAACATGACGTTAGTTGTCACCTGTGTCCGTTTACCTAACATATTGCCGGTAATTCTACGAACATTATTACAATAAAGATTTAATGAAGTTAACGCTAGGTAAGCCTCTCAAGCGAGGAGAGGTAGGTAACAGCTCTTAGTTTGTAAATAAAGGTAGGTACTCTTAATAACTCTGTAAGAACCATTGTGAAAAAATCGTGTGAGATGGCAGTGAGTTTTCAGGTGAATATATATGGTGGTCCTTGATCAAAGACCACCAGATTTGGAAGCAATACTCTCTCCCTCCCTCCCCTCTCTCTCTCTCTCTTTCCCCTTCTGACGCTGGGTTACCTTATAATCTCCTCCTATACATAATTCTCTGTACGTCCTCTCCCTTCCATCACCCTCACTCCAACCTCATTCCCCAAAAATTCCTCACCCCCTCACCCCTAGCCCCTCTCCTCACCCCCTAACCCCACACCTCGTCCTCTCCCCTAACCCCTCACTCTGGGTCTCAAGATATATCGCCCAACTTCTTCACTGTCTTAAATCATGCACAGAATTTCCTAATTAAGGGAGTTTCGGTGTGCATAAATTCTGTCATAATTCTTTTATGGCCCTCACCATTACTCGTGAGTCTCTCTCTCTCTCTCTCTCTCTGTATATATTTATTTTTATCTCTAATTTTATATATATATATATATATATATATATATATATATATATATATATATATATATATATATATATATATATATATATATATATATATATATATATATATATATATATATATATATGTATGGTGTAAGTGAATTTTATGCATATCTTTCTAGCTGTTTTATCCATCACTTTGATTTCCTCACTACCTTCCCTTCCCCAGTTTCAGGAGGGAACTATAAACAACATTTCGTTATGTCCTGCACCACTGGACGGAGCGAAACGTCTAAAGCTTACTATTGAAAGTGTTTCTTTGTGAATCGTTTCCGCCACAGTATCGTGACTGTCATCTTTCCTGTTACTTGCCTTTCATCTCCCTTCCTCTTACTCTCCCAGCATCTCCCTTCCTCTTACTCTCCCAGCATCTCCCTTCTTCCACCTAACTCTTCCTCCACCTCCCTTTATCTCCTGCTTTCATTAGGGTAATGGGGGAGTGTGGAGTGATCTCTGCTTTGCTTCAAGGAGTGACCTTAGGCGGTGGGCAGGAGAGCAGCACTCTGGCTTGTTACACGGAAGCCAAGACTTGATACACTGAAGCCATGACTTGCTACACTGAAGCCATGGCTTGCTTCATTTGTAGACAGCCTGTACTGTCTACATAGACAGCCTATGTTGTCTGCCAGCTGAGTTCATATTTCGCGCCATGCTCGTGCTGCCACCTGTAGGCCTATCAATGGGCATGCCACTAGAACCCACGTCACCCTGCCCCTCTCACTCTGGCAGCCAGGTTCTCTCAGTCAACAGGTCTACTCCTCTCTCCCTTGCTGGGGTATGGCCCCTTCGGGCCATGTGCACAAACACACTGCCTGTTCACGCACTATTATCGCAAATAAAGTAAGAAGCCTCCGAAGCCTTATTTATCATTGAACCCCGCCTGCAACAACGTGACAATTAAACCGAAGCCTTGGCTTGCTACAGTGAAGCCATGGCTTGCTACACTGAAGCAATGGCTTGCTACACTGAAGCCCTGGCTTGCTACACTGAAGCCCTGGCTTGCTACACTGAAGTCATGGCTTGCTATATTGAAGCAATGGATTGCTACATTGAAGCATTGGCTTGCTACACTGAAGCCTCGGCATGCTACACTGAAGCCATTGCTTGCTACACTGAAGCCATGACTTGCTACATTGAAGCCATGGCTTGCTACATTGAAGCCATGACTTGCTACACTGAAGCCATGGCTTGCTACGCTGTAGCCATGGCTTGCTACGCTGTAGCCATGGCTTGCTACACTGAAGCCATGGCTTACTACACTGAAGTCATGGCTTACTACACTAAAGCCATGGCTTGCTACACTGAAGCCATGGCTTGCTACACTGAAGCCATGACTCGCCACACTGAAACCATGGCTTGCTACACTGAAGTCATGGCTTGCTACACTGAAGCCATGACCCGCCACACTGAAGTCATGGCTTGCTACACTGAACCCATGGCTTGCTGCACTGAAACCATGACTCGCCACACTGAAGCCATGACTCGCCACACTGAAGCCATGACCCGCTACACTGAAGTCATGGCTTGCTACACTGAACCCATGGCTTGATACACTGAAGCCATGACTCGCCACACTGAAGTCATAGCTTGCTACACTGAACCCATGGCTTGCTACACTGAAGCCATGACTCGCCACACTGAAGCCATGACTCGCCACACTGAAGCCATGACCCGCCACACTGAAGTCATGGCTTGCTACACTGAACCCATGGCTTGCTACACTGAAGCCATGACTCGCCACACTGAAGCCATGACTCGCCACACTGAAGCCATGACCCGCCACACTGAAGTCATGGCTTGCTACAGTGAACCCATGGCTTGCTACACTGAAGCCATGACTCGCCACACTGAAGCCATGACCCGCCACACTGAAGTCATGGCTTGCTACACTGAAGCCATGACTCGCCACACTGAAGCCATGACTCGCCACACTGAAGCCATGGCTTGCTACACTGAAGCCATGACCCGCCACACTGAAGTCATGGCTTGCTACACTAAACCCATGGCTTGCTACACTGAAGCCATGACTCGCCACACTGAAGCCATGACCCGCCACACTGAAGTCATGGCTTGCTACACTGAAGCCATGACCCGCCACACTGAAGTCATTGCTTCCTACACTGAAGCCATGGCTTGCTACACTGAAGCCATGACTCGCCACACTGAAGCCATGGCTTGCTACACTGAAATCATGGCTTGCTACATTGAAGCCATAACTCGCCACACTGAAGCCATGGCTTGAAACATTGAAGCCATGGCTTGCTACACTGAAATCATGGCTTGCTACATTGAAGCCATGGCTTGCTACACTGAAGCCATGGCTTGCTACACTGAAGCCATGACTCGCTACACTGAAACCATGGCTTGCTACACTGAAGCCATGACTCGCCACACTGAAGCCATGACTTGCTACACTGAAATCATGGCTTGCTACATTGAAGCCATGACCCGCCACACTGAAATCATGGCTTGCTACATTGAAGCCATGGCTTGCTACACTGAAGCCATGACCCGCCACACTGAAGTCATAGCTTGCTACATTGAAGCCATGACTCTCCACACTGAAGCCATGGCTTGCTACACTGAAATAATGGCTTGCTACATTGAAATCATGGCTTGCTACACTGAAGCCATAGCTTGCTACACTGAAGCCATGGCTTGCTACACTGAAATCATGGCTTGCTACATTGAAGCCATGGCTTGCTACACTGAAGCCATGACTTGCTACACTGAAATCATGGCTTGCCACACTGAAGCCATGGCTTGCTACACTGAAGCCATGGCTTGCTATACTGAAGCCATGGCTTGCTACACTGAAGCCATGGCTTGCCACACTGAAGCCATGGCTTGCTACACTGAAGCCATGACCCACCACACTGAAGTCATGGCTTGCTACACTGAAGCCATGGCTTGCTACACTGAAGCCATGGCTTGCCACACTGAAGCCATGGCTTGCTACAATGAAGCCATGACCCACCACACTGAAGTCATGGCTTGCTACACTGAAGCCATGGCTTGCTACACTGAAGCCATGGCTTGCCACACTGAAGCCATGGCTTGCTACACTGAAGCCATGACCCACCACACTGAAGTCATGGCTTGCTACACTGAAGCCATGGCTTGCTACACTGAAGCCATGGCTTGCCACACTGAAGCCATGGCTTGCTACACTGAAGCCATGACCCACCACACTGAAGCCATGGCTTGCTACACTGAAGCCATGACCCACCACACTGAAGTCATGGCTTGCCACACTGAAGCCATGGCTTGCTACACTGAAGCCATGACCCACCACACTGAAGTCATGGCTTGCTACATTGAAGCCATGACCCACCACACTGAAGCCATGGCTTGCTACACTGAAGCCATGAGCCACCACACTGAAGCCATGGCTTGCTACACTGAAGCCATGACCCACCACACTGAAGCCATGGCTTGCTACACTGAAGCCATGGCTTGCTACACTGAAGCCATGGCTTGCTACACTGAAACCATGGCTTGCCACACTGAAGCCATGGCTTGCTACACTGAAGCCATGACCCACCACACTGAAGTCATGGCTTGCCACACTGAAGCCATGGCTTGCTACACTGAAGCCATGACCCACCACACTGAAGTCATGGCTTGCTACATTGAAGCCATGGCTTGCTACACTGAAGCCATGAGCCACCACACTGAAGTCATGGCCTGCCACACTAAAGCCATGGCTTGCTACACTGAAGCCATGACCCACCACACTGAAGTCATGGCTTGCTACACTGAAGCCATGGCTTGCTACACTGAAGCCATGGCTTGCCACACTGAAGCCATGGCTTGCTACACTGAAGCCATGACCCACCACACTGAAGCCATGGCTTGCTACACTGAAGCCATGACCCACCACACTGAAGTCATGGCTTGCCACACTGAAGCCATGGCTTGCTACACTGAAGCCATGACCCACCACACTGAAGTCATGGCTTGCTACATTGAAGCCATGACCCACCACACTGAAACCATGGCTTGCTACACTGAAGCCATGAGCCACCACACTGAAGCCATGGCTTGCTACACTGAAGCCATGACCCACCACACTGAAGCCATGGCTTGCTACACTGAAGCCATGGCTTGCTACACTGAAGCCATGGCTTGCTACACTGAAACCATGGCTTGCCACACTGAAGCCATGGCTTGCTACACTGAAGCCATGACCCACCACACTGAAGTCATGGCTTGCCACACTGAAGCCATGGCTTGCTACACTGAAGCCATGACCCACCACACTGAAGTCATGGCTTGCTACATTGAAACCATGGCTTGCTACACTGAAGCCATGACCCACCACACTGAAGCCATGGCTTGCTACACTGAAGCCGTGGCTTGCTACACTGAAGCCATGGCTTGCTACACTGAAGCCCTGGCTTGCTACACTGAAGCCATGGCTTGCTACACTGAAGCCGTGGCTTGCTACACTGAAGCCATGGCTTGCTACACTGAAGCCATGGCTTGCTACACTGAAGCTTGCTACACTGAAGCCATGGCTTGCTACACTGAAGCCGTGGCTTGCTACACTGGAGCCGTGGCTTGCTACACTGAAGCCGTGGCTTGCTACACTGGAGCCGTGGCTTGCTACACTGGAGCCGTGGCTTGCTACACTGAAGCTATGGCTTGCTACACTGAAGCCATGGCTTGCTACACTGAAACCGTGGCTTGCTACACTGAAGCCATGGCTTGCTACACTGAAGCCATGGCTTGCTACACTGAAGCCGTGGCTTGCTACACTGGAGCCGTGGCTTGCTACACTGAAGCCATGGCTTGCTACACTGAAGCCATGGCTTGCTACACTGAAGCCGTGGCTTGCTACACTGAAGCCATGGCTTGCTACACTGAAGCCATGGCTTGCTACACTGAAGCCATGGCTTGCTACACTGAAGCCATGGCTTGCTACACTGAAGCCATGGCTTGCTACACTGAAGCCGTGGCTTGCTACACTGGAGCCGTGGCTTGCTACACTGAAGCCGTGGCTTGCTACACTGGAGCCGTGGCTTGCTACACTGGAGCCGTGGCTTGCTACACTGAAGCCATGGCTTGCTACACTGAAGCCGTGGCTTGCTACACTGGAGCCGTGGCTTGCTACACTGAAGCCATGGCTTGCTACACTGAAGCCGTGGCTTGCTACACTGGAGCCGTGGCTTGCTACACTGAAGCCATGGCTTGCTACACTGAAGCCGTGGCTTGCTACACTGAAGCCATGGCTTGCTACACTGAAGCCGTGGCTTGCTACACTGAAGCCATGGCTTGCTACACTGAAGCCGTGGCTTGCTACACTGAAGCCATGGCTTGCTACACTGAAGCCATGGCTTGCTACACTGAAGCCGTGGCTTGCTACACTGAAGCCATGGCTTGCTACACTGAAGCCATGGTTTGCTACACTGAAGCCATGAGCCAGATAACACACGTTATCTCTCCTCTTCTGTTTCTTCTTTCATCAACATTCTCAGGTGCCGTCAACTTTATGTATGCTCTCTTTTCTCTTTTTCTACTTTTTCCTCCCTCCTTTTCTTTTCTCTTTGCTTCTCTTTATCTGCTGCTTTCTTCCTGCTTCTCTCTTTTTCGTCAATTTTTCTTTTCATCTCCCAGCTTTTTAATTTTATCTTTCTCTGCCTTTTTTCTCTTCTTTCTCTGTTTTTTCTTTTCTTTTTCTGCTTGTATTTTCTCCTCTGTTTTTCTCATCTCTTTCTCTGCTTTTCTCTAGCTCCCTCTTTTTCTACTTATTCCCCCTCCTCCCTGCATCTCTTTTTCATTCTCTTTGCTTATTTTATCTCTCTCTTCTGCTACAGTTCTCTCTACGTGGATTTCTGCTATTTCTCTGTTGTTCTCTCTCTTCATCACATTGCTTGTCTTCCTCCCTGCTTCTATCTGTCCCGTTTTTAATGACTTTCACTTAGGAGTTGTATAGAACTAAGCTTAAATTTGTGGTTATACCTCAGCTTAATTTTCAAGCTTTATAATGATGGTTGAGAGAAATATTATTGAATCAAGCTTCATAAAGCATAATATCAATGTTAATGTGAATATCAGTCCAGGGGTTTATAAATTTGATTCATTTATAATTAAAACATAATATCAATATTAATGTGAATATCAGTCCAGGGGTTTATAAATTTGATTCATTTATAATTAAAACATAATATCAATATTAATGTGAATATCAGTCCAGGGGTTTATAAATTTGATTCATTTATAATTAAAACATAATATCAATATTAATGTGAATATCAGTCCAGGGGTTTATAAATTTGATTCATTTATAATTAAAACATAATATCAATATTAATGTGAATATCAGTCCAGGGGTTTATAAATTTGATTCATTTATAATTAATAGAATTTGTTAGGTATTTAAGCTATGAGTGGCAGGTCCTTCATAAAATATATGCAAACTAGTATATTCTGTAATTAGGCATCCAGTATGAAGGGTACAGGAGGAAGGTGGAGCCCTCTACGAGGAGCAGAAATCATGTAATCTGGTGATTGATTTTGAAGGCATGTTTCGCACGCGGGTGGTGATGTCTCGCTCTTGGAAACAGTTCTTAATGATCAGATCTGCTCCCTTGTCAACCTCTACCAGGAGGATAAAAGGGGAGGGAGGTTAGAGCAGTAACGATACCTGACCCTTACTCAACAAGCTCGATTGGTAGCGTATTTAGCTTACACACTGAGGTCCGGGGGTCGACCCCCGGTACGGGTGGAAACATTAGGACGCGTTTCCTTATGACACCTGCTGTCCATACTCAAATATCAGTAAAATAGGTACCTGGGCGTTAGTCGACTGATGTGGGTTGCATCCTGGGGACAAAGTGACCTAATTTGCCCGAAATGCTCTGTATAACAAGCGGCTTTCTATATAGTAGTATGTCACTGATGTCAGCTAGGACTGTATACCTTGTACATGTACTTGTGGAAATAAAGACATCATTATTATATTATTATTATTATTATTATTATTATTATTATTATTATTATTATTATTATTATTATTATTATTATTATTATTATTGTTATTGTTATTATTATTATTATTATTATTATTATTATTATTATTATTATTATTATTATTATTTATATCACCACCACCATTTATTCATGTGTCCACTCTTTATCTAACCAACTTTCCCCTCACAATGGTCACATGTTGATATGTGTCACTCATGTAAGCTGGCAGCCCGTCGTGTGGTATAAGTGCTGGTCTCTGGTTGTCCTCGAAGCTGAGAAAGACTAGGAACAATGGTTTCTTGCATAACAGTAAGACCACAAGTGGTCTCTCTCTCTCTCTCTCTCTCTCTCTCTCTCTCTCTCTCTCTCTCTCTCGCAAAAACACACTCACACTTGAAAACAGCAGCAAAAACATTCCCTCCTGGGGTAAAAACCGCCCCTGACTCTTCCCTTCACTTACCTTAATTGGCAAGAAAAAAAAGAAAAGAAAAAGAAACACTTCGTTGTACAAAACTAGATTTTACTTCAGGTGTGTGTGTGTGTACTCACCTATTTGTAGTTGCAGGGGTTGATTCATAGCTCCTGACCCTGCTGCTCTCTTATCGCTACTTGGTCCTCTCTCCCCCTGCTCCGTGAGCTTTATCAAACCTCGTCTTAAAACCATGTATGGTTCCTGCCTCCACTACGTCACTTTCCAAACTATTCCACTTCCTGACAGCTCTGTGACGGAAGAAATACTTCCTAACATCACTTTGATTCATCTGAGTCCTCAACTTCCAATTGTGACCCCTTGTTTCTATGTCCCATTTCAGGAACATCCTGTCTTTGTAGTATTAAGTCCTCTGAGTATTTTATACGTTATGTTTCACCTCGTTCTCCCTCCCCCCTAGTGCAGTAACTCCCGAAATTCTGTTGATCAGGTACTTCCAGGGACCAGGACGTTCGGTCTTACCAACCGTGTACCCCTTCATACGGTACACGGTTGTGAAAAAATAATTTTCAAGGTATAATATATAGCTTCTCTTTACACCGATATAATTACCATATAAAAAGGCGCACTTGTAAAACAATAGCTTCTTTTATTTATAGAAACATTGTTACCGTAAATATCTTTATACATGGCAGTAAAAATCCTTTAAAAAAAAAATAAATATCTTCGTATTAGGAAAGTAAACATACACATATCTTAAATAAAGATGTCAATTTATTCCTAAACTGCAAATAGCTAATCAGGACTCGAAATACTTTTTACTTGCATCAGCTCGCGGGGAAAAATTTGTCGTGAAGGATGCGCCTGATTATTCAGTGTCAGGACTTCTTGTCTGGCTGTGGGTTTTTGACAGAGCTAGACCTGAAGTCTGGAGGTCATCCTTCACACACAGCCAGACCTGAAGTCTGGAGGTCATCCTTCACACAGAGTCAGACCTGAAGTCTGGAGGTCATCCTTCACACAGAGCCAGACCTGAAGTCTGGAGGTCATCCTTCACACAGAGCCAGACCTGAAGTCTGGAGGTCATCCTTCACACAGAGCCAGACCTGAAGTCTGGAGGTCATCCTTCACACAGAGTCAGACCTGAAGTCTGGAGGTCATCCTTCACACAGAGCCAGACCTGAAGTCTGGAGGTCATCCTTCACACAGAGCCAGACCTGAAGTCTGGAGGTCATCCTTCACACACAGCCAGACCTGAAGTCTGGAGGTCATCCTTCACACAGAGTCAGACCTGAAGTCTGGAGGTCATCCTTCACACAGAGCCAGACCTGAAGTCTGGAGGTCATCCTTCACACAGAGCCAGACCTGAAGTCTGGAGGTCATCCTTCACACAGAGCCAGACCTGAAGTCTGGAGGTCATCCTTCACACAGAGTCAGACCTGAAGTCTGGAGGTCATCCTTCACACAGAGCCAGACCTGAAGTCTGGAGGTCATCCTTCACACAGAGTCAGACCTGAAGTCTGGAGGTCATCCTTCACACAGAGCCAGGCCTGAAGTCTGGAAGTCATCCTTCACACAGAGCCAGACCTGAAGTCTGGAGGTCATCCTTCACACAGAGCCAGACCTGAAGTCTGGAGGCCATCCTTCACACAGAGTCAGACCTGAAGTCTGGAGGTCATCCTTCACACAAAGTCAGACCTGAAGTCTGGAGGTCATCCTTCACACAGAGTCAGACCTGATGTCTGGAAGTCATCCTTCACACACAGCCAGACCTGAAGTCTGGAGGTTATCCTTCACACAGAGTCAGACCTGAAGTCTGGAGGTCATCCTTCACACAGAGTCAGACCTGAAGTCTGGAGGTCATCCTTCACACAGAGTCAGACCTGATGTCTGGAAGTCATCCTTCACACACAGCCAGACCTGAAGTCTGGAGGTTATCCTTCACACAGAGTCAGACCTGAAGTCTGGAGGTCATCCTTCACACAGAGTCAGACCTGAAGTCTGGAGGTCATCCTTCACACACAGCCAGACCTGAAGTCTGGAGGTTATCCTTCACACAGAGTCAGACCTGAAGTCTGGAGGTTATCCTTCACACAGAGTCAGACCTGAAGTCTGGAGGTCATCCTTCACACAGAGTCAGACCTGATGTCTGGAAGTCATCCTTCACACACAGCCAGACCTGAAGTCTGGAGGTCATCCTTCACACAGAGTCAGACCTGAAGTCTGGAGGTCATCCTTCACACAGAGCCAGACCTGAAGTCTGGAGGTCATCCTTCACACAAAGTCAGACCTGAAGTCTGGAAGTCATCCTTCACACAGAGTCAGACCTGATGTCTGGAAGTCATCCTTCACACACAGCCAGACCTGAAGTCTGGAGGTCATCCTTCACACAGAGTCAGACCTGAAGTCTGGAGGTCATCCTTCACACAGAGTCAGACCTGAAGTCTGGAGGTCATCCTTCACACAAAGTCAGACCTGAAGTCTGGAGTCATCCTTCACAAACAGCCAGACCTGATGTTATCCTGAGTCAAGTCATCATCCTTCACACAGAGTCAGACCTGAAGTCTGGAGCTGGAGGTTATCCTTCAGACTGGAGGTCATGAAGTGATGTCTGGAGTCATCCTTCACACACAGCCAGACCTGAAGTCTGGATCATCCTTCACACAGAGCCAGACCTGAAGTCTGGAGGTCATCCTTCACACAGAGCCAGACCTGAAGTCTGGAGGTCATCCTTCACACAGAGCCAGACCTGAAGTCTGGAGGTCATCCTTCACACAGAGCCAGACCTGAAGTCTGGAGGTCATCCTTCACACAGAGTCAGACCTGAAGTCTGGAGGTCATCCTTCACACAGAGCCAGATCTGAAGTCTGGAGGTCATCCTTCACACAGAGCCAGACCTGAAGTCTGGAGGTCATCCGTCACACAGAGCCAGACCTGAAGTCTGGAGGTAATCCTTCACACAGAGCCAGACCTGAAGTCTGGAGGTCATCCTTCACACAGAGTCAGACCTGAAGTCTGGAGGTCATCCTTCACACAGAGCCAGACCTGACGTCTGGAGGTCATTCTTCTCACAGAGTCAGACCTGAAGTCTGGAGGTCATCCTTCACACAGAGTCAGACCTGAAGTCTGGAGGTCATCCTTCACACAGAGCCAGACCTGAAGTCTGGAGGTCATCCTTCACACAGAGTCAGACCTGAAGTCTGGAGGTCATCCTTCACACAGAGTCAGACCTGAAGTCTGGAGGTCATCCTTCACACAGAGCCAGACCTGAAGTCTGGAGGTCATCCTTCACACAGAGCCAGACCTGAAGTCTGGAGGTCATCCTTCACACAGAGTCAGACCTGAAGTCTGGAGGTCATCCTTCACACAGAGCCAGATCTGAAGTCTGGAGGTCATCCTTCACACACAGCCAGACCTGAAGTCTGGAGGTCATCCGTCACACAGAGCCAGACCTGAAGTCTGGAGGTCATCCTTCACACAGAGCCAGACCTGAAGTCTGGAGGTCATCCTTCACACAGAGTCAGACCTGAAGTCTGGAGGTCATCCTTCACACAGAGCCAGACCTGACGTCTGGAGGTCATCCTTCTCACAGAGTCAGACCTGAAGTCTGGAGGTCATCCTTCACACAGAGTCAGACCTGAAGTCTGGAGGTCATCCTTCACACAGAGCCAGACCTGAAGTCTGGAGGTCATCCTTCACACAGAGTCAGACCTGAAGTCTGGAGGTCATCCTTCACACAGAGCCAGATCTGAAGTCTGGAGGTCATCCTTCACACAGAGCCAGACCTGAAGTCTGGAGGTCATCCTTCACACAGAGCCAGACCTGAAGTCTGGAGGTCATCCTTCACACAGAGCCAGACAAGACATCCTGAAAGTCTGGAGGTCATCCTTCACACAGAGTCAGACCTGAAGTCTGGAGGTCATCCTTCACACAGAGCCAGACCTGAAGTCTGGAGGTCATCCTTCACACAGAGTCAGACCTGAAGTCTGGAGGTCATCCTTCACACAGAGCCAGACCTGAAGTCTGGAGGTCATCCTTCACACAGAGCCAGACCTGACGTCTGGAGGTCATCCTTCACACAGAGCCAGACCTGAAGTCTGGAGGTCATCCTTCACACAGAGCCTAGCACGAAATTCGATCTGTATGACGCACAGAACAGAGAATCTATTCTCAGAGAGGTAAAGTTGTCGGGAAAAAATGTCAAAAGTTTTGTTATGGCCATATTGGTAACTGAGGAAGCTTGTCGGAGTGACGCTGACTCGCTGAGTGAGGCTGAGAGGTGTTATTATACTGACGCCTCACTCGCACACCATCAGTATTGTTGTTTGTACACTAAAGATGTACATTTGTCATGTTTGTCTGTAAAACAACGAACATATATAAGTAAATTAACAAAATCATCTATGGCAATAAAATCACGTCTTTTGTGTCTAATGTTAATGTAAACATTGAAGAGACTTAGAGCGGTATTAGAGATCGAGATGTTTTTGTTGTATTCCTCCTCCTCCTCTAGGGAGGTTCCTTGATGCCGGTGAGGGGCTCTTGATTTAAGGAATTGGACCTGTGCTTCCCTTCATTGGATTGAACCTGAATGTCTCCCAGTACAACAGATAATGAACAAATGTGGCTATTTGCTGTGAGACTGACCCCCCCCCCTTACCCTCCCTTCTGTCTCCCCCCGCCTCCAGTCTCCCTTTCCCAAAAGTTCCTTCAGCCTACAGTCAAGGAGCACTGGAATAAATTACCCTCCGGTATAGTAAGCGCAGATTGTATATAAAATATCAGAAGCCAGCACAAAAGTTGGATGCAGATTTACTACTGCGACAATAGCGAAGAAATTGCTCACGATGAGGAACAACGTTTCGCTCTTTATAGAGCATTATCTACACAAACCGAATGTTGTTCCATAAAAAAAATATCTTGTTGCTGCTGCGTCTTTCTTCGCCCATGTACAGACTGTTCTCCTTACTAACACTGACCGTGATAACTATTAAGAATTAAGCATATTCACTACTACACTAGCACCAAGACACCACATGATGCATCCTGATACATGTCTGCTTCTAGAGTTGCACAATACGTCCTTATAGGGTTATTCAATGAATAAATTTATCCATACGCTGTAATTCATTAAAATTATATAACACGAAATTACAGACGTATAGCACGTACAAAGAACCTTTATTGCAATTATAAATTCATCCAGGCACCTAAACATTTTGAAATCCCTCGACCTAGACTCCCAGGAATACAGACGAGAAAGGTACACCACAGTGCACACACAAGCACAAGGTTCGGTATATGGTGCCAAATGCCTTTCCCTCCTACTCGGTGAAAAGCAGAGGTGCCATGAGTACCCTATGAGATAGCACATTAAGGGGGCTCAAGAACAACTTTCCTTCATACATAAATATGGGATGATACCAACAGAACTTTGGCTGCCTTCCAGAGAGACCTTGGTAAGTTTCTCAAGTCAGTTCCTTATCAGACGTGCTGTGGTTTGAACGTCAGACTGCGTGCGGCCAGTAACAACAATCTGGTTGATAAGGCTTTGATAGTCAGGGACCAGGCTGCGGGGTCGTTGACTCCCAGAAAACATCGTTCAGGTAGCAGCAATCGAACTAAAAGTAGCAGTAATGCTAGTAATGGTAGTATTAGTAATAGTGGTAATGGTAGGAGTATTAGTATTAGTAGTAGTAGTAATAGCAGTAGTAGTGGTAGTAGTACTAGTAATGGTGGTGGTGGTGTTGGTGGTGGTGGTGGTGGTGGTGGTGGTGGTGGTGGTGGTGGTGGTGGTGGTGGTGGAGTCTATACACGATATTCTTCTGTGTCAACTTTAAATAAGTCCCTCATTATCGTATGTTATTTCTTTTTCTTTTCTCTCACTTTGTTTAATGGCGGCAGTGTGGTCGGAGAGAACTCAAGGTAAGAATAGAGCCTTGCGCTTGACTATCGTAACCTCACTGATCCTAGAGAGAAATAAAAAACCCGAAATACGAAGAAAAAATTAAGAGATGACCTCAATCTAATTTCCTATTATATTCTCTCTCTCTCTCTCTCTCTCTCTCTCTCTCTCTCTCTCTCTCTCTCTCTCTCTCTCTCTCTCTCTCTCTCTCTCTCGTGAAAACTCGATCCGCAGAAACAAAACCATAAGAGCCCTGCTGAAGAAAGCGTCTAAAATATTCTTTAACAAAGTGAAGAAAGCTTTCAGATTTTATGTCTCTCTTAGAGTCTTTTCTCCAGCTGCTCTGAAATGTTGAGAAATTTAATTTGGGAAGATTTTAAAAATAAGACGAGAAAGATAAGCAGAGAGGTGCCAGGAGAGAGGTGCCAGGAGAGAGGTGCCAGGAGAGGTGCCAGTAGAGAGGTACCAGGAGAGAGGTGCCAGGAGAGAGGTGCCAGGAGAGAGGTGCCAGGAGAGAGGTGCCAGGAGAGTGGTGCCAGGAGAGAGGTGCCCAGAGCGGTGCCAGGAGAGAGGTGCCAGGAGAGAGGTGCCAGGAGAGAGGTGCCAGGAGAGAGGTGCCAGGAGAGGTGCCAGTAGAGAGGTGCCAGGAGAGAGGAGAGAGGTGCCAGGAGAGAGGTGCCAGGAGAGAGGTAGGTGCCAGTAGAGAGGTGCCAGGAGAGAAGTGCCAGGAGAGAGGTAGAGAGAGGTGCAAGGAGAGCGGAGCCCGGAGAGGTGCCAGGAGAGAGGTGCCAGGAGAGAGGTGCCAGGAGAGAGGTACCAGGAGAGAGGTGCCAGAGAGGTGCCAGGAGAGAGGTGCCAGGAGAGGTGCCAGGAGAGAGGTGCCAGGAGAGGTGCCAGGAGAGAGGTTCCAGGAGAGAGGTGCCAGGAGAGAGGTGCCAGGAGAGAGGTGCCAGGAGAGAAGTGCCAGGAGAGGTGCCAGGAGAGAGGTGCCAGGAGATAGGTGCCAGGATAGAGGTGCCAGTAGAGAGGTGCCAGTAGAGAGGTGCCAAGAGAGAGGTGCCAGGAGAGGTGCCAGGAGAGAGGTTCCAGGAGACAGGTGCCAGGAGATAGGTGCCAGTAGAGAGGTGCCAGGAGAGAGGTGCCAGTAGAGAGGTGCCAGGAGAGAGGTGCCAGGAGAGAGGTGCCAGGAGAGAGGTGCCAGGAGAGAGGTGCCAGGAGAGAGGTGCC
The DNA here is from genome assembly GCF_038502225.1 of Cherax quadricarinatus. Classification (NCBI taxonomy): domain Eukaryota; kingdom Metazoa; phylum Arthropoda; class Malacostraca; order Decapoda; family Parastacidae; genus Cherax; species Cherax quadricarinatus. Next base: position 18,853,250 of record NC_091305.1, on the reverse strand, counting down.
AGTAGAGAGGTGCCAGTAGAGAGGTGCCAGGAGAGAGGTGCCAGGAGAGAGGTGCCAGGAGAGAGGTGCCAGGAGAGAGGTGCCAGGAGAGAGGTGCCAGGAGAGAGGTGCCAGGAGAGAGGTGCCAGGAGATAGGTGCCAGTAGAGAGGTGCCAGGAGAGAGGTGCCAGGAGAGAGGTGCCAAGAGAGAGGTGCCAGGAGAGAGGTTCCAGGAGAGAGGTGCCAGGAGATAGGTGCCAGGAGAGAGGTGCCAGGAGAGAGGTGCCAGTAGAGAGGTGCCAGTAGAGAGGTGCCAAGAGAGAGGTGCCAAGAGAGAGGTGCCAGGAGAGAGGTGCCAGGAGAGAGGTTCCAGGAGAGAGGTGCCAGGAGAGAGGTGCCTGGAGAGAGGTGCCAGTAGAGAGGTGCCAGGAGATAGTGCCAAGAGAGAGGTGCCAGTTCCAAGAGAGGTGCCAGGAGAGGTGCCAGGAGAGAGGTGCCAGTAGAGAGATGCTTGCCAAGAGATAGGTGCCAAGAGAGAGGTGCCAGAGAGAGTGCCAGGAGAGAGGTGCCAGGAGAGGTGCCAGGAGAGAGGTTCCAGGAGAGAGGTGCCAGTAGAGAGGTGCCAGTAGATAGGTGACAGGAGACAGGTGCCAAGAGATATGAGCCAGTAGAGAGGTGCCAGTAGAGAGGTGCCAGTAGAGAGGGTGAGGAGAGAGGTGCCAGTAGAGAGGTGCCAGAAGAGAGGTGCCAGGAGAGAGGTTCCAGGAGAGAGGTGCCAGGAGATAGGTGCCAGTAGAGAGGTGCCAGGAGAGAGGTGCCAGGAGAGGTGCCAGTAGAGAGGTGACAGGAGAGAGGTGCCAGGAGATAGGTGCCAGTAGAGAGGTGCCAGGAGAGAGGTGCCAGGAGAGAGGTGCCAGCAGAGAGGTGCCAGGAGAGAGGTGCCAGGAGAGGTGCCAGGAGAGAGGTGCCAGGAGATAGGTGCCAGTAGAGAGGTGCCAGGAGAGAGGTGCCAGTAGAGAGGTCCCAGGAGAGAGGTGCCAGTAGAGAGGTGCCAGGAGATAGTTGCCAGTAAAGAGGTGCCAGGAGAGAAGTGCCAGTAGAGAGATGCTTGGAGATAGGTGCAAGTAGAGAGGTGCCAGGAGATAGGTGCCAGGAGAGGTCCCAGGAGAGAGGTGCCAGTAGAGAGGTGCCAGGAGATAGGTGCCAGTAGGGAGGTGCCAGGAGAGAGGTGTCAGTAGAGAGGTGCCAGGAAATAGGTGCCAGTAGATAGGTGCCAGGAGATAGGTGCCAGGAGAGGTGCCAGGAGATAGGTGCCAGTAGAGAGGTGTCAGGAGAGAGATGACAGGAGATAGGTGCCAGTAGAGAGGTGCCAGGAGAGAGGTGCCAGGAGATAGGTGCCAGTAGAGAGGTGCCAGGAGAGAGGTGCCAGGAGATAGGTGCCAGTAGAGAGGTGCCAGGAGAGAGGTGCCAGGAGAGAGGTGCCAGGAGAGAGGTGCCAGGAGAGAGGTGCCAGGAGAGAGGTGCCAGTAGAGAGGTGCCAGTAGAGAGGTGCAGAGAGGGTGCCAGGAGAGAGGGGCCAGGAGAGAGGTGCCAGGTGAGAAGTGCCAGGAGAGAGGTGCCAGGAGAGAGGTGCCTGGAGAGAGGTGCCAGCAGAGAGGTGCCAGCAGAGAGGTGCTAGGAGATAGTTGCCAGTAGAGAGGTGCCAGGAGAGAGGTGCAAGGTGAGAGGTGCCAGGAGAGAGGTGCCAGGAGAGAGGTGCCAGTAGAGAGGTGCCAGTAGAGAGGTGCCAGGAGAGAGGTGCCAGGAGAGAGGTGCCAGGAGAGAGGTGCCAGGAGATAGGTGCCAGTAGAGGTGCCAGGAGAGAGATGACAGGAGAGAGGTGCCAGTAGAGAGGTGCCAGGAGAGAGGTGCCAGGAGAGAGGTGCCAGGAGATAGGTGCCAGTTGAGAGGTGCCAGTAGAGAGGTGCCAGTAGAGAGGTTCCAGGAGAGAAGTGCAAGTAGAGAGGTGCCAGGAGATAGGTGCCAGTAGAGAGGTGCCAGGAGAGAGATGATAGGAGATAGGTGCCAGTAGAGAGGTGCCAGGAGAGAGGTGCCAGGATATAGGTGCCAGTAGAGAGGTGCCAGGAGAGAGGTGCCAGGAGAGAGGTGGCAGGAGAGAGGTGCCAGGTGCCAGAAGAGAGGTGCCAGGAGAGAGGTGCCAGGAGTGAGGTGCCAGGAGATAGGTGCCAGTAGAGAGGTGCCAGGAGAGAGGTGCCAGGTGAGAGGTGGCAGGAGAGAGGTGCCAGGAGAGAGGTGTCAGTAGAGAGGTGCCAGTAGAGAGGTGCCAGTAGAGAGGTGCCAGGAGAGAGGTGCCAGGAGAGAGGTGCCAGGAGAGAGGTGCCAGGAGATAGGTGCTAGTAGAGAGGTGCCAGGAGAGAGATGACAGGAGAGAGGTGTCAGGAGATAGGTGCCCGTAGAGAGGTGCCAGTAGAGAGGTGCCAGGAGAGAGGTGCCAGGAGATAGGTGCCAGTAGAGAGGTGCCAGTAGAGAGGTGCCAGTAGAGAGGTGACAGGAGAGAGGTGACAGGAGAGAGGTGCCAGTAGAGAGGTGCCAGTAGAGAGGTGCCAGTAGAGAGGTGCCAGTAGAGAGGTGACAGGAGAGAGGTGCCAGGAGATAGGTGCCAGTAGAGAGGTGCCAGTAGAGAGGTGCCAGTAGAGAGGTGACAGGAGAGAGGTGCCAGGAGATAGGTGCCAGTAGAGAGGTGCCAGTAGAGAGGTGCCAGTAGAAAGGTGACAGGAGAAAGGTGCCAAGAGATAGGTGCCAGTAGAGAGGTGCCAGTAGAGAGGTGCCAGTAGAGAGGTGACAGGAGAGAGGTGCCAGGAGATAGGTGCCAGTAGAGAGGTGCCAGGAGATAGGTGCCAGTAGAGACTTGCCAGGAGAGAGGTGCCAGGAGAGGTCCCAGGAGAGAGGTGCCAGTAGAGAGGTGCCAGGAGATAGGTGCCAGTAGAGAGGTGCCAGGAGAGAAGTGCCAGTAGAGAGATGCTAGGAGATAGGTGCCAGTAGAGAGGTGCCAGGAGATAGGTGCCAGGAGAGGTCCCAGGAGAGAGGTACCAGTAGAGAGGTGCCAGTAGAGAGGTTCCAGGAGAGAAGTGCAAGTAACGAGGTGCCAGGAGATAGGTGCCAGTAGAGAGGTGCCAGGAAACAGATGACAGGAGAGAGCTGCCATGAGAGAGATGATATTAGAGAGATACCAGTAGAGAGGTGCCAGGAGAGAGATGATAGGAGAGAGGTGCCATGAGAGAGATGACATTAGAGAGATACCAGTAGAGTGGTGCCAGAAGAAAGGTGCCAGGAGAGAAGTGCCAGGAGAGAGGTGCCAGGAGAGAGGTGCCAGTAGAGAGGTGAAAGGAGAAATGTGCCAGTAGAGAGGTGCCAGGAGATAGGTGCCAGGAGAGGTGCCAGTAGAGAGGTGCCAGGAGAGAAATGCCAGGAGATAGGTGCCAGGAGAGAGATGAAGGAGAGAGGTGCCATTAGAGAGGTGCCACGAGAGAGGTGCCATGAGTGATATGACAGGAGAGAGGTGACAGGAGAGAGGTGCCACGAGAGAGGTGCCATGAGAGAGGTGATATGAGAGAGAGGTGAGAATGAATTAGGAAGGAGAAAATGAATAAACGGGGGGGAGGGGTTAAAGGGAAGGGAGAGAAGAGTGAGATGGTAGTAGGTAGAGTTGAAGAGAGGATGAAAAATAGGGATGTTTAGATGGGGAGGAAGAGATGAAAGGGAGTGACGTGGGGAGACAGCATAGCAAATGTTCTGATGTGGTTTATACTGGAAACAGAACTATGTAATGCAACTATGCATGGCAACAACACACTTGCCCCGAGTTAAGCGAGACGGTTGGTAGCGCACTCGGCTCACATACTGAGGTCCGTGGTTTGATCCCCGGTGCGGGTGGACATATTGGGGTGTTTCCAGCTGTCTCTGTTCATCTAGCAGTAAATAGGTACCTGAGTGTTAGTTGACTAGTGTTGAGACAAAATTAACCTAATTTGCCCGAAATTCTCTACATAACCAGGGCTTTCTATATAGAACATCCCTGATGTCATCTATGGTCTGTATAAGTTGTATCATGTACAAGGTGGAAATAAAGATTATCATTATTATTAGTAGTAGTAGTAGCAGTAGTAGTAGTAGTAGTAACAGTAGTAATAGTAGTAGTAGCATTCTCTCATATCCCCATACAAGCACAAACATTCTCTATAATCCTCTCTATAACCTCTATAACCCTTGCACCAGCTTCCTGGTTGTACCACTGTTGTTGTCTCCCTCAACACCAGGGGTATGATGTTCCATTATCATCATCTTCAAGATCACTGGTGTCAGAAGTTACCTGAATTATACCACGAGGAAGGTTGGAGTGTCTGCCTGTATTGATCAGCCAGTGTTTACTGAGTAATATTCCCCACAATGCCCCGCGTATACCCAGTGCCCATGCCACCCTGATATATTTTTTTTTCTGAGGCTTAAAATGGTGGCGATCGGCAAATTTGAGGCCTCACTTCTCAAACTGCCATGAAGAAGTTAGAGTAAGACAGTCTGCGGCTCCTTATATTTATTTAGAAGACGTTTCGCCCACCAGGGCACTTATTAACCCATTCATCAATCCATCGGTAAAGTCCCTTGTTGACGAGACGTGTTCTTAATAAATGCCATGACCAGCGTATTGTGTCTTATTTACTTACCTTTCTGTATGTTTCACTATTGATGCACCTGAAGATGTAAGTACAAAGACGAGAGCGAACATACGAACACAAATATAATAACAGAGAGACAGAAAAAAGAGAGAAAGTATGTAGATAGGCACTAAGCCACTGAACCTCCCCTTCCCCTTCATATTCATTGAACCTCCCCTCCTCGATTTCACATTAATTGAACCTCCCCTCCCCCCTTTCACATTCATTGAACCTCCCCTCCCCCTTCACATTCAATGAACCTCCCCTCCCCCTTCACATTCAATGAACCTCCCCTCCCCCTTCACATTCAATGAACCTCCCCTTCCCCCCTTTCACATTCACTTAACCTCTCCTCCCCCCTTCACATTCACTTTCACATTCGTCAAACCCCCCCCCTCACCCGTCAAATTTGCCTCCCTCCCCTCCCCTCAACATCACATTCCCCTCCCCTCCTCCCCCCTCCCCCCCTCCCCCCTCCCCCCACACCTCACATTCATTTACGAAAGAAAAGGAGTTTTACTTAAAATAAAATTGCCATTTGTTAAGGGTGGCTGGCGATGTTCATCCTGGGCAACAAAACTGTGAAGGAGGACCGCAGTGCATCCTGGGAATAACATTTTGTTGAAGTTGAAAGGAAGGAAACAGAGGAGATGAAGGTGGAAACAGAGGAGATGAAGGTGGAAACAGAGGAGATGAAGGTGGAAACAGAGGAGATGAAGGAGGAAACAGAGGAGATGAAGGTGGAAACAGAGGAGATGAAGGAGGAAACAGAGGAGATGAAGGTGGAAACAGAGGAGATGAAGGTGGAAACAGAGGAGATGAAGGAGGAAACAGAGGAGATGAAGGTGGAAACAGAGGAGATGAAGGAGGAAACAGAGGAGATGAAGGTGGAAACAGAGGAGATGAAGGAGGAAACAGAGGAGATGAAGGAGGAAACAGAGGAGATGAAGGAGGAAACAGAGGAGATGAAGGAGGAAACAGAGGAGATGAAGGTGGAAACAGAGGAGATGAAGGTGGAAACAGAGGAGATGAAGGAAACAGAGGAGAAAGGTGGAAACAGAGGAGAAGGAGAAGGTGGAAACAGAGGAGATGAAGGAGGAAACAGAGGAGATGAAGGTGGAAACAGAGGAGATGAAGGAGGAAACAGAGGAGATGAAGGAGGAAACAGAGGAGCTGAAGGTGGACACAGAGGAGAAGGAGGAAACAGAAGGAGGAAGCAGAGGAGATGAAGGTGGAAACAGAGGAGATGAAGGTGGAAACAGAGGAGATGAAGGTGGAAACAGAGGAGATGAAGGAGGAAACAGAGGAGATGAAGGAGGAAACAGAGGAGATGAAGGTGGAAACAGAGGAGATGAAGGAGGAAACAGAGGAGATGAAGGAGGAAACAGAGGAGATGAAGGAGGAAACAGAGGAGATGAAGGAGGAAACAGAGGAGATGAAGGAGGAAACAGAGGAGATGAAGGAGGAAACAGGAAAAGGAGGAAACAGAGGAGATGAAGGAGGAAACAGAGGAGATGAAGGAGGAAACAGAGGAGATGAAGGTGGAAACAGAGGAGATGAAGGAGGAAACAGAGGAGATGAAGGAGGAAACAGAGGAGATGAAGGTGGAAACAGAGGAGATGAAGGAGGAAACAGAGGAGATGAAGGAGGAAACAGAGGAGATGAAGGAGGAAACAGAGGAGATGAAGGAGGAAACAGAGGAGATGAAGGTGGAAACAGAGGAGATGAAGGAGGAAACAGAGGAGATGAAGGAGGAAACAGAGGAGATGAAGGAGGAAACAGAGGAGATGAAGGAGGAAACAGAGGAGATGAAGGAGGAAACAGAGGAGATGAAGGTGGAAACAGAGGAGATGAAGGAGGAAACAGAGGAGATGAAGGAGGAAACAGAGGAGATGAAGGAGGAAACAGAGGAGATGAAGGAGGAAACAGAGGAGATGAAGGAGGAAACAGAGGAGATGAAGGAGGAAACAGAGGAGATGAAGGAGGAAACAGAGGAGATGAAGGTGGAAACAGAGGAGATGAAGGAGGAAACAGAGGAGATGAAGGAGGAAACAGAGGAGATGAAGGAGGAAACAGAGGAGATGAAGGAGGAAACAGAGGAGATGAAGGAGGAAACAGAGGAGATGAAGGTGGAAACAGAGGAGATGAAGGAGGAAACAGAGGAGATGAAGGAGGAAACAGAGGAGATGAAGGTGGAAACAGAGGAGATGAAGGAGAGAAACAGAGGAGATGAAGGAGGAAACAGAGGAGATGAAGGAGGAAACAGAGGAGATGAAGGAGGACACAGAGGAGATGAAGGAGGAAACAGAGGAGATGAAGGAGGAAACAGAGGAGATGAAGGAGGAAACAGAGGAGATGAAGGTGGAAACAGAGGAAAAGGTGGAAACAGAGGAGATGAAGGAGGAAACAGAGGAGATGAAGGAGGAAACAGAGGAGATGAAGGAGGAAACAGAGGAGATGAAGGAGGAAACAGAGGAGATGAAGGAGGAAACAGAGGAGATGAAGGAGGAAACAGAGGAGATGAAGGTGGAAACAGAGGAGATGAAGGTGGAAACAGAGGAGATGAAGGAGGAAACAGAGGAGATGAAGGTGGAAACAGAGGAGATGAAGGAGGAAACAGAGGAGATGAAGGAGGAAACAGAGGAGATGAAGGTGGAAACAGAGGAGATGAAGGAGGAAACAGAGGAGATGAAGGAGGAAACAGAGGAGATGAAGGAGGAAACAGAGGAGATGAAGGAGGAAACAGAGGAGATGAAGGAGGAAACAGAGGAGATGAAGGAGGAAACAGAGGAGATGAAGGTGGAAACAGAGGAGATGAAGGAGGAAACAGAGGAGATGAAGGAGGAAACAGAGGAGATGAAGGAGGAAACAGAGGAGATGAAGGAGGAAACAGAGGAGATGAAGGAGGAAACAGAGGAGATGAAGGAGGAAACAGAGGAGATGAAGGAGGAAACAGAGGAGATGAAGGAGGAAACAGAGGAGATGAAGGAGGAAACAGAGGAGATGAAGGAGGAAACAGAGGAGATGAAGGAGGAAACAGAGGAGATGAAGGTGGAAACAGAGGAGATGAAGGAGGAAACAGAGGAGATGAAGGAGGAAACAGAGGAGATGAAGGAGGAAACAGAGGAGATGAAGGAGGAAACAGAGGAGATGAAGGAGGAAACAGAGGAGATGAAGGAGGAAACAGAGGAGATGAAGGAGGAAACAGAGGAGATGAAGGAGGAAACAGAGGAGATGAAGGAGGAAACAGAGGAGATGAAGGAGGAAACAGAGGAGATGAAGGAGGAAACAGAGGAGATGAAGGAGGAAACAGAGGAGATGAAGGAGGAAACAGAGGAGATGAAGGAGGAAACAGAGGAGATGAAGGAGGAAACAGAGGAGATGAAGGAGGAAACAGAGGAGATGAAGGAGGAAACAGAGGAGATGAAGGAGGAAACAGAGGAGATGAAGGAGGAAACAGAGGAGATGAAGGAGGAAACAGAGGAGATGAAGGAGGAAACAGAGGAGATGAAGGAGGAAACAGAGGAGATGAAGGAGGAAACAGAGGAGATGAAGGAGGAAACAGAGGAGATGAAGGAGGAAACAGAGGAGATGAAGGAGGAAACAGAGGAGATGAAGGAGGAAACAGAGGAGATGAAGGAGGAAACAGAGGAGATGAAGGAGGAAACAGAGGAGATGAAGGAGGAAACAGAGGAGATGAAGGAGGAAACAGAGGAGATGAAGGAGGAAACAGAGGAGATGAAGGAGGAAACAGAGGAGATGAAGGAGGAAACAGAGGAGATGAAGGAGGAAACAGAGGAGATGAAGGAGGAAACAGAGGAGATGAAGGTGGAAACAGAGGAGATGAAGGAGGAAACAGAGGAGATGAAGGAGGAAACAGAGGAGATGAAGGAGGAAACAGAGGAGATGAAGGAGGAAACAGAGGAGATGAAGGAGGAAACAGAGGAGATGAAGGAGGAAACAGAGGAGATGAAGGAGGAAACAGAGGAGATGAAGGAGGAAACAGAGGAGATGAAGGAGGAAACAGAGGAGATGAAGGAGGAAACAGAGGAGATGAAGGAGGAAACAGAGGAGATGAAGGAGGAAACAGAGGAGATGAAGGAGGAAACAGAGGAGATGAAGGAGGAAACAGAGGAGATGAAGGAAACAGAGGAGATGAAGGTGGAAAGAGAGGTGTTGAAGGAGGAAACAGAGGAGATGAAGGTGGAAACAGAGGAGATGAAGGAGGAAACAGAGGAGATGAAGGAGGAAACAGAGGAGATGAAGGAAACAGAGGAATGAAGGAGGAAACAGAGGAGATGAAGGAGGAAACAGAGGAGATGAAGGAGGAAACAGAGGAGATGAAGGAGGAAACAGAGGAGATGAAGGAGGAAACAGAGGAGATGAAGGAGGAAACAGAGGAGATGAAGGAGGAAACAGAGGAGATGAAGGAGGAAACAGAGGAGATGAAGGAGGAAACAGAGGAGATGAAGGAGGAAACAGAGGAGATGAAGGAGGAAACAGAGGAGATGAAGGAGGAAACAGAGGAGATGAAGGAGGAAACAGAGGAGATGAAGGAGGAAACAGAGGAGATGAAGGTGGAAACAGAGGAGATGAAGGTGGAAACAGAGGAGATGAAGGAGGAAACAGAGGAGATGAAGGAGGAAACAGAGGAGATGAAGGAGGAAACAGAGGAGATGAAGGAGGAAACAGAGGAGATGAAGGAGGAAACAGAGGAGATGAAGGAGGAAACAGAGGAGATGAAGGAGGAAACAGAGGAGATGAAGGAGGAAACAGAGGAGATGAAGGTGGAAACAGAGGAGATGAAGGAGGAAACAGAGGAGATGAAGGTGGAAACAGAGGAGATGAAGGAGGAAACAGAGGAGATGAAGGAGGAAACAGAGGAGATGAAGGAGGAAACAGAGGAGATGAAGGAGGAAACAGAGGAGATGAAGGAGGAAACAGAGGAGATGAAGGAGGAAACAGAGGAGATGAAGGAGGAAACAGAGGAGATGAAGGAGGAAACAGAGGAGATGAAGGAGGAAACAGAGGAGATGAAGGTGGAAACAGAGGAGATGAAGGAGGAAACAGAGGAGATGAAGGAGGAAACAGAGGAGATGAAGGTGGAAACAGAGGAGATGAAGGTGGAAACAGAGGAGATGAAGGTGGAAACAGAGGAGATGAAGGTGGAAACAGAGGAGATGAAGGAGGAAACAGAGGAGATGAAGGAGGAAACAGAGGAGATGAAGGAGGAAACAGAGGAGATGAAGGTGGAAACAGAGGAGATGAAGGAGGAAACAGAGGAGATGAAGGAGGAAACAGAGGAGATGAAGGAGGAAACAGAGGAGATGAAGGTGGAAATGAAGGAGGAAACAGAGGAGATGAAGGAGGAAACAGAGGAGATGAAGGAGGAAACAGAGGAGATGAAGGAGGAAACAGAGGAGATGAAGGTGGAAAAAGAGAAACAGAGGAGATGAAGGAGGAAACAGAGGAGATGAAGGAGGAAACAGAGGAGATGAAGGTGGAAACAGAGGAGATGAAGGAGGAAACAGAGGAGATGAAGGAGGAAACAGAGGAGATGAAGGAGGAAACAGAGGAGATGAAGGAGGAAACAGAGGAGATGAAGGAGGAAACAGAGGAGATGAAGGTGGAAACAGAGGAGATGAAGGAGGAAACAGAGGAGATGAAGGAGGAAACAGAGGAGATGAAGGAGGAAACAGAGGAGATGAAGGAGGAAACAGAGGAGATGAAGGAGGAAACAGAGGAGATGAAGGAGGAAACAGAGGAGATGAAGGAGGAAACAGAGGAGATGAAGGAGGAAACAGAGGAGATGAAGGTGGAAACAGAGGAGATGAAGGAGGAAACAGAGGAGATGAAGGAGGAAACAGAGGAGATGAAGGAGGAAACAGAGGAGATGAAGGTGAAGGAGAGGAGATGAAGGAGGAAACAGAGGAGATGAAGGTGGAAACAGAGGAGATGAAGGAGGAAACAGAGGAGATGAAGGAGGAAACAGAGGAGATGAAGGAGGAAACAGAGGAGATGAAGGTGGAAACAGAGGAGATGAAGGAGGAAACAGAGGAGATGAAGGAGGAAACAGAGGAGATGAAGGAGGAAACAGAGGAGATGAAGGTGGAAACAGAGGAGATGAAGGAGGAAACAGAGGAGATGAAGGAGGAAACAGAGGAGATGAAGGAGGAAACAGAGGAGATGAAGGTGGAAACAGAGGAGATGAAGGAGGAAACAGAGGAGATGAAGGAGGAAACAGAGGAGATGAAGGAGGAAACAGAGGAGAAGAAGGAGGAAACAGAAGAGATGAAGGTGGAAACAGAGGAGATGAAGGTGGAAACAGAGATGAAGGTGGAAACAGAGGAGATGAAGGAGGAAACAGAGGAGATGAAGGAGGAAACAGAGGAGATGAAGGAGGAAACAGAGGAGATGATGGAGGAAACAGAGGAGATGAAGGAGGAAACAGAGGAGATGAAGGAGGAAACAGGAAAAGGAGGAAACAGAGGAGATGAAGGAGGAAACAGAGGAGATGGAAACAGAGGAGATGAAGGAGGAAACAGGAAACAGAGGAGATGAAGGTGGAAACAGAGGAGATGAAGGAGGAAGCAGAGGAGATGGAAACAGAGGAGATGAAGGAGGAAACAGAGGAGATGAAGGAAACAGAGGAGATGAAGGTGGAAACAGAGGAGATGAAGGTGGAAACAGAGGAGATGAAGGAGGAGATGAAGGAGGAAACAGAGGAGATGAAGGAGGAAACAGAGGAGATGAAGGAGGAAACAGAGGAGATGAAGGTGGAAACAGAGGAGATGAAGGTGGAAACAGAGGAGATGAAGGAGGAAACAGAGGAGATGAAGGAGGAAACAGAGGAGATGAAGGTGGAAACAGAGGAGATGAAGGAGGAAACAGAGGAGATGAAGGAGGAAACAGAGGAGATGAAGGAGGAAACAGAGGAGATGAAGGAGGAAACAGAGGAGATGAAGGAGGAAACAGAGGAGATGAAGGAGGAAACAGAGGAGATGAAGGAGGAAACAGAGGAGATGAAGGAGGAAACAGAGGAGATGAAGGAGGAAACAGAGGAGATGAAGGAGGAAACAGAGGAGATGAAGGAGGAAACAGAGGAGATGAAGGAGGAAACAGAGGAGATGAAGGAGGAAACAGAGGAGATGAAGGAGGAAACAGAGGAGATGAAGGAGGAAACAGAGGAGATGAAGGTGGAAACAGAGGAGATGAAGGAGGAAACAGAGGAGATGAAGGAGGAAACAGAGGAGATGAAGGAGGAAACAGAGGAGATGAAGGAGGAAACAGAGGAGATGAAGGAGGAAACAGAGGAGATGAAGGAGGAAACAGAGGAGATGAAGGAGGAAACAGAGGAGATGAAGGAGGAAACAGAGGAGATGAAGGAGGAAACAGAGGAGATGAAGGAGGAAACAGAGGAGATGAAGGAGGAAACAGAGGAGATGAAGGAGGAAACAGAGGAGATGAAGGAGGAAACAGAGGAGATGAAGGAGGAAACAGAGGAGATGAAGGAGGAAACAGAGGAGATGAAGGAGGAAACAGAGGAGATGAAGGAGGAAGACAGAGGAGATGAAGGTGGAAACAGAGGAGATGAAGGAGGAAACAGAGGAGATGAAGGAGGAAACAGAGGAGATGAAGGAGGAAACAGAGGAGATGAAGGAGGAAACAGAGGAGATGAAGGTGGAAACAGAGGAGATGAAGGAGGAAACAGAGGAGATGAAGGAGGAAACAGAGGAGATGAAGGTGGAAACAGAGGAGATGAAGGAGGAAACAGAGGAGATGAAGGAGGAAACAGAGGAGATGAAGGTGGAAACAGAGGAGATGAAGGTGGAAACAGAGGAGATGAAGGAGGAAACAGAGGAGATGAAGGAGGAAACAGAGGAGATGAAGGAGGAAACAGAGGAGATGAAGGAGGAAACAGAGGAGATGAAGGAGGAAACAGAGGAGATGAAGGTGGAAACAGAGGAGATGAAGGAGGAAACAGAGGAGATGAAGGAGGAAACAGAGGAGATGAAGGAGGAAACAGAGGAGATGAAGGAGGAAACAGAGGAGATGAAGGTGGAAACAGAGGAGATGAAGGTGGAAACAGGAAAAGGTGGAAACAGAGGAGATGAAGGAGGAAACAGAGGAGATGAAGGAGGAAACAGAGGAGATGAAGGAGGAAACAGAGGAGATGAAGGAGGAAACAGAGGAGATGAAGGAGGAAACAGAGGAGATGAAGGAGGAAACAGAGGAGATGAAGGAGGAAACAGAGGAGATGAAGGAAACAGGAAACAGTGGAGATGAAGGAGGAAACAGAGGAGATGAAGGAGGAAACAGAGGAGATGAAGGAGGAAACAGAGGAGATGAAGGAGGAAACAGAGGAGATGAAGGAGGAAACAGAGGAGATGAAGGAGGAAACAGAGGAGATGAAGGAGGAAACAGAGGAGATGAAGGAGGAAACAGAGGAGATGAAGGAGGAAACAGAGGAGATGAAGGAGGAAACAGAGGAGATGAAGGAGGAAACAGAGGAGATGAAGGGAAACAGGAAACAGAGGAGATGAAGGAGGAAACAGAGGAGATGAAGGAAACAGGAAACAGAGGAGATGAAGGAGGAAACAGAGGAGATGAAGGAGGAAACAGAGGAGATGAAGGAGGAAACAGAGGAGATGAAGGAAACAGAGGAGATGAAGGAGGAAACAGAGGAGATGAAGGTGGAAACAGAGGAGATGAAGGAAACAGGAATGAAGGTGGAAACAGAGGAGATGAAGGTGGAAACAGAGGAGATGAAGGTGGAAACAGAGGAGATGAAGGAGGAAACAGAGGAGATGAAGGAGGAAACAGAGGAGATGAAGGAGGAAACAGAGGAGATGAAGGAGGAAACAGAGGAGATGAAGGTGGAAACAGAGGAGATGTAGGAAACAGGAAACAGAGGAGATGAAGGAGGAAACAGAGGAGATGAAGGAGGAAACAGAGGAGATGAAGGTGGAAAGAGAGGAGATGAAGGAGAGAAACAGAGGAGATGAAGGAGGAAACAGAGGAGATGAAGGTGGAAACAGAGGAGATGAAGGAGGAAACAGAGGAGATGAAGGAGGAAACAGAGGAGATGAAGGAGGAAACAGAGGAGATGAAGGAGGAAACAGAGGAGATGAAGGAGGAAACAGAGGAGATGAAGGAGGAAACAGAGGAGATGAAGGAGGAAACAGAGGAGATGAAGGAGGAAACAGAGGAGATGAAGGAGGAAACAGAGGAGATGAAGGAGGAAACAGAGGAGATGAAGGAGGAAACAGAGGAGATGAAGGAGGAAACAGAGGAGATGAAGGAGGAAACAGAGGAGATGAAGGAGGAAACAGAGGAGATGAAGGAGGAAACAGAGGAGATGAAGGAGGAAACAGAGGAGATGAAGGAGGAAACAGAGGAGATGAAGGAGGAAACAGAGGAGATGAAGGAGGAAACAGAGGAGATGAAGGAGGAAACAGAGGAGATGAAGGAGGAAACAGAGGAGATGAAGGAGGAAACAGAGGAGATGAAGGAGGAAACAGAGGAGATGAAGGAGGAAACAGAGGAGATGAAGGAGGAAACAGAGATGAAGGAGGAAACAGAGGAGATGAAGGAGGAAACAGAGGAGATGAAGGAGGAAACAGAGGAGATGAAGGAGGAAACAGAGGAGATGAAGGAGGAAACAGAGGAGATGAAGGAGGAAACAGAGGAGATGAAGGAGGAAACAGAGGAGATGAAGGAGGAAACAGAGGAGATGAAGGAGGAAACAGAGGAGATGAAGGAGGAAACAGAGGAGATGAAGGAGGAAACAGAGGAGATGAAGGAGGAAACAGAGGAGATGAAGGAGGAAACAGAGGAGATGGAAACAGAGGAGATGAAGGTGGAAACAGAGGAGATGAAGGAGGAAACAGAGGAGATGAAGGTGGAAACAGAGGAGATGAAGGAGGAAACAGAGGAGATGAAGGTGGAAACAGAGGAGATGAAGGAGGAAACAGAGGAGATGAAGGAGGAAACAGAGGAGATGAAGGAAACAGGAAACAGAGGAGATGAAGGTGGAAACAGAGGAGATGAAGGAGGAAACAGAGGAGATGAAGGTGGAAACAGAGGAGATGAAGGAGGAAACAGAGGAGATGAAGGAGGAAACAGAGGAGATGAAGGTGGAAACAGAGGAGATGAAGGAGGAAACAGAGGAGATGAAGGAGGAAACAGAGGAGATGAAGGAGGAAACAGAGGAGATGAAGGAGGAAACAGAGGAGATGAAGGAGGAAACAGAGGAGATGAAGGAGGAAACAGAGGAGATGAAGGAGGAAACAGAGGAGATGAAGGAGGAAACAGAGGAGATGAACTATGAAGGAGGAAACAGAGGAGATGAAGGAGGAAACAGAGGAGATGAAGGAGGAAACAGAGGAGATGAAGGAGGAAACAGAGGAGATGAAGGAGGAAACAGAGGAGATGAAGGAGGAAACAGAGGAGATGAAGGAGGAAACAGAGGAGATGAAGGAGGAAACAGAGGAGATGAAGGAGGAAACAGAGGAGATGAAGGAGGAAACAGAGGAGATGAAGGAGGAAACAGAGGAGATGAAGGAGGAAACAGAGATGAGATGAAGGAGGAAACAGAGGAGATGAAGGAGGAAACAGAGGAGATGAAGGAGGAAACAGAGGAGATGAAGGAGGAAACAGAGGAGATGAAGGAGGAAACAGAGGAGATGAAGGAGGAAACAGAGGAGATGAAGGAGGAAACAGAGGAGATGAAGGTGGAAACAGAGGAGATGAAGGAGGAAACAGAGGAGATGAAGGAGGAAACAGAGGAGATGAAGGAAACAGAGGAGATGAAGGAGGAAACAGAGGAGATGAAGGAGGAAACAGAGGAGATGAAGGAGGAAACAGAGGAGATGAAGGAGGAAACAGAGGAGATGAAGGAGGAAACAGAGGAGATGAAGGTGGAAACAGAGGAGATGAAGGAGGAAACAGAGGAGATGAAGGTGGAAACAGAGGAGATGAAGGAGGAACAGAGGAGATGAAGGAGGAAACAGAGGAGATGAAGGAGGAAACAGAGGAGATGAAGGTGGAAACAGAGGAGATGAAGGAGGAAACAGAGGAGATGAAGGAGGAAACAGAGGAGATGAAGGAGGAAACAGAGGAGATGAAGGAGGAAACAGAGGAGATGAAGGAGGAAACAGAGGAGATGAAGAAACAGAGGAGATGAAGGAGGAAACAGAGGAGATGAAGGAGGAAACAGAGGAGATGAAGGAGGAAACAGAGGAGATGAAGGAGGAAACAGAGGAGATGAAGGAGGAAACAGAGGAGATGAAGGAGGAAACAGAGGAGATGAAGGAGGAAACAGAGGAGATGAAGGAGGAAACAGAGGAGATGAAGGAGGAAACAGAGGAGATGAAGGAGGAAACAGAGGAGATGAAGGAGGAAACAGAGGAGATGAAGGAGGAAACAGAGGAGATGAAGGAGGAAACAGAGGAGATGAAGGAGGAAACAGAGGAGATGAAGGAGGAAACAGAGGAGATGAAGGAGGAAACAGAGGAGATGAAGGAGGAAACAGAGGAGATGAAGGAAACAGAGGAGATGAAGGAGGAAACAGAGGAGATGAAGGAGGAAACAGAGGAGATGAAGGAGGAAACAGAGGAGATGAAGGAGGAAACAGAGGAGATGAAGGAAACAGAGGAGATGAAGGAGGAAACAGAGGAGATGAAGGAGGAAACAGAGGAGATGAAGGAGGAAACAGAGGAGATGAAGGAGGAAACAGAGGAGATGAAGGAGGAAACAGAGGAGATGAAGGAGGAAACAGAGGAGATGAAGGAGGAAACAGAGGAGATGAAGGAGGAAACAGAGGAGATGAAGGAGGAAACAGAGGAGATGAAGGAGGAAACAGAGGAGATGAAGGAAACAGAGGAGATGAAGGAGGAAACAGAGGAGATGAAGGAGGAAACAGAGGAGATGAAGGAGGAAACAGAGGAGATGAAGGAGGAAACAGAGGAGATGAAGGAGGAAACAGAGGAGATGAAGGAGGAAACAGAGGAGATGAAGGAAACAGAGGAATGAAGGAGGAAACAGAGGAGATGAAGGAGGAAACAGAGGAGATGAAGGAGGAAAAGGAGGAAACAGAGGAGATGAAGGAGGAAACAGAGGAGATGAAGGAGGAAACAGAGGAGATGAAGGAGGAAACAGAGGAGATGAAGGAGGAAACAGAGGAGATGAAGGAGGAAACAGAGGAGATGAAGGAAACAGGGAAAAGGAGGAAACAGAGGAGATGAAGGAGGAAACAGAGGAGATGAAGGAGGAAACAGAGGAGATGAAGGAGGAAACAGAGGAGATGAAGGAGGGAAACAGAGGAGATGAAGGAGGAAACAGAGGAGATGGGAAAACAGAGGAGATGAAGGAGGAAACAGAGGAGATGAAGGAGGAAACAGAGGAGATGAAGGAGGAAACAGAGGAGATGAAGGAGGAAACAGAGGAGATGAAGGAGGAAACAGAGGAGATGAAGGAGGAAACAGAGGAGATGAAGAAGGAAACAGAGGAGATGAAGGAGGAAACAGAGGAGATGAAGGAGGAAACAGAGGAGATGAAGGAGGAAACAGAGGAGATGAAGGAGGAAACAGAGGAGATGAAGGAGGAATGAAGGAGGAAACAGAGGAGATGAAGGAGGAAACAGAGGAGATGAAGGAGAAAACAGAGGAGATGAAGGAGGAAACAGAGAAGCTAAAGGAGGAAACAGAGGAGATGAAGGAGGAAACAGAGGAGATGAAGGAGGAAACATAGGAGATGAAGGAGGAAACAGAGAAGATGAAGGAGGAAACAGAGGAGCTGAAGGAGGAAACAGAGGAGATGAAGGAGGAAACAGAGGAGATGAAGGAGGAAACAGAGGAGGTGAATGAGGAAACAGAGGAGATGAAGGAGGAAACAGAGGAGATGAAGGAGGAAACAGAGGAGAAGGAGGAAACAGAGGAGATGAAGGAGGAAACAGAGGAGATGAAGGAGGAAACAGAGGAGATGAAGGAGGAAACAGAGGAGATGAAGGAGGAAACAGAGGAGATGAAGGAGGAAACAGAGGAGATGAAGGAGGAAACAGAGGAGATGAAGGAGGAAACAGAGGAGATGAAGGAGGAAACAGAGGAGATGAAGGAGGAAACAGAGGAGATGAAGGAGGAAACAGAGGAGATGAAGGAGGAAACAGAGGAGATGAAGGAGGAAACAGAGGAGATGAAGGAGGAAACAGAGGAGATGAAGGAGGAAACAGAGGAGATGAAGGAGGAAACAGAGGAGATGAAGGAGGAAACAGAGGAGATGAAGGAGGAAACAGAGGAGATGAAGGAGGAAACAGAGGAGATGAAGGAGGAAACAGAGGAGATGAAGGAGGAAACAGAGGAGATGAAGGAGGAAACAGAGGAGATGAAGGAGGAAACAGAGGAGATGAAGGAAACAGAGGAGATGAAGGAGGAAACAGAGGAGATGAAGGAGGAAACAGAGGAGATGAAGGAGGAAACAGAGGAGATGAAGGAGGAAACAGAGGAGATGAAGGAGGAAACAGAGGAGATGAAGGTGGAAACAGAGGAGATGAAGGTGGAAACAGAGGAGATGAAGGAGGAAACAGAGGAGATGAAGGAGGAAACAGAGGAGATGAAGGAGGAAACAGAGGAGATGAAGGAGGAAACAGAGGAGATGAAGGAGGAAACAGAGGAGATGAAGGAGGAAACAGAGGAGATGAAGGAGGAAACAGAGGAGATGAAGGAGGAAACAGAGGAGATGAAGGAGGAAACAGAGGAGATGAAGGAGGAAACAGAGGAGATGAAGGAGGAAACAGAGGAGATGAAGGAGGAAACAGAGGAGATGAAGGAGGAAACAGAGGAGATGAAGGAGGAAACAGAGGAGATGAAGGAGGAAACAGAGGAGGTGAATGAGGAAACAGAGGAGATGAAGGAGGAAACAGAGGAGATGAAGGAGGAAACAGAGGAGATGAAGGAGGAAACAGAGGAGATGAAGGAGGAAACAGAGGAGATGAAGGAGGAAACAGAGGAGATGAAGGAGGAAACAGAGGAGAAGGAGGAAACAGAGGAGATGAAGGAGGAAACAGAGGAGATGAAGGAGGAAACAGAGGAGATGAAGGAGGAAACAGAGGAGATGAAGGAGAGGAGATGAAGGTGGACATAGGAGATGAAGGAGGAAACAGAGGAGATGAAGGAGGAAACAGAGGAGATGAAGGAGGAAACAGAGGAGATGAAGGAGGAAACAGAGGAGATGAAGGAGGAAACAGAGGAGATGAAGGAGGAAACAGAGGAGATGAAGGAGGAAACAGAGGAGATGAAGGAGGAAACAGAGGAGATGAAGGAAGAAACAGAGGAGATGAAGGAGGAAACAGAGGAGATGAAGGAGGAAACAGAGGAGATGAAGGAGGAAACAGAGGAGATGAAGGAGGAAACAGAGGAGATGAAGGAGGAAACAGAGGAGATGAAGGAGGAAACAGAGGAGATGAAGGAGGAAACAGAGGAGATGAAGGAGGAAACAGAGGAGATGAAGGAGGAAACAGAGGAGATGAAGGAGGAAACAGAGGAGATGAAGGAGGAAACAGAGGAGATGAAGGAGGAAACAGAGGAGATGAAGGAGGAAACAGAGGAGATGAAGGTGGAAACAGAGGAGATGAAGGAGGAAACAGAGGAGATGAAGGAGGAAACAGAGGAGATGAAGGAGGAAACAGAGGAGATGAAGGAGGAAACAGAGGAGATGAGATGAGGGAGATGAAGGAGGAAACAGAGGAGATGAAGGAGGAAACAGAGGAGGTGAATGAGGAAACAGAGGAGATGAAGGAGGAAACAGAGGAGATGAAGGAGGAAACAGAGGAGATGAAGGAGGAAACAGAGGAGATGAAGGAGGAAACAGAGGAGATGAAGGAGGAAACAGAGGAGATGAAGGAGGAAACAGAGGAGATGAAGGAGGAAACAGAGGAGATGAAGGAGGAAACAGAGGAGATGAAGGAGGAAACAGAGGAGATGAAGGTGGAAACAGAGGAGATGAAGGAGGAAACAGAGGAGATGAAGGAGGAAACAGAGGAGATGAAGGAGGAAACAGAGGAGATGAAGGAGGAAACAGAGGAGATGAAGGAGGAAACAGAGGAGATGAAGGAGGAAACAGAGGAGATGAAGGAGGAAACAGAGGAGATGAAGGTGGAAACAGAGGAGATGAAGGAGGAAACAGAGGAGATGAAGGAAAACAGAGGAGATGAAGGAGGAAACAGAGGAGATGAAGGAGGAAACAGAGGAGATGAAGGAGGAAACAGAGGAGATGAAGGAGGAAACAGAGGAGATGAAGGAGGAAACAGAGGAGATGAAGGAGGAAACAGAGGAGATGAAGGTGGAAACAGAGGAGATGAAGGAGGAAACAGAGGAGATGAAGGAGGAAACAGAGGAGATGAAGGAGGAAACAGAGGAGATGAAGGAGGAAACAGAGGAGATGAAGGAGGAAACAGAGGAGATGAAGGAGGAAACAGAGGAGATGAAGGAGGAAACAGAGGAGATGAAGGAGGAAACAGAGGAGATGAAGGAGGAAACAGAGGAGATGAAGAAGGAAACAGAGGAGATGAAGGAGGAAACAGAGGAGATGAAGGAGAGGAGATGAAGGTGGAAACAGAGGAGATGAAGGAGGAAACAGAGGAGATGAAGGAGGAAACAGAGGAGATGAAGGGAAACAGAGGAGATGAAGGAGGAAACAGAGGAGATGAAGGTGGAAACAGAGGAGATGAAGGAGGAAACAGAGGAGATGAAGGTGGAAACAGAGGAGATGAAGGAGGAAACAGAGGAGATGAAGGAGGAAACAGAGGAGATGAAGGAGGAAACAGAGGAGATGAAGGAAACAGAGGAGATGAAGGAGGAAACAGAGGAGATGAAGGAGGAAACAGAGGAGATGAAGGAGGAAACAGAGGACATGAAGGAGGAAACAGAGGAGATGAAGGAGGAAACAGAGGAGATGAAGGAGGAAACAGAGGAGATGAAGGAGGAAACAGAGGAGATGAAGGAGGAAACAGAGGAGATGAAGGAGGAAACAGAGGAGATGAAGGAGGAAACAGAGGAGATGAAGGAGGAAACAGAGGAGAAGACTGAGGAAACAGAGGAGATGAAGGAGGAAACAGAGGAGATGAAGGAGGAAACAGAGGAGATGAAGGAGGAAACAGAGGAGATGAAGGAGGAAACAGAGGAGATGAAGGAGGAAACAGAGGAGATGAAGGAGGAAACAGAGCAGATGACGGATGAAGGAGGAAACAGAGGAGATGAAGGAGGAAACAGAGGAGATGAAGGAGGAAACAGAGGAGATGAAGGAGGAAACAGAGGAGATGAAGGAGGAAACAGAGGAGATGAAGGAGGAAACAGAGGAGATGAAGGAGGAAACAGAGGAGATGAAGGAGGAAACAGAGGAGATGAAGGAGGAAACAGAGGAGATGAAGGAGGAAACAGAGGAGATGAAGGAGGAAACAGAGGAGATGAAGGAGGAAACAGAGGAGATGAAGGAGGAAACAGAGGAGATGAAGGAGGAAACAGAGGAGATGAAGGAGGAAACAGAGGAGATGAAGGAGGAAACAGAGGAGATGAAGGAGGAAACAGAGGAGATGAAGGAGGAAACAGAGGAGATGAAGGAGGAAACAGAGGAGATGAAGGAGGAAACAGAGGAGATGAAGGAGGAAACAGAGGAGATGAAGGAGGAAACAGAGGAGATGAAGGAGGAAACAGAGGAGATGAAGGAGGAAACAGAGGAGATGAAGGAGGAAACAGAGGAGATGAAGGAGGAAACAGAGGAGATGAAGGAGGAAACAGAGGAGATGAAGGAGGAAACAGAGGAGATGAAGGTGGAAACAGAGGAGATGAAGGAGGAAACAGAGGAGATGAAGGAGGAAACAGAGGAGATGAAGGAGGAAACAGAGGAGATGAAGGAGGAAACAGAGGAGATGAAGGAGGAAACAGAGGAGATGAAGGTGGAAACAGAGGAGATGAAGGAGGAAACAGAGGAGATGAAGGAGGAAACAGAGGAGATGAAGGAGGAAACAGAGGAGATGAAGGAGGAAACAGAGGAGATGAAGGAGGAAACAGAGGAGATGAAGGAGGAAACAGAGGAGATGAAGGAGGAAACAGAGGAGATGAAGGAGGAAACAGAGGAGATGAAGGAGGAAACAGAGGAGATGAAGGAGAGGAGATGAAGGAGGAAACAGAGGAGATGAAGGAGGAAACAGAGGAGATGAAGGAGGAAACAGAGGAGATGAAGGAGGAAACAGAGGAGATGAAGGAGGAAACAGAGGAGATGAAGGAGGAAACAGAGGAGATGAAGGAGGAAACAGAGGAGATGAAGGAGGAAACAGAGGAGATGAAGGAGGAAACAGAGGAGATGAAGGAGGAAACAGAGGAGATGACGGAGGAGATGAAGGAGGAAACAGAGGAGATGAAGGAGGAAACAGAGGAGATGAAGGAGGAAACAGAGGAGATGAAGGAGGAAACAGAGGAGATGAAGGAGGAAACAGAGGAGATGAAGGAGGAAACAGAGGAGATGAAGGAGGAAACAGAGGAGATGAAGGAGGAAACAGAGGAGATGAAGGAGGAAACAGAGGAGATGAAGGAGGAAACAGAGGAGATGAAGGAGGAAACAGAGGAGATGAAGGAGGAAACAGAGAAGATGAAGGAGGAAACAGAGGAGATGAAGGAGGAAACAGAGGAGATGAAGGAGGAAACAGAGGAGATGAAGGAGGAAACAGAGGAGATGAAGGAGGAAACAGAGGAGATGAAGGTGGAAACAGAGGAGATGAAGGAGGAAACAGAGGAGATGAAGGAGGAAACAGAGGAGATGAAGGAGGAAACAGAGGAGATGAAGGTGGAAACAGAGGAGATGAAGGAGGAAACAGAGGAGATGAAGGAGGAAACAGAGGAGATGAAGGAGGAAACAGAGGAGATGAAGGAGGAAACAGAGGAGATGAAGGAGGAAACAGAGGAGATGAAGGAGGAAACAGAGGAGATGAAGGAGGAAACAGAGGAGATGAAGGAGGAAACAGAGGAGATGAAGGAGGAAACAGAGGAGATGAAGGAGGAAACAGAGGAGATGAAGGAGGAAACAGAGGAGATGAAGGAGGAAACAGAGGAGATGAAGGAGGAAACAGAGGAGATGAAGGAGGAAACAGAGGAGATGAAGGAGGAAACAGAGGAGATGAAGGAGGAAACAGAGGAGATGAAGGAGGAAACAGAGGAGATGAAGGAGGAAACAGAGGAGATGAAGGAGGAAACAGAGGAGATGAAGGAGGAAACAGAGGAGATGAAGGAGGAAACAGAGGAGATGAAGGAGGAAACAGAGGAGATGAAGGAGGAAACAGAGGAGATGAAGGAGGAAACAGAGGAGATGAAGGAGGAAACAGAGGAGATGAAGGTGGAAACAGAGGAGATGAAGGAGGAAACAGAGGAGATGAAGGAGAGGAGATGAAGGAGGAAACAGAGGAGATGAAGGAGGAAACAGAGGAGATGAAGGAGGAAACAGAGGAGATGAAGGAGGAAACAGAGGAGATGAAGGAGGAAACAGAGGAGATGAAGGAGGAAACAGAGGAGATGAAGGAGGAAACAGAGGAGATGAAGGAGGAAACAGAGGAGATGAAGGAGGAAACAGAGGAGATGAAGGAGGAAACAGAGGAGATGAAGGAGGAAACAGAGGAGATGAAGGAGGAAACAGAGGAGATGAAGGAGGAAACAGAGGAGATGAAGGAGGAAACAGAGGAGATGAAGGAGGAACCAGAGGAGATGAAGGGAGATGAAGGAGGAAACAGAGGAGGTGAATGAGGAAACAGAGGAGATGAAGGAGGAAACAGAGGAGGTGAATGAGGAAACAGAGGAGATGAAGGAGGAAACAGAGGAGATGAAGGAGGAAACAGAGGAGATGATGGAGGAAACAGAGGAGATGAAGGAGGAAACAGAGGAGATGAAGGAGGAAACAGAGGAGATGAAGGAGGAAACAGAGGAGATGAAGGAGGAAACAGAGGAGATGAAGGAGGAAACAGAGGAGATGAAGGAGGAAACAGAGGAGATGAAGGAGGAAACAGAGGAGATGAAGGAGGAAACAGAGGAGATGAAGGAGGAAACAGAGGAGATGAAGGAGGAAACAGAGGAGATGAAGGAGGAAACAGAGGAGATGAAGGAGGAAACAGAGGAGATGAAGGAGGAAACAGAGGAGATGAAGGAGGAAACAGAGGAGATGAAGGAAGAAACAGAGGAGATGAAGGAGGAAACAGAGGAGATGAAGGAGGAAACAGAGGAGATGAAGGAGGAAACAGAGGAGATGAAGGAGGAAACAGAGGAGATGAAGGAGGAAACAGAGGAGATGAAGGAGGAAACAGAGGAGATGAAGGAGGAAACAGAGGAGATGAAGGAGGAAACAGAGGAGATGAAGGAGGAAACAGAGGAGATGAAGGAGGAAACAGAGGAGATGAAGGAGGAAACAGAGGAGATGAAGGAGGAAACAGAGGAGCTGAAGGAGGAGATGAAGGAGGAAACAGAGGAGATGAAGGAGGAAACAGAGGAGATGAAGGAGGAAACAGAGGAGATGAAGGAAACAGAGGAGATGAAGGAGGAAACAGAGGAGATGAAGGAGGAAACAGAGGAGATGAAGGAGAAAACAGAGGAGATGAAGGAGGAAACAGAGGAGCTAAAGGAGGAAACAGAGGAGATGAAGGAGGAAACAGAGGAGATGAAGGAGGAAACAGAGGAGGTGAATGAGGAAACAGAGGAGATGAAGGAGGAAACAGAGGAGATGAAGGAGGAAACAGAGGAGAAGGTGAAACAGAGGAGATGAAGGAGGAAACAGAGGACATGAAGGAGGAAACAGAGGAGCTGAAGGAGGAAACAGAGGAGATGAAGGAGGAAACAGAGGAGATGAAGGAGGAAACAGAGAGATGAAGGAGGAAAGAGAGGAGATGAAGGAGGAAACAGAGGAGATGAAGGAGGAAAGAGAGGAGATGAAGGAGGAAACAGAGGAGATGAAGGAGGACACAGAGGAGATGAAGGAGGACACAGAGGAGATGAATGAGGAAACAGAGGAGATGATGGAGGAAACAGAGGAGATGAAGGAGGAAACAGAGGAGATGAAGGAGGAAACAGAGGAGATGAAGGAGGAAACAGAGGAGATGAAGGAGGAAACAGAGGAGATGAAGGAGGAAACAGAGGAGATGAAGGAGGAAACAGAGGAGATGAAGGAGGAAACAGAGGAGATGAAGGAGGAAACAGAGGAGATGAAGGAGGAAACAGAGGAGATGAAGGAAGAAACAGAGGAGATGAAGGAGGAAACAGAGGAGATGAAGGAGGAAACAGAGGAGATGAAGGAGGAAACAGAGGAGATGAAGGAGGAAACAGAGGAGATGAAGGAGGAAACAGAGGAGATGAAGGAGGAAACAGAGGAGATGAAGGAGGAAACAGAGGAGATGAAGGAGGAAACAGAGGAGATGAAGGAGGAAACAGAGGAGATGAAGGAAACAGAGAATGAAGGAGGAAACAGAGGAGATGAAGGAGGAAACAGAGGAGATGAAGGAGGAAACAGAGGAGATGAAGGAAACAGAGGAGATGAAGGAGGAAACAGAGGAGATGAAGGAGGAAACAGAGGAGATGAAGGAGGAAACAGAGGAGATGAAGGAGGAAACAGAGGAGATGAAGGAGGAAACAGAGGAGATGAAGGTGGAAACAGAGGAGATGAAGGAGGAAACAGAGGAGATGAAGGAGGAAACAGAGGAGATGAAGGAGGAAACAGAGGAGATGAAGGAGGAAACAGAGGAGATGAAGGAGGAAACAGAGGAGATGAAGGAGGAAACAGAGGAGATGAAGGAGGAAACAGAGGAGATGAAGGAGGAAACAGAGGAGATGAAGGAGGAAACAGAGGAGATGAAGGAGGAAACAGAGGAGATGAAGGAGGAAACAGAGGAGATGAAGGAGGAAACAGAGGAGATGAAGGAGGAAACAGAGGAGATGAAGGAAACAGAGATAAAGGAGGAAACAGAGGAGATGAAGGAGGAAACAGAGGAGATGAAGGAGGAAACAGAGGAGATGAAGGAGGAAACAGAGGAGATGAAGGAGGAAACAGAGGAGATGAAGGAGGAAACAGAGGAGATGAAGGAGGAAACAGAGGAGATGAAGGAGGAAACAGAGGAGATGAAGGAGGAAACAGAGGAGATGAAGGAGGAAACAGAGGAGATAAAGGAGGAAACAGAGGAGATGGAAACAGAGGAGATGAAGGAGGAAACAGAGGAGATGAAGGAGAAACAGAGAGATGAAGGAGGAAACAGAGGAGATGAAGGAAACAGAGGAGATGAAGGAGGAAACAGAGAGATGAACAGAGGAGATGAAGGAGGAAACAGAGGAGATGAAGGAGGAAACAGAGGAGATGAAGGAGGAAACAGAGGAGATGAAGGAGGAAACAGAGGAGATGAAGGAGGAAACAGAGGAGATGAAGGAGGAAACAGAGATGAAGGAGGAAACAGAGGAGATGAAGGAGGAAACAGAGGAGATGAAGGAGGAAACAGAGGAGATGAAGGAGGAAACAGAGGAGATGAAGGAGGAAACAGAGGAGATGAAGGAGGAAACAGAGGAGATGAAGGAGGAAACAGAGGAGATGAAGGAGGAAACAGAGGAGGTGAATGAGGAAACAGAGGAGATGAAGGAGGAAACAGAGGAGATGAAGGAGGAAACAGAGGAGATGAAGGAAGAAACAGAGGAGATGAAGGAGGAAACAGAGGAGATGAAGGAGGAAACAGAGGAGATGAAGGAGGAAACAGAGGAGATGAAGGAGGAAACAGAGGAGATGAAGGAGGAAACAGAGGAGATGAAGGAGGAAACAGAGGAGATGAAGGAGGAAACAGAGGAGATGAAGGAGGAAACAGAGGAGATGAAGGAGGAAACAGAGGAGATGAAGGAGGAAACAGAGGAGATGAAGGAGGAAACAGAGGAGATGAAGGTGGAAACAGAGGAGATGAAGGAGGAAACAGAGGAGATGAAGGAGGAAACAGAGGAGATGAAGGAGGAAACAGAGGAGATGAAGGTGGAAACAGATGAGATGAAGGAGGAAACAGAGGAGATGAAGGAGGAAACAGAGGAGATGAAGGAGGAAACAGAGGAGATGAAGGAGGAAACAGAGGAGATGAAGGAGGAAACAGAGGAGATGAAGGAGGAAACAGAGGAGATGAAGGAGAGAATGACAGAGGAGATGAAGGAGGAAACAGAGGAGATGAAGGTGGAAACAGAGGAGATGAAGGAGGAAGCAGAGGAGATGAAGGAGGAAACAGAGGAGAGAAGGAGAAAGATGAAGGAGGAAACAGAGGAGATGAAGGAGGAAACAGAGGAGATGAAGGAGGAAACAGAGGAGATGAAGGAGGAAACAGAGGAGATGAAGGAGGAAACAGAGGAGATGAAGGAGGAAACAGAGGAGATGAAGGAGGAAACAGAGGAGATGAAGGAGGAAACAGAGGAGATGAAGGAGGAAACAGAGGAGATGAAGGAGGAAACAGAGGAGATGAAGGAGGAAACAGAGGAGATGAAGGAGGGAACAGAGGAGATGAAGGAGGAAACAGAGGAGATGAAGGAGGAAACAGAGGAGATGAAGGAAACAGAGAAACAGAGGAGATGAAGGAGGAAACAGAGGAGATGAAGGAGGAAACAGAGGAGATGAAGGAGGAAACAGAGGAGATGAAGGAAGCAGAGGAGATGAAGGTGGAAACAGAGGAGATGAAGGAGGAAGCAGAGGAGATGAAGGAGGAAACAGAGGAGATGAAGGAGGAAACAGAGGAGATGAAGGTGGAAACAGAGGAGATGAAGGAGGAAACAGAGGAGATGAAGGAGGAAACAGAGGAGATGAAGGAGGAAACAGAGGAGATGAAGGTGGAAACAGAGATGAAGGAGGAAACAGAGGAGATGAAGGAGGAAACAGAGGAGATGAAGGAGGAAACAGAGGAGATGAAGGAGGAAACAGAGGAGATGAAGGAGGAAACAGAGGAGATGAAGGAGGAAACAGAGGAGATGAAGGAGGAAACAGAGGAGATGAAGGAGGAAACAGAGGAGATGAAGGAGGAAACAGAGGAGATGAAGGAGGAAACAGAGGAGATGAAGGAGGAATGAAGGAGGAAACAGAGGAGATGAAGGAGGAAACAGAGGAGATGAAGGAGGAAACAGAGGAGATGAAGGAGGAAACAGAGGAGATGAAGGAGGAAACAGAGGAGATGAAGGAGGAAACAGAGGAGATGAAGGAGGAAACAGAGGAGATGAAGGAGGAAACAGAGGAGATGAAGGAGGAAACAGAGGAGATGAAGGAGGAAACAGAGGAGATGAAGGAGGAAACAGAGGAGATGAAGGAGGAAACAGAGGAGATGAAGGAGGAAACAGAGGAGATGAAGGAGGAAACAGAGGAGATGAAGGAGGAAACAGAGGAGATGAAGGAGGAAACAGAGGAGATGAAGGAGGAAACAGAGGACATGAAGGAGGAAACAGAGGAGATGAAGGAGGAGAGAAGGAATGAATAGAGGGTTAAAGGAGGCTTCAGAGGAGAAGAAGAAGGAGTGCAAGAAAAGTAGGCATGAGAGGAGATAGAAGAAAGAAGAAGGGAGGAGATCAAAAAGGAGAGGGAGGCGAGAATTAAGATGATAACGATGGCGGAGGTTATTGTAAATTACAAGGATGACGAAGACTGTTAGAGGGTTGATGAGAGAGAGAGAGAGAGAGAGAGAGAGAGAGAGAGAGAGAGAGAGAGAGAGAGAGAGAGAGAGAGAGAAAGAAAGAAAGGACGAATATATATTTCTTTCATACAGTAAAACGGTGAAACAGGTGAGTCAGTCATAAAAGAGAACACAGTCACTCAGGGATAAACGATCACCAGACAGAGTCGTCCATGGGTAATGGTCTTCTTCCAATAACCTCATGATGGGTCCGTGTCGGCCCAGCCGGTTGGTCTCTATTGCTTTATCGGACCGATTTGTTTAAATAAAAAGTGGACGAGGCAAACTGGGTTAGGTTGAATGGGTTTTAAATACGTATTTTCGTGTTGGGATGAATTTATTCTGAGGTGGCGGTGTTGGATGCATGAAGTTGTTGTTGCTGTGTTTTCAAGCTTAAGCTTATCAACCTGACTTATTTACGCTCTCACTTGAGGAATAAAAACACACAGTACTGTAGATGGAAAAAATTACCAAAATACAACAACCGCACTTAGCAGACGAGCCTCTTGACGACGCTTCAGTCTGTTCTGGGTCACAGTCAAGTGTCAGCAACAGTCATAGATGCTTGAAGGTCCACGCCTGCTGAATGCTCAAGCAATTACTGGTCAAAACCTTTCACGCATCTAAACTTCCTGAATGCAATTATTGGTCAAAAGACTTTCACGCATCCATGCGTGCTGGATGCTCCAGGAACTGTTGGTCAGAACCTTCGCTTCCTTCCAAAATTCCTTCCACCCAAGATTTATACACCTTTATCATCCTTTCTTACTTTATTATTTATGTGACTAAACCATCTCGACAATAGTTCTTTCGCTCTTTGAACTGCGCCTCACATGACTCACTCTAATACCCTCTTTCTCGACGAAGCTGCTAAAACTAGACAATTTGCTACAGTAAATTAAATACAACGCTACACTTGATACGAAGAAAGATATTGTAACCTATGATATTCATGTTTGGGAGCAGTGGGTGGCGGCCCTGATTGAGTACAAATTAATTTCACAAAACATCTGCATTTAATTTCCCTACTAATCGCTAGTTACTGATTCCAGTGCCAAGCGGAAATTATTTGTTCGATGTTTCCTTGGTAAATCGGGTTTCTTTGACAGTTCAGCAGCCATAGTGAACAAAGAATTGCAAGAAATTTGACGAAGTCATCATTCTCTACCGAATATATTCAATGGGATTTGCAATCTGTTTGCAAACCAAAGGAAATGCTTCAAGAATTTCTCCAACAAGGACTCCTTGGAATGTTCCCTCAATATCACAATAAATAATGCACTGTAGATTTTCCTCGCTAGTTCAACATCAGGGACTTGAGTTGAACGCACCTTCACCATGCTATTGTTGACATAAACTAAAATTGCACGAATGCTGAAGATCTCAATAAGAGTTTATGTGTACACACGAAAAGGCATGAAATCCATTTGATAAAGGCGACAATATTTATATTTAAATTTTTGTTAGGAAAACGATGATCTTTTGTTTTTGTGTGTCCTTAGTTTTGTTAGAGTGAGAGATCTTGAGGGAGAGGTCGAGGGACCTTCTCACCCTCGAGGACCTGAGACGTGAGGTCCTCTTTGTGAGAGGTCTGTGAGTCTTGATGATACTCTTAGTATTGGTGATGCTTAATACTACTGCTGCTATTACTACTACTACTACTACTACTACTACTACTACTACTACTAATAATAATAATAATAATAATAATAATATTGATTTTTTTCTTAATTCCACTGTTGCCATTTTGATTCTCATGCGAGTATGAAAATAACACATAATGAAGGGTAATAGTTTGACCCCCTGAAACAGTCACTTATCCAAGCTAATTATTCCAGTGATAATTAACACTACGTTTTCCTACTGCAACAGTGTGATTGTTTAATAGGCGTTTGTGTTTTTGATTTTGTGATGTTCTTAACGTTGAGTTGTGTTTAATGTGCTGTTGTGTGTTTCATTTGTTATGTGTTGCATGCGTTGTGTTTCATGTTTTATATGAGGTGTGTGTTGCTTGTGTTATGTGTTTCATGTGTTGTGTTGCTTCTTGTGTTGTGTGTTGAATGTGTTGTGTTTCATGTGTTGTGTTTTTAATGTGTTGTGGTGAGTTTAGTCACTGTGATGTGGCCCTGAGGCCGAAAAAAATAATTATGAAATTTCTCACCAGTTTTATCTATAAAATACAAAGCTGACTTCAAACACACTTTTAAAGAGACAAAAATTTTTTTTTGAGTTAATTTCAAATATTTCGTCGACTTTCATCTTTCTGTAGACAAAAATTTTCCATAAAATAGTTTTCTTTTACTATATTTTTTGTGTTGTCTAAGTGTATTGTCTAAACTGCACATCTATGTACTTGACATTAACAATTTTGTTACTTGGGAACGGTTGAAGTCCCTTGATTTGTATTCCCTGGAACGCAGGCGAGAGAGATACATGATAATATACACTCACATTAACTCATTCATTATAGTCCACCAGTTTAGTATGATTAAAATCGTACATAAATCCCAGTATAAGTTTCTGGTCAAAAATTTTTCCCCTCACCAAGACGTAGAAGCGATCATTTATATATGAAGGAGGGGTGTTAATGTTGCAGTTTAAAAACTGTAGTGTAAAGCACCCTTCTGGCAAGACAGTGATGGAGTGAATGATGGTGAAAGTTTTTCTTTTTTGGGCCACCCTGCCTTGATGGGAATCGGCCAGTGTGATAATAATATATATATATATATATATATATATATGTGTGTGTGTGTGTGTGTGTGTGTGTGTGTGTGTGTATGTGTGTGTGTGTGTGTGTGTGTGTGTGTGTGTGTGTGTGTGTGTGTGTGTGTGTGTGTGTGTGTGTGTGTGTGTGTGTGTGTGTGTGTGTGTGTGTGTGTGTATGTGTGTGTGTGTGTGTGTGTGTGTGTGTGTGTGTGTGTGTGTGTGTGTGTGTGTGTGTGTGTGTGTGTGTATGGACCACCTTCATTTTGTTCACTGTAGTTGATGTTTCACCTCTGGCAGTAGTGAGAGGGGTCGGTGAGGAGTCTCCGTACAGCCTGTGATTATTTCAGGACAGTCCTTACTCTTCAGACACCTTCCTCGTTGCAAGAAACTTCGTCTGAAAGTAATTTCCGGCTGCCGCGTGTCCCGACTGACGCTTCGCTGGGTGCGACAAAAAGTCTATTGCGCTCCTTTAATGATATTTTCTTGCTAACACACATTGTGTTAAGTGTCTCTTTAACAAACACACTGTAACCTACTTTTCAACCTTCCAGCCAGACCTGGCCCTACCAAAAGGAAATTTGTGGAGCGCAGTGACTTCTAAACTATGGTGATCCAAGGGAAAATGTCAGTCGTCAAGGGTAGATGGTCAGTCGTCAAGGGTAGATGGTCAGTCGTCAAGGGTAGATGGTCAGTCGTCAAGGGTAGAACTTCAGTAGTCAAGACAAGAATGTTAGTCATCATTCAGAGAGTAAAAAGGATGACATTCACGATGTTATCAGGAAACGATTTTTCCAACTGTTTCTGTAGCTAGTTCGGTCTAGAGTGAATTATTAACTAAACTTTCAGCTAATCCTGTCCTTGTGTGAATTTTGATCTCACGTGTAATGGAATTTGCTCTTTCGTCTTTCTCCAACTTCTGCTGACTCTCTATCTTGAGTGTTCAGAGAGAATTGATGTGTTTAAGTTTTATTAAATATGAAGCAGTGCGCACAGCACTGCCGCTGTTTTAACATACTTCAGTATATCCAGCTTAATTTGCAGGTCTCACTGTTTGTTAACGTTTTTGTCAGCAGATGACTGGGGGAAACATGATCATTAGCATCTCATGAAATGTTTATCTTGGAATCTCAAGAGAACAGAGATGAAGAGATTATTGCATTTAGGCAGCGATGCTTTTGTCAATAATTCTAGTATCTGTCACTCAAACTTTTAGCACTCATAAATACATTATCTTAGCAGGCAAGATATTCACCTGATGCTGGCGAGTTTCTGGATCCTACATCTTCCGTTTCATCTCTCACTGTCGACGCATCTCCTCCTTGACTAATGTCTTCATGTGTAGGCATTGGCACTGAAATATCACCTGTTGCATCTGTGGAGTTTTCATCATCTCCACCACAACTGCGTCAGGAGGATTCCGGTGGTTACAGAAAATTATTGATTGATTTCGATTTCTGAAATACTGTTTTAATCAAATGTTTAAAAGACGTTGTCTTTCGCACTCTATTCAAATTTCCTCATCATGGTGATTTTTTCTTCAAGAGGAAATATAAATTAATATGAAAGGAAAGTGACCTCATCTGTACCACTTAATGAGATGACATGCATTAATGACGTGACATGCATGTCAGTATATCATACACAGTGTTCAACACACACAAGTTCATGACTGTATGATGTGCTGAAATACACCACATTTTATACACTGCGTATATTTCATACGAATATTTAACTTGGAATATTCCAAAGGTGACATAAGAATACGATAAAATTTATTCTTAATTTCCATAAGCTGAAAATAATCTTTATTTTACTGCAAGTGATTAACTTCTGGTAAAAAATTCAGGAGTCTTGCCTCTGCATTTTGGGCACAAATTTATAAAATTGAATCTACGGTTGTTGGTTATAGAAACTTATGAATAATAGATCATAAGATAAGATAAGATTTCGTTCGGATTTTTAACCCCGGAGGGTTAGCCACCCAGGATAACCCAAGAAAGTCAGTGCGTCATCGAGGACTGTCTAACTTATTTCCATTGGGATCCTTAATCTTGTCCCCCAGGATGCGACCCACACCAGTCGACTAACACCCAGGTACCTATTTGCTGCTAGGTGAACAGGACAACAGGTGTAAGGAAACGTGTCGAATGTTTCCACCCGCCGGGAATCGAACCCGGGCCCTCCGTGTGTGAAGCGGGAGCTTTAGCCACCAGGCCACCGGGCCAAGACAGTGGTGAAAACCACCAAGCAAGGAGCAAGGGACGCACCAAGCAAGGAGCTAGGGACGCACCAAGCAAGGAGCTAGGGACGCACCAAGTAAGGAGCTAGGGACGCACCAAGCAAGGAGCTAGGGACGCACCAAGTAAGGAGCAAGGGACGCACCAAGCAAGGAGCTAGGGACGCACCAAGCAAGGAGCTAGGGACGCACCAAGCAAGGAGCTAGGGACGCACCAAGCAAGGAGCTAGGGACGCACCAAGTAAGGAGCTAGGGACGCACCAAGCAAGGAGCTAGGGACGCACCAAGTAAGGAGCTAGGGACGCACCAAGCAAGGAGCTAGGGACGCACCAAGTAAGGAGCAAGGGACGCACCAAGCAAGGAGCTAGGGACGCACCAAGCAAGGAGCTAGGGACGCACCAAGCAAGGAGCTAGGGACGCACCAAGCAAGGAGCTAGGGACGCACCAAGCAAGGAGCTTGGTGTGTCCCGAGAACGCTTCCTTTATCCCATGATGTTGCAGTGTCTGACAGATGTGATAAATTGTTCTTAAAGCAGACAAATTGAAGAATGAGACACTTATGCAACATATGGGAATCTATCCTGAGGAAACATTTCGTTGAAGACCAACTTACACTAGTGGATGTTTCCACTGTGATCCCCCCGCCGCCTCCTGCTTCCACTCACCTGACTGCAGTATATAAGTCACTTCTCCGGCCATATGGTGTACTTTCCACAAGAGTGATGGACTGAACACATCGATTCCAGGCTGAGGGACTGATTACCTCAAACTCATCCTCTCCTTACATCTTCCTTTTTTGTATTGGACTGATGAAGCCACTGTGTGGCGAAACGTTTCCTCAGCAAAGATTCCCACATGTTACATAAGTGTCTCCTTCCTCAACTTGTCGGTCTAGTTATGTCCTAGAATCTGTATTGATAAAGCCACTGGATGGCGAAACGTCTACAATAAAGATACCCAGATGTTGCACATGTGTCTTAACCTTCATCTTGTCGGTACAGTATACCTGTCTTGCACAGGTTTGAGGTGGTCAGTCCCTCACCCTAGGAGGGATCTTCAATAAGTTAGTTAATTAGGCTAGGTTAGTTAATTAGGTTAGTCAATAGGTGACCTGTAAATCTAGCTGGTAGAGTCAATCATATCATTTCCTGATAGAATTAATCACCAGAGAATTGATTTTTTACTGGGTTTTACTGACGAATAATTAATAAGCATTATATTTAAAGAAGAAACAAAGGAAGTCGATGCAGCGTAAGAACAATTAATTTTAACTACGTAAATATTTATTTCAAATTTTATTTTACATGACTTTTTTTTTCTTTGGAACGAATTTTAGCGTTTTTTTTGTGGAAGAAAAAATCGCACGTAACATTCACTGGTGAAATCAAAGTTAAATTAACTTATGAATTTTTTAAACATTAGTTAAAAAAACTGTGATTAATGTGCGCGTGGAGGTGAAGTATTGATGTGGCGAAAGATACCCATGTACAGTCCAGGACATTTATTAAAGGAAACGTTTCGCCACGAGTGTTTTCTTTATTACTGAAGAAGTCACTCGTGGCAAAACGTTTCCTTTAGTAAATGTCTTGAGCTGTACATAATTGTCTTTTTCCACAAAGAGAATGAGGCTGAGAGACTGATTAATTCATTCTTCTCCTCATCTTTCATTGTTTTTTCTCTATATTGGAATGACCCTCCACTGCTGAAATTGTAAGTAAACACGAGCACTGTGGTATCGTGGAGCTGCAACTGTTACTGACAGACTGTGACCTTGTGGTGTCGTGACAGACTGTGACCCTGTGGTATCGTGGAGCTACAATTATTAGTGACAGACTGTGACCCTGCACAGAATTGTTGCTTGCAGAAACTTTCTCAAAAAATCGCTGGTAACGCAGTGCATCCAGTCCAACACCTGAGGTACCGTTGTAAAAAGGAAACAAATGCCTCTTCTCCAGCGGAGGCGACACAGCCATCGTTGAAGGCGAAAACAATGGGATGTGAAGAATGACAACACTGAACTGCCAGTGAAGCACCGGAGGAGTCTGAGACTACGACAAAGGAGAGAGAAGAACATGAAATGAGGATAGTATCATGGTAGTCAGAAGTGCTCATAACTTGGCCATGAAAAGTGCTGGTGCACTCTGGTAAGCGGTCCTGGATCACGCTCGCTGGAAACACTACCTCGCATTATTCTCATATAATATTTATCTCTTATATCTCAAGAGTAATGGAGTAGTTACCAGATACTTGCTTCAGACATATTTTTTTTTAGCTTAGCGTGAAGAAACACAAAAATTCTTCTTTTTTTTTCTCATTTGTTATCTCGTTGTACTGACCTCGTTGTGTTTTTCTACTGTGCCATCAGACTCAAGTTTATATTGTCTCAGACATTTATGATATAACTCGCGGGGATATTTTTGATGGTGATGCTGCAAACTGATCTAAATGTTCTTTAATGTGTCGAACTGAATCTGTCTGTCTGTCTGTCTGTCTGTCTCTCGTTCTCTCTTTCTCGTCTCATCTCTACTTTCGTCTCTTCTCCTGTCCTCTTTACTCGTCTCGTCTCCTCTCGTCTCTTCTCTTCTTCTCTCTTCTCTTCTCTCCTCCCCTCTTTTCTCCCCTCTTCTCTCCTCTCTCACACTCATCCATTTTTACTTGCATCTGTCTGTCAGTCTATTCAGACCTAACTTTTTTTTTCATAGTGTGAGGAGGAATTGTTCATATAGCAACCATTACTTGCAATAAGTCACGTTGCACACATATTGCAGGTCGTCCCCGGGGCTAGTGTCAGCCTGGGCAAAACATTTCTCTCAGGCAACTTTTATTGAAGTCACAGTGCCCTAAAATACACATTTTTCATACTTTAATTTGCGCAATAATATATTTTTTTGTGAACATGAACTAGACAACTTTTTCTAGCGTTGTTAAACATCAACATCAATTTAGCTTGATTATGTCAAGACTATGAGGTTAAAATGTTAGAAAAACCACAGGTGGGTTTCTGCTTGTCTACTAGTGTTCTCCCTCAGCTCAGGGAGAACCCAAACAACGTCTACAGCTTTCTGCAGTATGCAGTGTCCTCCCTACATGGAGTAGATTTATGGGGGTCAACGCCCCCCTTCGTCCCCGCGGGGAGGTAGAGTACAAGTGCAGGCAGCAGCTCATGAACGATCCTGGGTAATTTTTCATTACACACCTGACGAGGGAAAGTTGTGATATATAAAATAATTGGAATGAAAAAGAGAGAAATACTACAAGTTAGAAAATTGCCACTAACTAGATTCCAAACTGAGGCTTTCCAAGAGGACTGAGAGAGGCCACGAGGGTTCACTGAGAGAGGCCACGAGGGTTCACTGAGAGAGGCCACGAGGGTTCACTGAGAGAGGCCACGAGGGTTCACTGAGAGAGGCCACGAGGGTTCACTGAGAGAGGCCACGAGGGTTCACTGAGAGAGGCCACGAGGGTTCACTGAGAGAGGCCACGAGGGTTCACTGAGAGAGGCCACGAGGGTTCACTGAGAGAGGCCACGAGGGTTCACTGAGAGAGGCCACGAGGGTTCACTGAGAGAGGCCACGAGGGTTCACTGAGAGAGGCCACGAGGGATCACTGAGAGAGGCCACGAGGGTTCACTGAGAGAGGCCACGAGGGTTCACTGAGAGAGGCCACGAGGGATCACTGAGAGAGGCCACGAGGGATCACTGAGAGAGG
This sequence comes from Cherax quadricarinatus, assembly GCF_038502225.1. NCBI lineage: Eukaryota > Metazoa > Arthropoda > Malacostraca > Decapoda > Parastacidae > Cherax > Cherax quadricarinatus. Next base: position 18,816,217 of record NC_091305.1, on the reverse strand, counting down.
CCACGAGGGATCACTGAGAGAGGCCACGAGGGATCACTGAGAGAGGCCACGAGGGATCACTGAGAGAGGCCACGAGGGATCACTGAGAGAGGCCACGAGGATCACTGAGAGGCCACGAGGGATCACTGAGAGAGGCCACGAGGGATCACTGAGAGAGGCCACGAGGGATCACTGAGAGAGGCCACGAGGGATCACTGAGAGAGGCCACGAGGGATCACTGAGAGAGGCCACGAGGGATCACTGAGAGAGGCCACGAGGGATCACTGAGAGAGGCCACGAGGGATCACTGAGAGAGGCCACGAGGGATCACTGAGAGAGGCCACGAGGGATCACTGAGAGAGGCCACGAGGGATCACTGAGAGAGGCCACGAGGGATCACTGAGAGAGGCCACGAGGGATCACTGAGAGAGGCCACGAGGGATCACTGAGAGAGGCCACGAGGGATCACTGAGAGAGGCCACGAGGGATCACTGAGAGAGGCCACGAGGGATCACTGAGAGAGGCCACGAGGGATCACTGAGAGAGGCCACGAGGGATCACTGAGAGAGGCCACGAGGGATCACTGAGAGAGGCCACGAGGGACTGAGAGTGGCCACGAGGGATCACTGAGAGAGGCCACGAGGGATCACTGAGAGAGGCCACGAGGGATCACTGAGAGAGGCCACGAGGGATCACTGAGAGAGGCCACGAGGGATCACTGAGAGAGGCCACGAGGGATCACTGAGAGAGGCCACGAGGGATCACTGAGAGAGGCCACGAGGGATCACTGAGAGAGGCCACGAGGGATCACTGAGAGAGGCCACGAGGGATCACTGAGAGAGGCCACGAGGGATCACTGAGAGAGGCCACGAGGGATCACTGAGAGAGGCCACGAGGGATCACTGAGAGAGGCCACGAGGGATCACTGAGAGAGGCCACGAGGGATCACTGAGAGAGGCCACGAGGGATCACTGAGAGAGGCCACGAGGGATCACTGAGAGAGGCCACGAGGGATCACTGAGAGAGGCCACGAGGGATCACTGAGAGAGGCCACGAGGCCACGAGGGATCACTGAGAGAGGCCACGAGGGATCACTGAGAGAGGCCACGAGGGATCACTGAGAGAGGCCACGAGGGATCACTGAGAGAGGCCACGAGGGATCACTGAGAGGGGCCACGAGGGATCACTGAGAGAGGCCACGAGGGATCACTGAGAGAGGCCACGAGGGATCACTGAGAGAGGCCACGAGGGATCACTGAGAGGGGCCACGAGGGATCACTGAGAGAGGCCACGAGGGATCACTGAGAGAGGCCACGAGGGATCACTGAGAGGGGCCACGAGGGATCACTGAGAGAGGCCACGAGGGATCACTGAGAGAGGCCACGAGGGATCACTGAGAGGGGCCACGAGGGATCACTGAGAGAGGCCACGAGGGATCACTGAGAGAGGCCACGAGGGATCACTGAGAGAGGCCACGAGGGATCACTGAGAGGGGCCACGAGGGATCACTGAGAGAGGCCACGAGGGATCACTGAGAGAGGCCACGAGGGATCACTGAGAGAGGCCACGAGGGATCACTGAGAGGGCCACGAGGGATCCACGAGGGATCACTGAGAGAGGCCACGAGGGATCACTGAGAGAGTCCACGAGGGATCACTGAGAGAGGCCACGAGGGATCACTGAGAGAGGCCACGAGGGATCACTGAGAGAGGCCACGAGGGATCACTGAGAGAGGCCACGAGGGATCACTGAGAGAGGCCACGAGGGATCACTGACTGAGAGAGGCCACGAGGGATCACTGAGAGGGGCCACGAGGGATCACTGAGAGAGGCCACGAGGGAGAGAGGCCACGCTGGATCACTGAGAGAGGCCACGAGGGATCACTGAGAGAGCCACGCCACCACGAGGGATCACTGAGAGAGGCCACGAGGGATCACTGAGAGAGGCCACGAGGGATCACTGAGAGAGGCCACGAGGGATCACTGAGAGGGGCCACGAGGGATCACTGAGAGATGCCACGAGGGATCACTGAGAGAGGCCACGAGGGTTCACTGAGAGAGGCCACGAGGGTTCACTGGGAGAGGCCACGAGGGATAACTGAGAGAGGCCACGAGGGATCACTGAGAGAGGCCACGAGGGATCACTGAGAGAGGCCACGAGGGATCACTGAGAGAGGCCACGAGGGATCACTGAGAGCCACGAGGGATCACTGAGAGAGGCCACGAGGGATCACTGAGAGAGGCCACGAGGGATCACTGAGAGGAGGCCACGAGGGGATCACTGAGAGAGGCCACGAGGGGATCACTGAGAGAGGCCACGAGGGATCACTGAGAGAGGCCACGACGGATCACAGAGAGGCCACGAGGGATCACTGAGAGAGGCCACAAGGGATCACTGAGAGAGGCCACGAGGGATCACTGAGAGGCCACGAGGGATCACTGAGAGAGGCCACGAGGGATCACTGAGAGGGGCCACGAGGGATCACTGAGAGAGGCCACGAGGGATCACTGAGAGAGGCCACGAGGGATCACTGAGAGAGGCCACGAGGGATCACTGAGAGAGGCCACGAGGGATCACTCAGAGAGGCCACGAGGGATCACTGAGAGGGGCCACGAGGGGATCACTGAGAGAGGCCACGAAGGATCACTGAGAGAGGCCACGAGGGATCACTGAGAGAGGCCACGAGGGATCACTGAGAGAGGCCACAAGGGATCACTGAGAGAGTCCACGAGGGATCACTGAGCGAGGCCACGAGGGATCACTGAGAGAGGCCACGAGGGATCACTGAGAGAGCCACGAGGGATCACTGAGAGAGGCCACGAGGGATCACTGAGAGAGGCCACGAGGGATCACTGAGAGAGGCCACGAGGGATCACTGAGAGAGGCCACGAGGGATCACTGAGAGAGGCCACGAGGGATCACTGAGAGAGGCCACGAGGGATCATTATAAAGACGATAAAGAAGACTTTATTGAGAGTAAAACTTCTTGATTCTTAATCTTCATCATCTTTCTTTCTCTGTCTTCGTCCTCTGTCTCTTTCCTCCTACATCATCACCTTTCTCCTTCCTCTGTCATCTTCCTCTTTCTCGTATATCCTCCCCCCCCCCCACTGCCAGCTCCTTTCCCTTCCTTTTCCCGTTTTTTCCTCACTTTAATTCCACCTCCTTTCCCCCTCCCCCATCCACGACGACCTCCCGAGAGTATTTAGGGAGATCTGAGAACAGGAACGAATTTCAAAGACGTTAAGAGCATTAAGTTTGGCTCTTTATCTGTCTGTCCTCTCTCTCTCTCTCTCTCTCTCTCTCTCTCTCTGGGTACTTGAGGAAGGGCTATAAGACACTTAGAAAAGACCATTTCATCAGAGTTTTACTCGTCTCTTGGTCCAGCTTCAATAAACTTTGGCGCTCAAGTTAGAGTTGATATCTTGAGCGATGGGCGTGGGTGTTGTGGAGGGAGGGAGATGGGCGTGCGGGTGATGTGGAGAGAGAGAGAGAGAGAGAGAGATAGAGAGAGAGAGAGAGAGAGAGAGAGAGAGAGAGAGAGAGAGAGAGAGAGAGAGAGAGAGAGAGAGAGAGAGAGAGAGAGAGAGAGAGAGAGAGAGAGAGAGAGAGAGAGGTGAGAGAGAGAGAGAGAGAGAGAGAGAGAGAGAGAGAGAGAGAGAGAGAGAGAGAGAGAGAGAGAGAGAGAGAGAGAGAGAGAGAGAGAGAGAGAGAGAGAGAGAGAGACAGACAGACAGAGAGAGAGAGAGAGAGAGAGAGAGAGAGAGAGAGAGAGAGAGAGAGAGAGAGAGAGAGAGAGAGAGAGAGAGAGAGAGAGAGAGAGAGAGAGAGAGAGAGTGAGAGAGAGAGAGAGAGAGAGAGAGAGAGAGAGAGAGAGAGAGAGAGAGAGAGAGAGAGAGAGAGAGAGAGAGAGACAGACAGACAGACAGACAGACAGACAGAGAGAGAGAGAGAGAGAGAGAGAGAGAGAGAGAGAGAGAGACAGACAGACAGACAGACAGACAGAGAGAGAGAGAGAGAGAGAGAGAGAGAGAGAGAGAGAGAGAGAGAGAGGTAGTCGTACAAGTAGTGGTGTGTGGAAGAGGTGGTTGGATAAAGGAAGGAGGAAGGGAGAGAGAGAGAGAGAGGGCAAGACTGGCCCCGGCCCTGACAGGACAGTGTACCCGGCTCGCAGGGCAGGAGAGAGCCTTTGCTTCCATACAGAAGCAACTAGGGCCACACTACACCTTAGTTCTCAGCTTATAACCTCGATATTGGTCAGAAAAAAGATGTAGCAGAGAGACGTTTCGCCCTTGGAGCAGGCTCCTTCAATCAACACTCAAAAATCCTCCTCCAAAGCAGAAACGCCTGGGCAAAATTCCTCTCTGCAGTTATTTTTTTCCTCCATTTATCTAGTTCCCCCCAAATGTCTCAACCTCGACAGACTGTAAAATCTAACTCTTTTACTCTTTTTATTTAACCCAAGCAAGACACTCCTACTCTCCTGCTCCTCCATCCCAGACACTCTTACTAAGAGAAACAACGTAAAGTTTCCTTGTGATAACTAGTTACGGGGAAATCCACTTCAATTTCGCAACAAAAACTGATGCCCAACAGTGTCAAAATAGTTTTTTAATTACATCTGCCAGAACTGAGACGAAATTGTCCCACCAATTGCAGTGTACAGATTAACTGAAAAAATCAACAACGTAAAACATTAATGATTGTACTCTAAAGTGAGGGCAAATGATACCAGACACAAACTAGAGGCTTGGATTCCAATTCAGTATAATTTAGGCCTCATTTCCAAGTGAATTAATAATACTAATACTACTACTAATAATATTAATAATAGTTTAAATAATAATAATAATAATAATAATAATAATAATAATAATAATAATAATAATAACAATACTAATACTAATACTAATAATAATAATAATAATAATAATAATAATAATAATAATAATAATAATAATAATAATAATAATAATAATAATAATAATAATAATAATAATAATTCCGGACTGAATTAAGGACTACGTCACCAATAGGAAGCAACGAGTTGCACTGAGCGGAGAAATGTTTAACTGGGATACACGTAAGAAGATAATTTCTCAGGGACTGGCTCATGGCCAGGTTTGACCAGTCCTCTTCACAATTTACAGAAACGATCTTGAAATAAAACTCGCGTCTAAAGTAGCAAAATTCGAGGACGATGCACGATTAGGACACAACCCATCAATCACTGTTAAGCGTAGACACATTCAGAGACGTCTGGGTGGGTTGACGTAGTGGACGGTTACGTGTTGACAGGTGAGTAATAATGAGTCTTCGAAAGTTAATACTCAAACGTGAGGATCAAGTATTTGGAGACAATTACTTTGTCCTCATGAGGAGGACCTCGAAGTAATCATAAGAAATTATCTTGAGTATAATGAGCAATGTCTGTCTGCAGACAGTATAGGCAACATAATGCCAAACTTCTTGGTATGAGGTTTGGAATACACAGCACCTAAACGATACTGGCTCTGTAACGAAACAAGGCTATGGGATTCACTTGGTTCTCTGGCCAAGTCGTGGTCTTGGGAAATGACAGGGCGGATGCTGAGGCGTAGGCTCTGCTTTCAGCTTGCTTCTTGTAATAAAGTTGGTAGAATTACCGACAATATGTAAAGTAAAAGGACACAAGTGCAACTAATGTGACATTTTATTGTGGCAACGTTTCACTCTCCAGGAGCTTTATCAAGCCATTACAAACAATACATGGACACAGAGGGTATATAAAGGCTCAGAGTGAGGTACAATACTAGTGAGGTACCATTTCGATGTTCACTAGTGGTAGTAGTAGTAGTAGTGACAAAAGTTGTAGTAGTAATACAATATGGTAGAGCAATTAATTTGTACATGAGTAAAAGGATATAAAAGCTTTTACTTGGGTAACATAAAAATAGGTTGGACAAATATAGACTGGAAAGAGGCAGCTTGTTTCAGTGTTCACTCTCTGTAATGTGCTTTGTGTAGTATAACAGGAGAGACTATGTGATGGCAGGGTTTACTGTTTTCAGGAGGATTCTTGCTAAGACATCAGAGATGGCGAAGCTGCCGTTGTTTTGTTTAACTGTATTCGAAACAGCGATCATTGCTGATTCGAGGCACTTGCGTCTGCGGAAATTAGTTTCTTTGATCACTAATTGGGCGTCTCTGAATTTCATGAGATGATTGGTGGAATTACGGTGTTGTAAACAGGCGTTGTTCAAGTTATCGTTCCTACATGCGTAAATGTGTTCATTGAGGAGGGTGTCGAGGTTTCTTGCTGTTTCACCTACGTAAATCTTGTCACAGCCTCCACAGGGTATAGTGTAAACTCCTGCATTGACTGGTTCGTGGTGCTTGGATTTTGTCCTGGTTAGATCCTTTATTGAAGTGCTAGAAGCGATGGCGACTCTGGTGTTAGCTTGTGAAAGTACTTTTGAAACGTTCAGTGCAACCTGGCTGTTGGGAAGAATTATAACTTTGTTGGGAGTGGTGTTGGTGCGTGGAGAATTAATGATCTGAAGAGCTCTTTTCTTGCAGTCTTTGATGAAAAAAGAAGGAAAATGTAACTCAGTGAATGTTTGGTGAATGTATGTACATTCCTCGTCAAGAAACTCAGGACTACAAATTCGGTATGCTCTTAGGAAAAACCCGATGATGATGCCTCTTTTGGTCTTGGTATCTTGACTGGAATAGAAGTGTGTGAGATAATTTTTATTGGTGGGTTTCCGATAAACTTGAAATCTAAGGTTGTTGTCTACTTTGTGAATGAGGACGTCGAGGAAAGGTAGCTTGTCATTGGACTCTTCTTCTAGTGCAAACTGGATCGCCGGTTTAACTGCGTTGAGCCTTGCCTGAAGATTCCTTACATCAAAACGTTTGGGAGTTCGGACTCTAGGTGTTCCATGTATAAGTTGGCTAGGACGGCACTGATGGGGGACCCCATTCCCATGCCGTAGGTTTGTTTGTAGAGCTTGTTATTGAAAGAAAAACAGTTGAAATTAACACAGAGTTCAATCTAGTCAACAAAATCTCCGGGAGGTAGAGGAAGATTAAGGTCCTGATTGACTTTACGTCGTAGAACCTCGATGGCTTTTTTGGTAGGTACTTTTGTGAAGAGGGAAGTCACATCCAAACTGCTTAGTTTCTTGTTACGGATGGAGAGGTTTCGGATGCGGTTGAGAAGGTCGCCTGAGTGTTTAAGATGAGCGGGGCTGATG
>NC_091305.1:18786500-18804000 GCF_038502225.1 Cherax quadricarinatus | reverse complement strand
ATGACTGATACACAATACCGACATGATGAACAATTAGACACATGTGCAGCATCCGAGTGTCTTGAATTTGTAGACGTTTCTCCATATAGTGGCTTTATTAGTACAAAACATGGACATGATATGAAGACTGTAGAAGTATATACAAAAGACGAGGTAATCAGTCCCTCGGTCTAGGAGCAGGTGATGAGCACCGTAGTCTTCAAGACTACGGTGCTCATCATCTACTCTTACACTGAGGGACTGAATACCTCGTCTTTTGTATATACAGCACTTCTTCTTCTTCCTCTTCTTCTTTTTCTTCTTCTTCTTCTTCTTCTTCCAACAAACCGGCAATATCCCACCTAGGCAGGGTGGCCCAAAAAGAAAAACGAAAGTTTCTCTTTTTAAATTTAGTATTGTATACAGGAGAAGGGGTTACTAGCCCCTTGATCCCGGCATATTAGTCGCATGACTTACGGAGGAAGAATTCGTCCGTGGTTCGATACTCGTACCGGGTATCGAACCACGGACACTCATTTGTGAGCTGAGTGTGCTACCAACCGAGCTACGGAACACCTAGCAGAGTGTTGGTGATACACAAGTTAGTGTGTTCATTCTCTCTTCCCTCTATTCTAATCCTATCACCTTTCCATGGTTTTTCCGTACTTTCTTCCTTCAACTTCTCTCTTCTTGCATCCCTCTTTCTCATTGCTTCTCTTCACCCTCTCGATCACACTCTCTCTCTCTCTCTCTCTCTCTCTCTCTCTCTCTCTCTCTTCTCCTGTCTTTGTCTCTTGTTTGCTGATATTAAAAAAATCTTTGATTAATTTTCAATATGATCCAAACACACAACGGTAGCAAGTGTTGCCAGACACACAGTCGTCCCCACAACCCAGCCAGCAAGCGTTGCCAGACACACAACCCAGCCAGCAAGTGTTGCCAGACAAACAGCCATCCCTACAACCCACCCAGCAAGTGTTGCCGGAAACAGTCCCCATAAGCCAGCCAGCAATTGTTGCCAGACAAACGGCCGTCTCCACAAACCAGCCAACAAGTGTTGCCAGAAACACAGTCCCCACAAGACAGCCAGCAATTATTGCAATACAAGCAGTCGTCCCTACAAGCCAGCCAACAAGTGTTACCAGAGAAGCAGTCCCCACAAGCCAGCCAACAAGTGTTACCAGAGAAGCAGTCCCCACAAGCCAGCCAACAAGTGTTACCAGAGAAGCAGTCCCCACAAGCCAGCCAACAAGTGTTACCAGAGAAGCAGTCCCCATAAGCCAGCCAACAAGTGTTACCAGAGAAGCAGTCCCCACAAGCCAGCCAACAAGTGCTGGCAAACACACAGTACCCAAAACCCAGCTAACAAGTGTTACCAACCTAAAACCTACAGAACCCAACCAACAAGTGTTACCAGAACGTATAATTTCTCATCAACTTAAATCACGTTTCATTAGCCTAAAAATTGATCAAATATTCACAGATACACATCAGGCCTGGTCACAGACCGGGCCGCGGGGGCGTTGACCCCCGGAACTCTCTCCAGGTAAACTCCAGGTAATCAACTCAAGAAAATTCTTAGCGACCGTAGACCTTTTTTCCCGAGGGGAAGGGAGGGGTCTGCTCTTGATCCGTGGAATTAGAGCTACTTCTCTTCCTCGCATCAAACCTGATTACCCCTCATTTCCCAGGTGTTCTGTGTCCCATACGGGCCCAGTGCTTTCCCATAACTTGCCTGCGAATAACGTGGAGAGTCACCCACTTAAGTTAGGTTGTTGCAGTAAGTAGTTCAGGTTGCGCTGGTTACTGCCTCGTAAACAAGGTGAGAAGGAAGTAATTAACGTCGCCTGAACCAGGTAATTAGGCTGTAATTTAAACAATGGTGGATTTTATTGTTATTTTTCCGTTCAGAAAGAAAAGTTTTATGAGAAATTGTGGAAGAGATTTGTGTGTGTGTGTGTGTGTGTGTGTGTGTGTGTGTGTGTGTGTGTGTGTGTGTGTGTGTGTGTGTGTGTGTGTGTGTGTGTGTGTGTGTGTGTGTGTGTGTGTGTGTGTGTGTGTTCGTGTGTGTGTGTATGTTTGTGTGTGTTTGTGTGTGTGTTCGTGTGTGTGTGTGTGTGTGTGTATGTGTGTGTTTGTGTGTGTTTGTGTGTGTTTGTGTGTGTGTGTGTGTTTGTGTGTACTCACCTAGTTGTACTCACCTAGTTGAGGTTGCGGGGGTCGAGTCCGAGCTCCTGGCCCCGCCTCTTCACTGATCGCTACTAGGTCACTCTCCCTGAGCCGTGAGCTTTATCATACCTCTGCTTAAAGCTATGTATGGATCCTGCCTCCACTACATCGCTTCCCAAACTATTCCACTTACTGACTACTCTGTGGCTGAAGAAATACTTCCTAACATCCCTGTGAGTCATCTGTGTCTTCAGCTTCCAACTGTGTCCCCTTGTTACTGTGTCCAGTCTCTGGAACATCCTGTCTTTGTCCACTTGTCAATTCCTCTCAGTATTTTGTATGTCGTTATCATGTCCCCCCTATCTCTCCTGTCCTCCAGTGTCGTCAGGTTGATTTCCCTTAACCTCTCCTCGTAGGACATACCTCTTAGCTCTGGGACTAGTCTTGTTGCAAACCTTTGCACTTTCTCTAGTTTCTTCACGTGCTTGGCTAGGTGTGGGTTCCAAACTGGTGCCGCATACTCCAATATGGGCCTAACGTACACGGTGTACAGGGTCCTGAATGATTCCTTATTAAGATGTCGGAATGCTGTTCTGAGGTTTGCCAGGCGCCCATATGCTGCAGCAGTTATTTGGTTGATGTGCGCTACAGGAGATGTGCCTGGTGTTATACTCACCCCAAGATCTTTTTCCTTGAGTGAGGTTTGTAGTCTCTGGCCCCCTAGACTGTACTCCGTCTGCGGTCTTCTTTGCCCTTCCCCAATCTTCATGACTTTGCACTTGGTGGGATTGAACTCCAGGAGCCAATTGCTGGACCGGTCTGCAGCCTGTCCAGATCCCTTTGTAGTTCTGCCTGGTCTTCGATCGAGTGAATTCTTCTCATCAACTTCACGTCATCTGCAAACAGGGACACCTCAGAGTCTATTCCTTCCGCTGGTCACAGGTGCCCACTCTGACACCTCTGTGTGCGTATGTGTGTGTGTGTGTGTGTGTGCGTGTGTGTGTGTGTGTGTGTGCGTGTGTGTGTGTGTGTGTGTCGAGACTCAGCTCCTGGCCCCGCCTCTTCACTGATCGCTACTAGGTCCTCTCCCTCTCTGCTTCCTGAGCTTTGTCATACCTCTTCTTAAAACTATGTATGGTTCCTGCCTCCACTACTTCACTTGCTAGGCTATTCCACTTCCTGACGACTCTATGACTGAAGAAATACTTCCTAACGTCCCTGTGACTCGTCTGAGTCTTCAGCTTCCAGTTGTGACCCCTTGTTTCTGTGTCCCGTCTCTGGAACATCCTATCTCTGTCCACCTTGTCTATTCCCCGCAGTATCTTGTATGTCGTTATCATGTCTCCCCTGACCCTTCTGTCCTCCAGTGTCGTCAGTCCGATTTCCCTCAACCTTTCCTCGTACGACATTCCCCTGAGCTCTGGGACTAGCCTTGTTGCAAACCTTTGTACTTTCTCTAACTTCTTGACGTGCTTGACCAGGTGTGGGCTCCAGACTGGTGCTGCATACTCCAGTATGGGCCTAACATACACAGTGTACAGTGTCTTGAACGATTCCTTATTAAGGTATCGGAACGCTATTCTCAGGTTCGCCAGGCGCCCGTATGCTGCAGCAGTTATTTGGTTGATGTGTGCCTCCGGTGACGTGCTCGGTGTTATGGTCACCCCAAGGTCTTTCTCCCTGAGTGAGGTCTGTAGTCTTCGTCCACCTAGCCTATACTCTGTCTGCGGTCTTCTTTGCCCCTCCCCAATCTTCATGACTTTGCAGTTTCTGGACCACATGTCCAGCCTGTCCAGGTCTCTTTGCAGTCCTGCCTCATCCTCATCCGATTTAATTCTTCTCATCAACTTCACATCATCTGCGAATAGGGACACTTCAGAGTCTATTCCTTCCATCATGTCGTTCGCATATATCAAAAATAGCACTGGTCCCAGAACTGACCCCTGTGGGACCCCGCTCGTCACAGGCGCCCACTGTGATACCTCTTCACGTACCATGACTCGTTGTTGCCTCCCTGTCAAGTATTCCCTGATCCATTGCAGTGCCCTCCCTGTTATATGCGCCTGATCCTCCAGCTTCTGCACTAATCTCTTGTGGGGAACTGTGTCAAAGGCCTTCCTGCAGTCTAGGAAAACGCAATCAACCCACCCCTCTCGTGTCTTACTTCTGTTACCTTATCATAAAACTCCAGAAGGTTTGTGACACAGGATTTGCCTTCCATGAACGCATGCTGGTTTTCATTTATAATCTTTTTCCGTTCCAGGTGTTCCACCTCTCTCCTCCTGATAATCTTCTCCATGACTTTGCACACAATACATGTCAGAGACACAGGTCTGTAGTTTAGTGCCTCATTTCTGTTTCTTTTCTTAAATATGGGGACTACATTTGCTGTCTTCCACTTCTCAGGTAGTTGCCCAGTTTCAAGGGATGTGTTGAAGATTGTGGTTAGGGGCATGCACAGCATCTCTGCTCCTTCTCTAAGGACCCATGGGGAGATGTTGTCCGGTCCCATCGTCTTTGAAGTATCAAAGTCACTTAGCAGCTTCTGCACCTCCTCCTCGGTTGTTCGTATGTCATCCAACACTTGTTGGTATATTCCCTCTTGATGTTCCCTTCTGTGCTGTCTTCCCACAGCCATTCCTGTCTCTACTGTAAAAACTTCCTTAAATCTCCTGTTTAGCTCCTCACATACCTCCTGATCATTTCTTGTGAGTTGTCCACCTTCTGTCCTCAATTTGATCACCTGGTCTTTGACTGTTGTCTTCCTCCTGATGTGGCTATACAACAGTTTTGGGTCAGTCTTGATTTTCGATGCTATGTTTTTTTTATACTGTCGTTGGGCCTCTCTCCTTACCTGTGCATACTCGTTCCTGGCTCTGCCACTGATCTGCCTATTTTCATGTGTTCTCTGCCTTCTGTACTTTTTCCATTCTCTATTGCACTTTGTTTTTGCCTCCTTACACCGTCGGGTAAACCAGGGGCTCGTTCTGGTCTTCCCATTGTTTCTGTTGCCCTTGGGAATAAACCTTTCCACTGCCTCCTTGCATTTTGTTGTTACATATTCCATCATTTCATTTACTGACTTTCCTGCCAGTTCTCTGTCCCATGGAACCTCCTGCAGGAAGTTCCTCAACCCTATGTAGTCCCCTCTTTTATAGTCAGGCTTTTCCCATTCAACTCCTGTTACTTTCTCCACTTGAAACTCTACTATGTATACAAAGCACAGAACTATGTGGTCACTAGCTCCTAGGGAACTCTCATATGTGATGTCCTCAATGTCTAAACTGCCCAGGGTGAACACAAAGTCCAATCTTGCTGGTTCATCCTCCCCTCTCACTCTGGTAGTGTCCTTAACATGTTGTTGCATGAGGTTTTCCAGCACCACATCCAACATCTTGCCTCTCCATGTTTCGGGACCCCCATGTGGCTCCAGGTTTTCCCAGTCAATCTCCCTGTGGTTGAAATCCTCCATAACCAGCAACTTTGCTCTGCTGGAGTGAGCTCTTCTTGCCACCTCAGCAAGTGTGTCCACCATTGCTCTGTTGCTGTCTTCATATTCCTCTCTTGGCCTCCTGGAGTTCTGTGGTGGATTGTACATCACTGCAATGACCACCTTGTGCTCCCCAGACTGAAGTGTACCTACTATGTAGTCTCTTTCTCCCGTCTCGTCTATGCCTCCCATTTTCTCGAATTTCCATCTGTTTTTTACGAGCAGAGCAACCCCTCCTTCCCCTCTGCCCCTTCTATCTTTCCTCATGATGTGGTATCCTGGTGGGAAGATTGCACCTGTTATTGTCTCCGTGAGTTTTGTTTCTGTAACTGCTATGATGTCTGGGGACTTCTCATTGATTCTTTCTTGCCATTCCTCATGTTTATTCGTTAATCCATCTGCATTTGTGTACCAAATCTTCAACTTCTGTTCTAATACTGTAACTGTGGTGCGGGGGGTGGGAACAGAGGGATCAGTGTGTGATGGTTGGTTTGGATTGTTCAGTTGCCTTGGGGGTGTCGTGGCTGGAGTCCTTCTGCAGGTGTTTCTGGGGGTGTGTTTGTCCTTCCACTTGTTGCTGGGTTATTCTGCTCTCCTTTTTCATTTCCTCCCATTCCTCCTTTCGTTTTTGCACTCTCTCTTTCAGTATCATCCTTTCCTCCTGTGTTCTGTCTCGATCGAGATACACACTCATGAACTCCTATTTGCCTCTCAGCCGTGCTTTCTCCTGCAGGATCATGGTTCGGGTTGATTCTGCCTTGAAAATTACTTTGAGAGGCCGATTCCTTTTCTTTGTGAACCACCCGATTCTCCGAAAATTTGCCACCTGGGTCATGTCTCCCTCGCCTATCACCTTCATGATACCTTCAATCGCTTTTTTCTCCTCCTGCTTTCTTTCATCATAAGTTTCCCCTTTAACTTCATCTAGCCCATAGACAAAAACTGATCTCTCCCTTTCCACCTCCTACTGTGACTCCCATTGCATCCTCTGAGGTGTTTTAGTTCCTTTTCGTGGAGTGTTCCTTCCTTCAGTCCCTTCCCTAGCTATGGCCCCTATGCTCATTGGTTTGTCCTTCCTGCTCACCTGTTCCTGGCCCCCACAAGTGTCTGGTAAGGTCCCTGCACATGTCCTAGTTCCTTCAATGTCTTCCAACCTCTCATTCTGTCCTAATAGGGATCAACTGCAGCAACACACCTAAAGCCAATAATAACCCAACAAAAAGCCGCAGTAAGAATAATCACTAAATCCCATCCCTGACAACACACCCCCCACTCTTCATAAATCTAAACTTACTCTCTGTTCAGTACATCCACACTTACTACTGTGCAATCTACATCTACAGGACCTTAAATTCCAGTATTAACCTTGACCTAAAATGCTTTCTTGATAGTTGTGGCAGAACCCACAGGCATAACACCAGACACAAACATCTCTATGACATTCCCCGTGTCTGACTAAACCTTTACAAAAAATCAATGTATGTCAAAGGCCCTAAAATCTGGAACACCCTACCTGAAAACTCTTGAACTGCAGACACATTCATCACCTTCAAAACTACCATTAGAAAACATCTTATCTCCTTGATACACCCCATCAACTAACAACACGAATACCACCTGGTGGTTCACACCTACACTCACTCACCCATTTGACCATAAACAGAAATATTAATCTCAATCTTAAAATAATGAATCCAAACTAGTCATAAGTTGGCCTGTGATACTCCAATGCTGAAACTATGTACTATGCCAAAACAAAAGCATTCACATTGCTAAACTCAAAAATTAGTAGTTAGTCACTCAGCCATAATACCAACTTACCTCATAATTTGTAATATTTTAAAATTAAGAATTGAACTAAGTCTGCCCGAAATGCCTAGCCATGCTAGGTGTTCTTCTAGTGGTACACTCTGTAATTATTATTTTACTACATGTAAACCACACAATAACCAAATTCTGTAAGCTCAGCATTGTAATCCTTATAGAGAATAAACTTTTAATTTTAATTTTAATTTGAATTTGAATGTGGGTTTGACAGGACCTCTGCATATAGTTTAGCTTTCATGTTCCCTTCAGACCCGTTGTCTGTGTCTGATGTAGCCATTGCTGATGCTACTTCTGTAATATCTTTGTATCTATGCTGTTTCAGATGTCTCAGCTCCTCTTCCAATCCCTGTATCTTGGTTTCTGCTACTGTGGTATGTTGCTTCCACCTTCTGCATTCTGCTGCTAACCTCTCCTCCATCTTCCTTGCAAGCTCATCTAGCCTCCTTCCCCAGCCTTCCTCCCTTTTTTTGAGTTCTGCCTCCCAGTCCTTCCTCCCAGATTCGTCCTTCGGGCCCCTTGTTCTCATCCTAATTCTAGGTTGCCCCATTGCTCCACAGAAGGAAGGGGGAGAGATGGTTAGGGGGAGGTGTGTGTGTTAGTGAGTGTACTCACCTAGTTGTACTCACCTAGTTGAGGTTGTGGGGGTCGAGTCCGAGCTCCTGGCCCCGCCTCTTCACTGATCGCTACTAGGTCACTCTCCCTGAGCCGTGAGCTTTATCATACCTCTGCTTAAAGCTATGTATGGATCCTGCCTCCACTACATCGCTTCCCAAACTATTCCACTTACTGACTACTCTGTGGCTGAAGAAATACTTCCTAACATCCCTGTGATTCATCTGTGTCTTCAGCTTCCAACTGTGTCCCCTTGTTACTGTGTCCCCTCTCTGGAACATCCTGTCTTTGTCCACCTTGTCAATTCCTCTCAGTATTTTGTATGCCGTTATCATGTCCCCCCCTATCTCTCCTGTCCTCCAGTGTTGTCAGGTTGATTTCCCTTAACCTCTCCTCGTAGGCCATACCTCTTAGCTCTGGGACTAGTCTTGTTGCAAACCTTTGCACTTTCTCTAGTTTCTTTACGTGCTTGGCTAGGTGTGGGTTCCAAACTGGTGCTGCATACTCCAATATGGGCCTAACGTACACGGTGTACAGGGTCCTGAATGATTCCTTATTAAGATGTCGGAATGCTGTTCTGAGGTTTGGTAGGCGCCCATATGCTGCAGCAGTTATTTGGTTGATGTGCGCTTCAGGAGATGTGTTCGGTGTTATACTCACCCCAAGATCTTTTTCTTTGAGTGAGGTTTGTAGTCTCTGGCCCCCTAGACTGTGCTCTGCCTGCAGTCTTTTTTGCTCTTCCCCAATCTTCATGACTTTGCACTTGGTGGGATTGAACTCCAGGAGCCAATTGCTGGATCAGGTCTGCAGCCTGTCCAGATCCCTTTGTAGTTCTGCCTGGTCTTCGATCGAGTGAATTCTTCTCATCAACTTCACGTCATCTGCAAACAGGGACACCTCAGAGTCTATTCCTTCCGTCATGTCGTTCACAAATACCAAAAATAGCACTGGTCCTAGGACCGACCCCTGTGGGACCCCGCTCGTCACAGGTGCCCACTGTGATACATCATTACGTACCATGACTCGCTGCTGTCTTCCTGACAAGTATTCCCTGATCCATTGTAGTGCCTTCCCTGTTATATGCGCTTGATCCTCTAGCTTTTGCACTAATCTCTTGTGTGGAACTGTGTCAAAGGCCTTCTTGCAGTCCAAGAAAATGCAATCAACCCACCCCTCTCTCTCTTGTCTTACTGCTGTCACCATGTCATAGAACTCCAGAAGGTTTGTGACACAGGATTTGCCTTCCGTGAAACCGTGCTGGCTGGCTTTGATGAGATCGTTCCGTTCTAGGTGCTCCACCACTCTACTGCTAATTTTCTCGATGGTTTTGCATACTATACATGTCAATGACACTGGTCTATAGTTTAAGACCTCTTTTCTGTCTCCTTTTTTGAAAATTGGAACTACATTTGCCGTCTTCCGTACCTCAGGAAGTTGCCCAGTTTCAAGAGATGTGTTGAAAATTGTGGTAAGTGGTACGCACAACATATCTGCTCCCTCTCTAAGGACCCATGGAGAGATGTTGTCCGGTCCCATTGCCTTTGAGGTATCGATGTCCCTTAGCAGTTTCTTCACCTCCTCCTCATCTGTATGTATGTCGTCCAACACTTGTTGGTGTATTCCTTGTTGGTGTCCCCATCTGGTCTGTCCCCCCAGAGTCCTTCCTGTCTCTACTGTAAATACTTCCTTAAATCTCGTGTTGAGCTCCTCACATACCTCTTGATCGTTTCTTGTGAGTTCCCCACCTTCTTTCCTCAGCCTTATCACCTGGTCCGTGACTGTTGTCTTCTTCCTAATGTGGCTATACAGCAGTTTCGGGTCAGATTTGACTTTCGATGCTATGTCGTTTTCATACTGTCTCTGGGCCTCCCTCCTTATCTGCGCATACTCGTTTCTGGCTCTTCTACTAATCTCCTTGTTTTCCTGGGTCCTATGCCTCCTGTACCTTTTCCATTCTCTGTTGCACTTAGCTTTTGCCTCCCTACACCTTCGGGTAAACCAAGGACTCGTCTTGGTCTTCCTATTATTTCTGTTTCCCTTGGGAACAAAACTTTCCTCTGCCTCCTTGCACTTTGTTGCCACATATTCCATCATCTCGTTTACTGATTTTCCTACCATTTCTCTGTCCCACTGAACCTCCTGCAGGAAGTTTCTCATACCTGTGTAGTCCCCCCTTTTATAGTTTGGCCTGTCCCCTTCAGTTCCTGTTACCTTCTCCACTTGTAACTCTACTATATAGTCAAAACTCAGAACCACATGATCGCTAGCTCCAAGGGGCCTCTCGTAAGTGATGTCCTCGATGTCTGAACTGCTCAGGGTGAACACAAGATCCAGTCTTGCTGGCTCATCCTCCCCTCTCTCTCTGGTTGTGTCCCTGACATGTTGATGCATGAGGTTTTCAAGTACCACATCCATCATCTTTGCTCTCCATGTTTCGGGACCCCCATGTGGCTCCAGGTTTTCCCAGTCGATCTCCCTGTGGTTGAAATCGCCCATTACCAGTAACTTTGCTCTGCTCGAGTGAGCTCTTCTTGCCACCTCAGCCAGTGTGTCCACCATCACCCTGTTGTTTTCTTCGTACTCCTCTCTTGGCCTCCTGCAGTTCTGTGGTGGGTTATACATCACTCCAATGACTACTTTATGTTCTCCGGACTGAATTGTACCTACAATGTAGTCTCTTTCTCCAATCATGTCCATGCCTTCCATTTCCTCAAATCCCCATTGGTGTTTTATGAGCAGTGCAACCCCTCCTCCCCCTCTACTCCTTCTATCTTTCCTCAGGATCTGATATCCTGTTGGGAAGATTGTGTCTGTTATTATCTCAGCGAGTTTTGTTTCTGTGACTGCTATGATGTCTGGGGATTTTTCACTGATTCTTTCATTCCACTCCTCATGTTTATTCATTATTCCATCCGCATTTGTGTACCAAACCTTTAGTTTCTTTTCTATCATTGTGGTCATGCAAGTATATTGGGGTTGGGGGAGGGAGAGCCTTGGTGGGGGCCTATATGGGGCTGTGGTGTAGGTGGGGTATGTGTTGATGGGGGTGGGGTCAGAATGCCCATAAGGGACAGCTGTTGGGGTGAGGTTTGTGATATGGGGGTTGGTGGCAGAGGGAACAGTGAGTGGGTTGGAGTATAGGTTGCTCAGTTGCGTTGGGAGTGTCGCGGGTGGGGTCTTTTGGTGGGAGATTCTGTGGGGTGTGTTTGCCCTTCCTCCTGTGTCTGGGTCCTGCTCATTTTCATTGCTTCTCGTTCCTCCTTGCGTCTCTGTACCCTCTCTTTCAGTGTAGTCCTTTCTTCTTGTGTTCTGTCGCGGTCGAGGTATACTCTCTGGTACCCCTCTTTGTCTCTCAGTCTTGCTTTCTCTTGCAGAATCCTGATTCGAACTGATTCTTCCTTGAAAGTTACTCTGACAGGCCGTATCCTTCCACTCGCAAACCACCCAATTCTCTGAAAATTTGTCACCTGGGTCATATTGCCCTCCCCTATTGTTTTCATGATGCCTTCAATCATTTTTTTCTCCTCCTGTTTTATTTCTTCAAAGTTGGCCCCCTTGGCTTCTTGGAGCCCGTACACAAAAACTGACCTCGCCCTTTCCTCCTCCCACTGAGTCTCCATCTGCTTCCTCTGAGGCATTTTGTTTCCTTCCATTGACATGTTCTTGCCTTCAGTCCCTGTCATATCTGAAACATCTATTCTTAGTGGACTGTCTTTCCTGGCCAGCTGTCCCTTGCTACTGCAGTTGGCTGTTAGAACCTCTGCATATAACAAACCTTCATTTTCTTCGGACCTGTCGCTTGATCTTAGTGTGCTCATCGTCTTTTCCCTGGCCCCACGTGGGTCTGATAGGTCCTTCGTGTACGGCATGTCTCCGTTGTTGCTTACCATCCCCTTGTCTGCGCCTGACTCTGAATTTCCATCATTGTCTTCAGACCTGTCGTTTGATCTCAGTGTGCTCGTCGTCTTTTCCCTGGCCCCACGTGGGTCTGATAGGGCCTTCCTGTACGGCATGTCTCCGTTGTTGCTTACCATCCCCTTGTCTGCGCCTGACTTTGAATTTCCTGATGTCACGTCTGAATTGTCATTTGTCTCTCTAATCTGTTTCAGGCTTTGCAGTTTCTCTTCTAAGCACTGTATCCTAGCTTCTGCTGCTAAGGCCTGTACTTCCCACTTCCTGCACTCTTCAGCTATCCGCTCCTCCATTTTCTTACCAAGCTCTACTATCTTCCTTCCCTACTCTTCCTCCCTTTTTTGGAGCTCTAACTCCCAGTCTTTCCTCCCTGGTTCTTCTACCAGATCTCTGGTTTTCCGTCCTCTAAGGCCACCCATATTTTTTTTTTTTTTTTTTTTTTTTTTTTTTTTTTTTTTTTTTTTTTTTTTTTTTTTTTTTTTTTTTTGTGTGTGTGTGTGTGTGTGTGTGTGTGTGTGTGTGTGTGTGTGTGTGTGTGTGTGTGACCTTTGTCATACCTCTTCTTAAAGCGTTGTAGGGTTCCTGCCTCCGTTTGCCAGACTATTCCACTTCCTGACAACTCTGTGACTAAAGAAATACTTTCTAACGTCTCTTTGACTCATAGGAATCTTCAGCTTCTTTGTTTCTGTGTCCCATCTCGGGAACATTCTGTGTCCACCATGTCAATTCCTGGCAGTATTGTGTATATCCTTATCATGTCTCCCCTAACCCTCCTGTCTTCCAGTGTCGTCAGGCCGATTTCCCTTAACCTTCCTTCGTAGGACATTCCCCACAGCTCTAGAACTAGTCTTGTTGCAAATCTTTGCACTTTCTCTAATATCTTGACTTGCTTGACCAGGTGTGGGTTCCAAACTGGTGCTGCATACTCCAGCATGGGTCAGACGTACACGGTGTACAGAATCTTGAACGATTCCATACTGAGGTATCGGAATGCTTTTCTTAGGTTTAGTAAGCTCCTATATGCTGCAGCAGTTATCTGGCTGATGTGCACCTCAGGAGATGTGCTCGGTATTATACTCTCCCCAAGATCCTTTTCCTTGAGTGAGTTTTGCAGTCTTTGGCCACCTAGTCTGTCTGCGGTCTTCTTTGCCCTTCCCCGATCTTCATGAGTTTGCATTTGGCGGGGTTAAATTCAAGGAGCCAGTTGCTAGACCAGGCTTGCAGCCTGTCCAGGTCTCTTTATAGTTTTGCCTGATCCTCATCCGATTTAATTCTCCTCATTAACTTCAAATCATCTGCAAACAGGGACACTTCTGAGTCTATTCCTTCCGTCATGTCATTCACATATACCAAAAACAGCACTGGTCCTAAGATTGACCCCTGTGGAACCCCGCGCGTCACAGGCGCCCACTCTGACACCTCGTCACGTACCGTGACTCGTTGTTGCCTCCCTGTCAGGTATTCCCTGATCCACTGCAGTGCTCTTCCTGTTGCGCATACCTGGTCCTCCAGCTTTTGCACTAATCTCTTGAGAGGAACTGTGTCGAAGGCCTTCTTGCAGTCCAAGAAAATGCAACCTACCCACCCCTCTCTCTTTCGTCTTACCTCCTTTACCATGTCATAAATCTCCATTAGGTTCGTGACACAGGATTTTCCTTCCCTGAATCTGTGCTGGTTGTCGTTTATAAGCTTGTTCCGTTCTAGATGCTCCACCATCTGTGTGTGTGTGTGTGTGTGTGTGTGTGTGTGTGTGTGTAGTCAATTATAGTAACAAGATTCGTCCACATCAACTCCAATGTGTGTGTGTGTGTGTGTGTGTGTGTGTGTGTGTGTGTGTGTGTGTGTGTGTGTGTGTGTGTGTGTGTGCGTATGTGTATGTATGCGTATGTGTGTGTTTGTGTGTGTTTGTGTGTTTGAGTGTCTGTGTGTGTGTTTGTGTGTACTCACCTAGTTGTACTCACCTAGTTGAGGTTGCGGGGGTCGAGTCCGAGCTCCTGGCCCCGCCTCTTCACTGATCGCTACTAGGTCACTCTCCCTGAGCCGTGAGCTTTATCATACCTCTGCTTAAAGCTATGTATGGGTCCTGCCTCCACTACATCGCTTCCCAAACTATTCCACTTACTGACTACTCTGTGGCTGAAGAAATACTTCCTAACATCCCTGTGATTCATCTGTGTCTTCAGCTTCCAACTGTGTCCCCTTGTTACTGTGTCCAATCTCTGGAACATCCTGTGTTTGTCCACCTTGTCAATTCCTCTCAGTATTTTGTATGTCGTTATCATGTCCCCCCTATCTCTCCTGTCCTCCAGTGTCGTCAGGTTGATTTCCCTTAACCTCTCCTCGTAGGAAATACCTCTTAGCTCTGGGACTAGTCTTGTTGCAAACCTTTGCACTTTCTCTAGTTTCTTTACGTGCTTGGCTAGGTGTGGGTTCCAAACTGGTGCCGCATACTCCAATATGGGCCTAACGTACACGGTGTACAGGGTCCTG
This sequence comes from Cherax quadricarinatus, assembly GCF_038502225.1. NCBI lineage: Eukaryota > Metazoa > Arthropoda > Malacostraca > Decapoda > Parastacidae > Cherax > Cherax quadricarinatus. Next base: position 18,789,521 of record NC_091305.1, on the reverse strand, counting down.
AATGATTCCTTATTAAGATGTCGGAATGCTGTTCTGAGGTTTGCTAGGCGCCCATATGCTGCAGCAGTTATTTGGTTGATGTGCGCTTCAGGAGATGTGTCTGGTGTTATACTCACCCCAAGATCTTTTTCCTTGAGTGAGGTTTGTAGTCTCTGGCCCCCTAGACTGTACTCCGTCTGCGGTCTTCTTTGCCCTTCCCCAATCTTCAAGACTTTGCACTTGGTGGGATTGAACTCCAGGAGCCAATTGCTGGACCAGGTCTGCAGCCTGTCCAGATCCCTTTGTAGCTCTGCCTGGTCTTCGATCGAGTGAATTCTTCTCATCAACTTCACGTCATCTGCAAACAGGGACACCTCAGAGTCTATTCCTTCCGTCATGTCGTTCACAAATACCAGAAACAGCACTGGTCCTAGGACTGACCCCTGTGGGACCCCGCTGGTCACAGGTGCCCACTCTGACACCTCGTCACGTACCATGACTCGCTGCTGTCTTCCTGACAAGTATTCCCTGATCCATTGTAGTGCCTTCACTGTTATCCCTGCTTGGTCCTCCAGTTTTTGCACCAATCTCTTGTGTGGAACTGTGTCAAACGCCTTCTTGCAGTCAAAGAAAATGCAATCCACCCACCCATCTCTCTCTTGTCTTACTGCTGTCACCATGTCATAGAACTCCAGTAGGTTTGTGAGACAGGATTTCCCGTCCCTGAAACCATGTTGGCTGCTGTTGATGAGATCGTTCCTTTCTAGGTGTTCCACCACTCTTCTCCTGATAATCTTCTCCATGATTTTGCATACTATACATGTCAGTGACACTGGTCTGTAGTTTAATGCTTCATGTCTGTCTCCTTTTTTAAAGATTGGGACTACATTTGCTGTCTTCCATGCCTCAGGCAATCTCCCTGTTTCGATAGATGTATTGAATATTGTTGTTAGGGGTACACATAGCGCCTCTGCTCCCTCTCTCAATACCCATGGGGAGATGTTATCTGGCCCCATTGCCTTTGAGGTATCTAGCTCACTCAGAAGCCTCTTCACTTCTTCCTCGGTTGTGTGCACTGTGTCCAGTACATGGTGGTGTGCCCCACCTCTCCGTCTTTCTGGAGCCCCTTCTGTCTCCTCTGTGAACACTTCTTTGAATCTCTTGTTGAGTTCCTCACATACTTCACGGTCATTTCTTGTTGTCTCTCCTCCTTCCTTCGTTAGCCTGATTACCTGGTCCTTGACTGTTGTTTTCCTCCTGATGTGGCTGTACAACAGTTTCGGGTCAGATTTGGCTTTCGCTGCTATGTCGTTTTCATATTGTCTTTGGGCCTCCCTTCTTATCTGTGCATATTCGTTTCTGGCTCTACGACTGCTCTCCTTATTCTCCTGGGTCCTTTGCCTTCTATATTTCTTCCATTCCCTAGCACACTTGGTTTTTGCCTCCCTGCACCTTTGGGTAAACCATGGGCTCATCCTGGCTTTTTCATTATTCCTGTTACCCTTGGGTACAAACCTCTCCTCAGCCTCCTTGAATTTTGTTGCTACATATTCCATCATCTCATTAACTGGCTTCCCTGCCAGTTCTCTGTCCCACTGAACCCCGTTCAGGAAGTTCCTCATTCCTATGTAGTCCCCTTTCTTGTAGTTTGGCTTCATTTGTCCTGGCCTTCCTGCTTCTCCCTCCACTTGTAGCTCTACTGTGTATTCGAAGCTTAAAACCACATGGTCACTGGCCCCAAGGGGTCTTTCATATGTGATGTCCTCGATATCTGCACTACTCAAGGTGAATACTAAGTCCAGCCTTGCTGGTTCATCCTCTCCTCTCTCTCTTGTAGTGTCCCTTACGTGTTGGCACATGAAGTTTTCCAGTACCACCTCCATCATCTTAGCCCTCCATGTATCTTGGCCCCCATGTGGGTCCAAGTTCTCCCAATTGATCTCCTTGTGGTTAAAGTCACCCATGATCAGGAGCTTTGCCCTGCATGCATGAGCTCTTCTGGCCACTGCAGCCAGTGTGTCAACCATGGCTCTATTGCTCTCGTCGTTCTCTTGCCTTGGCCTCCTGCTGTTCTGCGGTGGGTTATACATCACTGCTATTACCACCTTGGGACCTCCAGAGTGAAGCGTTCCCGCTATGTAATCACTTTCTTCTCCGCTGTCTCCTCTCTCCAGCTCATCAAAATTCCAGCGATTTTTGATCAGCAATGCCACTCCTCCACCCCCCCTGTTCCCTCTGTCTTTCCTCAGGATTTAGTATCCCGTTGGAAAGATGGCATCTGTTATCATACCTGTTAGCTTGGTTTCTGTGAGAGCTATGATATCCGGTGATGCTTCTTTGACTCTTTCATGCCACTCCTCCCACTTATTTGTTATTCCATCAGCGTTTGTGTACCATACCTTCAGTTTCCTTTCCAACACTGTGGTTTGGGGGGCCTGTGTGTGTGTGTGTGTGTGTGTGTGTGTGTGTGTGTGTGTGTGTGTGTGTGTGTGTGTGTGTGTGTGTGTGTGTGTGTGTGTGTGTGTGTGTGTGTTTGTGTGTATGTGTGTGTGTGTGTGTATGTGTGTGTGTGTGTGTGTGTGTGTGTGTGTGTGTGTGTGTGTACGTGTGTGTGTGTGTGTGTATGTGTGTGTGTGTGTGTGTGTGTGTGTGTGTGTGTGTGTGTGTGTGTGTGTGTGTGTGTGTGTGTGTGTATGTGTGTGTGTGTGTGTATGTGTGTGTGTGTGTGTATGTGTGTGTGTGTGTGTGTGTGTGTGTGTGTGTGTGTATGTGTGTGTGTGTGTGTATGTGTGTGTGTGTGTGTGTGTATGTGTGTGTGTGTGTGTGTGTGTGTGTGTGGTGTGTGTGTGTATGTGTGTGTGTGTGTGTGTGTGTGTGTGTGTGTGTGTGTGTGTGTGTATGTGTGTGTGTGTGTGTGTGTGTGTGTGTGTGTGTGTGTGTATGTGTGTGTGTGTGTGTATGTGTGTGTGTGTGTGTGTGTATGTGTGTGTGTGTGTGTGGGGTGTGTGTGTGTGTGTGTGTTTGTGTGGTTGTGTGTGTGTG
>NC_091305.1:18735038-18786400 GCF_038502225.1 Cherax quadricarinatus | reverse complement strand
TCTTTGTCCACCTTGTCAATTCCTCTCAGTATTTTGTATGTCGTTATCATGTCCCCCCTATCTCTCCTGTCCTCCAGTGTCGTCAGGTTGATTTCCCTTAACCTTTCCTCGTAGGACATACCTCTTAGCTCTGGGACTAGTCTTGTTGCAAACCTTTGCACTTTCTCTAGTTTCTTTACGTGCTTGGCTAGGTGTGGGTTCCAAACTGGTGCCGCATACTCCAATATGGGCCTAACGTACACGGTGTACAGGGTCCTGAATGATTCCTTATTAAGATGTCGGAATGCTGTTCTGAGGTTTGGTAGGCGCCCATATGCTGCCGCAGTTATTTGGTTGATGTGCGCTTCAGGAGATGTGTCTGGTGTTATACTCACCCCAAGATCTTTTTCCTTGAGTGAGGTTTGTAGTCTCTGGCCCCCTAGACTGTACTCCGTCTGCGGTCTTCTTTGCTCTTCCCCAATCTTCATGACTTTGCACTTGGTGGGATTGAACTCCAGGAGCCAATTGCTGGATCAGGTCTGCAGCCTGTCCAGATCCCTTTGTAGTTCTGCCTGGTCTTCGATCGAGTGAATTCTTCTCATCAACTTCACGTCATCTGCAAACAGGGACACCTCAGAGTCTATTCCTTCCGTCATGTCGTTCACAAATACCAGAAACAGCACTGGTCCTAGGACTGACCCCTGTGGGACCCCGCTGGTCACAGGTGCCCACTCTGACACCTCGCCACGTACCATGACTCGCTGCTGTCTTCCTGACAAGTATTCCCTGATCCATTGTAGTGCCTTCCCTGTTATCCCTGCTTGGTCCTCCAGTTTTTGCACCAATCTCTTGTGTGGAACTGTGTCAAACGCCTTCTTGCAGTCCAAGAAAATGCAATCCACCCACCCCTCTCTCTCTTGTCTTACTGCTGTCACCATGTCATAGAACTCCAGTAGGTTTGTGACACAGGATTTCCCGTCCCTGAAACCATGTTGGCTGCTGTTGATGAGATCGTTGCTTTCTAGGTGTTCCACCACTCTTCTCCTGATAATCTTCTCCATGATTTTGCATACTATACATGTCAGTGACACTGGTCTGTAGTTTAATGCTTCATGTCTGTCTCCTTTTTTAAAGATTGGGACTACATTTGCTGTCTTCCATGCCTCAGGCAATCTCCCTGTTTCGATAGATGTATTGAATATTGTTGTTAGGGGTACACATAGCGCCTCTGCTCCCTCTCTCAATACCCATGGGGAGATGTTATCTGGCCCCATTGCCTTTGAGGTATCTAGCTCACTCAGAAGCCTCTTCACTTCTTCCTCGGTTGTGTGCACTGTGTCCAGCACATGGTGGTGTGCCCCACCTCTCCGTCTTTCTGGAGCCCCTTCTGTCTCCTCTGTGAACACTTCTTTGAATCTCTTGTTGAGTTCCTCACATACTTCACGGTCATTTCTTGTTGTCTCTCCTCCTTCCTTCCTTATCCTGATTACCTGGTCCTTGACTGTTGGTTTCCTCCTGATGTGGCTGTACAACAGTTTCGGGTCAGATTTGGCTTTCGCTGCTATGTCGTTTTCATATTGTCTTTGGGCCTCCCTTCTTATCTGTGCATATTCGTTTCTGGCTCTACGACTGCTCTCCTTATTCTCCTGGGTCCTTTGCCTTCTATATTTCTTCCATTCCCTAGCACACTTGGTTTTTGCCTCCCTGCACCTTTGGGTAAACCATGGGCTCATCCTGGCTTTTTCATTATTCCTGTTACCCTTGGGTACAAACCTCTCCTCAGCCTCCTTGAATTTTGTTGCTACATATTCCATCATCTCATTAACTGGCTTCCCTGCCAGTTCTCTGTCCCACTGAACCCCGTTCAGGAAGTTCCTCATTCCTATGTAGTCCCCTTTCTTGTAGTTTGGCTTCATTCGTCCTGGCCTTCCTGCTTCTCCCTCCACTTGTAGCTCTACTGTGTATTCGAAGCTTAAAACCACATGGTCACTGGCCCCAAGGGGTCTTTCATATGTGATGTCCTCGATATCTGCACTACTGAAGGTGAATACTAAGTCCAGCCTTGCTGGTTCATCCTCTCCTCTCTCTCTTGTAGTGTCCCTTACGTGTTGGCACATGAAGTTTTCCAGTACCACCTCCATCATCTTAGCCCTCCATGTATCTTGGCCCCCATGTGGGTCCAAGTTCTCCCAATCGATCTCCTTGTGGTTAAAGTCACCCATGATCAGGAGCTTTGCCCTGCATGCATGAGCTCTTCTGGCCACTGCAGCCAGTGTGTCAACCATGGCTCTATTGCTCTCGTCGTTCTCTTGCCTTGGCCTCCTGCTGTTCTGCGGTGGGTTATACATCACTGCTATTACCACCTTGGGACCTCCAGAGTGAAGCGTTCCCGCTATGTAATCATTTTCTTCTCCGCTGTCTCCTCTCTCCAGCTCATCAAAATTCCAGCGATTTTTGATCAGCAATGCCACTCCTCCACCCCCCCTGTTCCCTCTGTCTTTCCTCAGGATTTGGTATCCCGTTGGAAAGATGGCATCTGTTATCATACCTGTAAGCTTGGTTTCTGTGAGAGCTATGATGTCCGGTGATGCTTCTTTGACTCTTTCATGCCACTCCTCCCACTTATTTGTTATTCCATCAGCGTTTGTGTACCATACCTTCAGTTTCCTTTCCAACACTGTGGTTTGGGGGGGCCTGTGTGTGTGTGTGTGTGTGTGTGTGTGTGTGTGTGTGTGTGTGTGTGTGTGTGTGTGTGTGTGTGTGTGTGTGTGTGTGTGTGTGTGTGTGTGTATGTGTGCTCGCATATATGTGTGTATGTGTTTTGGAGGTACATTTAGTTGTCCATGTGTGCGCTACATGAATGTATATGTGTATTTATCTGTATATACCTGCTTTTATGTGGCTACAGGGGGTCGAATCTTGGATGTGAGGAATACCTTGAACAATATTTCCATATAAGGCATACGTTGAGGTATACCTTTATTTAATGAATATCTTGAGGAATGCCTTTCTATAAGGAATACCTTGAGGGGATACCTCCCTATAAGGAATACCTTGAGGGGATACCTCCTCTCCTTTCTCAGTAACCTATTTGTTTAACTTGTCAGAACCATCACAGGTCTAGAGATCCACTGCATTACGATGTGTAGAAGTGCGGTGTCTTGGTCGATTTTCTGGCTGTGAGAAGTAGCTTGCCCTTGTCAACTAAGAAACTGCTGAAACTGAAGATGAAACGTGTTAGGGTATTCAAAGTTACCCCTGTTTTCGTGGTATCTCTCCTCCCAACAGTACCTCCCTCTTGTTTTCGTGGCATATCTCCTCCCAACAGTAGCTCCCTCTTGTTTTCGTGATATATCTCCTCCCAACAGTACCTTCCTCTTGTTTTCGTGGTATATCTCCTCCCAACAGTACCTCCCTCCCGTTTTCGTGGTATATCTCCTCCCAACAGTACCTTCCTCTTGTTTTCATGGTATATCTCCTCCCAACAGTACCTCCCTCCCGTTTTCGTGGCATATCTCCTCCCTTCCAACAGTACTTCCCTTCCGTTCTCGTGGTATATCTCAACACGTATACCAAACAGCTGATAATCAACAGTTTAACTCGCTACTAATACTTTACATCACAGCTTCCTCTCATATGGCAAACGCTTCCCAATATCTTTCAGTCACTCCTTCAAGCTTACTCACAAATTCTCCTCCCAATTTATTTATAAACTTATGCCACGATTATTTCCAAGTTGATCTATCTTTACTCATTTACTCTGAGCAGTGAAGGAAAGAATGGGTAAGTACAGGGAAACAGTTGGATCAGAGTGAGGGGCAAAAGTGTCGGCACTGTGACTGAATGATAAAAGTGCTAATTGAATTTGTAATGAAAGATATTGTGTAAAATCTATCAAAACAAATATTGAAAATGTGGATTTTTTTTAAATAAACACTAAAGAAATGAAATCAAGGTCTGTGTGAGTGTTAACAAAGTATTTAGAATATTATATCTTAAAATATTGTTATGCTAAAATATTACAGCTGGAGACTTAACGTATCGTAGTTGAGGAAATTGCTGTTGAGAAAGTATGGAAGCCTTAAGTGACATGTTTATGTAACAACGTGTCCACCAGTGTAACAACGTGTCCACCAGTGTAGCAACGTGTCTACCAGTGTAACAACGTGTCCACCAGTGTAGCAACGTGTCCACCAGTGTAACAACGTGTCCACCAGTGTAACAACGTGTCCACCAGTGTAACAACGTGTCCACCAGTGTAACAACATGTCCACCAGTGTAACAACATGTCCACCAGTGTAACAACGTGTCCACCAGTGTAACAACATGTCCACCAGTGTAACAACATGTCCACCAGTGTAGCAACGTGTCCACCAGTGTAACAACATGTCCACCAGTGTAGCAACGTGTCCACCAGTGTAACAACGTGTCCACCAGTGTAACAACGTGTCCACCAGTGTAGCAACGTGTCCACCAGTGTAACAACGTGTCCACCAGTGTAGCAACGTGTCCACCAGTGTAGCAACGTGTCCACCAGTGTAGCAACGTGTCCACCAGTGTAACAACGTGTCCACCAGTGTAACAACGTGTCCACCAGTGTAGCAACGTGTCCACCAGTGTAGCAACGTGTCCACCAGTGTAACAACGTGTCCACCAGTGTAACAACGTGTCCACCAGTGTAGCAACGTGTCCACCAGTGTAGCAACGTGTCCACCAGTGTAGCAACGTGTCCACCAGTGTAGCAACGTGTCCACCAGTGTAGCAACGTGTCCACCAGTGTAACAACGTGTCCACCAGTGTAGCAACGTGTCCACCAGTGTAACAACGTGTCCACCAGTGTAACAACGTGTCCACCAGTGTAACAACGTGTCCACCAGCGTAACAACGTGTCCACCAGTGTAACAACGTGTCCACCAGTGTAGCAACGTGTCCACCAGTGTAACAACGTGTCCACCAGTGTAACAACGTGTCCACCAGTGTAACAACGTGTCCACCAGTGTAACAACGTGTCCAGCAGTGTAACAACGTGTCCACCAGCGTAACAACGTGTCCACCAGCGTAACAACGTGTCCACCAGTGTAACAACGTGTCCACCAGTGTAGCAACGTGTCCACCAGCGTAACAACGTGTCCAGCAGTGTAACAACGTGTCCACCAGTGTAACAACGTGTCCACCAGTGTAACAACGTGTCCACCAGTGTAGCAACGTGTCCACCAGTGTAACAACGTGTCCACCAGTGTAACAACGTGTCCACCAGTGTAGCAATGTGTCCACCAGTGTAACAACGTGTCCACCAGTGTAGCAACGTGTCCACCAGTGTAGCAACGTGTCCACCAGTGTAGCAACTTGTCCACCAGTGTAGCAACGTGTCCACCAGTGTAACAACGTGTCCACCAGTGTAGCAACGTGTCCACCAGTGTAGCAACGTGTCTACCAGTGTAACAACGTGTCCACCAGTGTAGCAACGTGTCCACCAGTGTAACAACGTGTCCACCAGTGTAGCAACGTGTCCACCAGTGTAGCAACGTGTCCACCAGTGTAGCAACGTGTCCACCAGTGTAGCAACGTGTCCACCAGTGTAACAACGTGTCCACCAGTGTAGCAACGTGTCCACCAGTGTAGCAACGTGTCCACCAGTGTAGCAACGTGTCCACCAGTGTAGCAACGTGTCCACCAGTGTAGCAACGTGTCCACCAGTGTAACAACGTGTCCACCAGTGTAGCAACGTGTCCACCAGTGTAACAACGTGTCCACCAGTGTAGCAACGTGTCTACCAGTGTAACAACGTGTCCACCAGTGTAGCAACGTGTCCACCAGTGTAACAACGTGTCCACCAGTGTAGCAACGTGTCCACCAGTGTAGCAACGTGTCCACCAGTGTAACAACGTGTCCACCAGTGTAGCAACGTGTCCACCAGTGTAACAACGTGTCCGGCAGTAAATGAGTTGATCCAGTCTTCTTGATTATCTTGGGTCGGTTCTTCTTTCATTCTTTGCTGCTGATTCTTGGTTTCACCAGCAAGATTCTGTTATTATTCATATCTTCCTACCCATTACCGAGCTTAATAACTTCCTCATTAAAAAAATTAAATTTGCCGATAACGTGGCTACAAATATCGGTGAGAAATGAAAGACATACTTATTTATTTATTTTTGGTTGGATTTTTATAAAAAAGTGAATATTTTTTATTTTTCTCAGCCAGACAAGTCGAAGATGCACGCAGCACCCTAAAGACGGACCGATATCCTTGGGGGTCACTCGATTTCCTATCTGACATCTTGTGTGTATGGTGTCCAGTAGGTGTCAGTGTTCCCCTTGCAGCTCGGCTGTCTGCTGCTGCAAGTCTTTCCCCTGAGAACACCTCTTTAAGTCGCTGCTTCAACACCTCGAAGACTTCCTTGTCGTTTCTCGTGAGCTCTTTTTTCTTCAGTCGAATTACCAAGTCTTTCTTCTGATGTGGCTCTGTGTGTGGGGGGGAGGGGGGGGAGATGTAGGTGATAAGAGGAAGGGATATGTGTGTGTGTACTCACCTATTTGTGATTGCAGGGGTCGATTCAGAACTCCTGGCCCCCATTTCTTCGCTGGTCACTACTACGCCCACTCTCTCCATGTTACAAGAAGTATATCGTACCTCTTCTTCATGCTTTGTGTGTGTGTGTGTGTGTGTGTGTGTGTGTTTGTGTGTGTGTGTGTGTGTGTGTGTGTGTGTGTGTGTGTGTGTGTACATACAGAACAAGTGTCATATTTTTACAACCCTGATCAATAACTTCAAGACACATTCAACACATCTCTTAAATGTTTCTTGTGGAGCAAAGTCTGTGACCCTCAGAACATTATTTTTCACCAAACCATATTTGTTTTGCCTTTTATCATGTATTTACCTGACCACACGTGTACACCTACACTTGTGTATCTCATGCACACATGATTTCGTTTACACATGAATGTAATCTTGTGTACACGAGAATGAGTAATTTACACGTAAGTATTTTTTTATGTTGTATATAAAAGCTTATATACATAATAAATATATAAATACGTCATACATAATAACTTTATAATCGTAAGACATTAAGACCATTCAAAAATACCTTAACCTGAAAATAATATGACAATACAAGACAAAATTACATTTAACTGAACATTACAGAGGAACATATATAATTACGTTGATGTTTTCCTAGTTTATGAGCAAGTAATCAGTACTAGCATTACTAGACAACCTAAACACAGTACATAGTGAGACTAGTGCAGTCCTAGCACAAACACTCACCCAACACGACATACACTCCACCTGAGGTGTTCTCAACACACAGGAACAGACGGTTCAGGGTGAAGCACCGGACCTGCCGGCACACACACGCGTCATCTCTTAATGGAAGAAGAAATAATCTCTGCTCTAAAAGCGGCTCTATTTGCATTCCATTCCTCTCTCTCTCTTGATCTTGTTTTCATTTCTCTCACTCTATGCCATCATCATTCATTCATTCATTCTCTCTCTCTCTCTCTCTCTCTCTCTCTCTCTCTCTCTCACCTGACTCATTTCTCATCGTGAAGAAGATCTCTTAAAACCCACAACAATCCTCTCCACGCCCCCACACCCCACCACACCCCGAATAAATTCCCACCACACCCCTATCAAACCCCCACCACGCCCCCATCAAACCTCCACCACGCCCCCACACCCCACCACACCCCCAACAAACCCCAACCACACCCCCAACAAACTCCCACCACGCCCCCATCAAACCCCCACCACGCCCCCACACCTCCAACACGCTATTATCCCACATTAACATCACTAACTTTTAAATTTGTTGAATCTGTTGCGTGTGAAGGAAGAATGCAAGTTAGAGCCTCCGCCCCTGAGCTAAGACCCTGCCCTCAAAACTGAGAGTTGGGGAGTCCCTAATGTGAGCTGAGAGAAGACACTACCCTCAGAACTGAGAGTTGGGGAGTCCCTAATGTGAGCTGAGAGTTAGGGATTCCATAACATGAGCTGAGAGTTAAGGAGTCTGTAACGTGAGCTGAGAATTGGGGAGTTCCTAATGTGAGCTGAGAGAAGACACTACCCTCAGAACTGAGAGTTGGAGAGTACCTAATGTGAGCTGAGAGTTAGGGATTCCATAACATGAGCTGAGAGTTAAGGAGTCTGTAACGTGAGCTGAGAGTTGGGGAGTTCCTAATGTGAGCTGAGAGTTGGAAAGTCCCTAATGTGAGCTGGGAGTTGGGGGTCCCTAATGTGAGCTAAGAGTTAGGGAGTCTCTGACGTGAGCTGAGAGTTGGGGAGTCCCTAATGTGAGCTGAGAATTAGGGATTCCCTAACGTGAGCTGAGAGTTGGGGGTCCCTAATGTAAGCTGAGAGTTAGGGATTTCCTACGTGAGCTGAGAGTTAGAGAGTTCATAACGTGAGCTGAGAGTTGGGAAGTCCCTAATGTGAGCTGAGAGTTGTGGGTCCCTAATGTGAGCTAACAGCTGGGGGTCCGTAATATGAGCTAAGAGTTAGGGAGTCTCTAATGTGATCTATGTGATGGGGGTTCTTAATGTGAGCTGAAAGTTGAAGGTTCCTAATATGAGTTAAGAGTTGGGGTCCCTAATGTGAGCTGAGAGTTGGGAAGCCTCCAGTATGAGCTAAGTTAATGTGTCTGCTCTGAGGAATGAATCTTTTAAACTTATCCTTTTTTTCTTGGCACAAAAAAGAATTACACAACGAGTGTGATTCATTCCTCAGAATAAACCACACAGTGAATCACAAAACAGGTGGGACTCGAACCCGCGGCAAGTGAGTAGCATAGTTAACAGGCCCAGCCGTCTAACCCGTTCTGTGAGTTATTTACAATTATGTCATTACAATGCCGTGAGTCGACTAAAATTAAAAAAAAATATATATAGTTCGAGTAAAAATTCTAGTATTTTAGAGTCAGGTTACTCAGTCACTTGAGATTTTATTGTACTTCTCAGGTGATTTATAAAAAAAATATGTAATATATTATAAAATTAGGAAAAATAAGAACACAAAGTGTTTAAGAAGAGGAAGATTTCACACTTTTTATATTAAAAATGTCTGATCCTAACACGAACCTCTTAGTTGGATGTTGAGTGCATGTGAACCTTGTTATGGTGACTGGATGTTGAGTGCATGTGAACCTTGTTATGGTGACTGGATGTTGAGTGCATGTGAACCTTGTTATGGTGACTGGATGTTGAGTGCATGTGAACCTTGTTATGGTGACTGGATGTTGAGTGCATGTGAACCTTGTTATGATGACTGGATGTTGAGTGCATGTGAACCTTGTTATGGTGACTGGATATTGGGTGCATGTGAACCTTGTTATGGTGACTGGATGTTGAGTGCATGTGAACCTTGTTATGGTGACTGGATGTTGAGTGCATGTGAACCTTGTTATGGTGACTAGATGTTGAGTGCATGTGAACCTTGTTATGGTGACTGGATGTTGAGTGCATGTGAACCTTGTTATGGTGACTGGATGGTGAGTGCATGTGAACCTTGTTATGGTGAGTGGATGTTGAGTGCATGTGAACCTTGTTATGGTGACTGGATGTTGAGCGCATTTGAACCTTCTTATGGTGACTGGATGTTGAGTGCATGTGAACCTTGTTATGGTGGCTGGATGTTGAGTGCATGTGAACCTTGTTATGGTGACTGGATGTTGAGTGCATTTGAACCTTGTTATGGTGACTGGATGTTGAGTGCATGTGAACCTTGTTATGGAGACTGGATGTTGAGTGCATGTGAACCTTGTTATGGTGACTGGATGTTGAGTGCATGTGAACCTTGTTATGGTGAATGGATGTTGAGTGCATGTGAACCTTGTTATGGTGAATGGATGTTTAGTGCATGTGAACCTTGTTATGGTGACTGGATGTTGAGTGCATGTGAACCTTGTTATGGTGACTGGATGTTGAGTGCATTTGAACCTTGTTATTGTGACTGGATGTTGAGTGCATTTGAACCTTGTTATGGTGACTGGATGTTGAGTGCATGTGAACCTTGTTATGTGACTGGATGTTGAGTGCATTTGAACCTTGTTATGGTGACTGGATGTTGAGTGCATGTGAACCTTGTTATGGTGACTGGATATTGAGTGCATGTGAACCTTGTTATGGTGACTGGATATTGAGTGCATGTGAACCTTGTTATGGTGATTGGATATTGAGTGCATGTGAACCTTGTTATGGTGACTGGATATTGAGTGCATGTGAACCTTGTTATGGTGATTGGATATTGAGTGCATGTGAACCTTGTTATGGTGACTGGATATTGAGTGCATGTGAACCTTGTTATGGTGACTGGATATTGAGTGCATGTGAACCTTGTTGTGGTGACTGGATATTGAGTGCATGTGAACCTTGTTATGGTGACTGGATATTGAGTGCATGTGAACCTTGTTATGGTGACTGGATATTGAGTGCATGTGAACCTTGTTATGATGACTGGATATTGAGTGCATGTGAACCTTGTTATGATGACTGGATATTGAGTGCATGTGAACCTTGTTATGATGACTGGATATTGAGTGCATGTGAACCTTGTTATGATGACTGGATATTGAGTGCATGTGAACCTTGTTATGATGACTGGATATTGAGTGCATGTGAACCTTGTTATGGTGACTGGATATTGAGTGCATGTGAACCTTGTTATGATGACTGGATATTGAGTGCAAGTGAACCTTGTTATGGTGACTGGATATTGAGTGCATGTGAACCTTGTTATGGTGACTGGATATTGAGTGCATGTGAACCTTGTTATGATGACTGGATATTGAGTGCATGTGAACCTTGTTATGATGACTGGATATTGAGTGCATGTGAACCTTGTTATGATGACTGGATATTGAGTGCATGTGAACCTTGTTATGGTGACTGGATATTGAGTGCATGTGAACCTTGTTATGATGACTGGATATTGAGTGCAAGTGAACCTTGTTATGGTGACTGGATATTGAGTGCATGTGAACCTTGTTATGGTGACTGGATATTGAGTGCATGTGAACCTTGTTATGATGACTGGATATTGAGTGCATGTGAACCTTGTTATGATGACTGGATATTGAGTGCATGTGAACCTTGTTATGATGACTGGATATTGAGTGCAAGTGAACCTTGTTATGGTGACTGGATATTGAGTGCATGTGAACCTTGTTATGGTGACTGGATATTGAGTGCATGTGAACCTTGTTATGATGACTGGATATTGAGTGCATGTGAACCTTGTTATGGTGCCTGGATATTGAATGCATGTGAACCTTGTTATGGTGACTGGATATTGAGTGCAAGTGAACCTTGTTATGGTGACTGGATATTGAGTGCATGTGAACCTTGTTATGGTGCCTGGATATTGAATGCATGTGAACCTTGTTATGATGACTGGATATTGAGTGCAAGTGAACCTTGTTATGGTGACTGGATATTGAGTGCATGTGAACCTTGTTATGGTGACTGGATATTGAGTGCATGTGAACCTTGTTATGATGACTGGATATTGAGTGCATGTGAACCTTGTTATGGTGCCTGGATATTGAATGCACGGAGAAAGCAGAGTTGTCAAGTCCATAAATGATTTAACTAACCTTCAGTTTCTCGGAATTTCTACAGTCACTGATTAGGTAACTCCAGACGGAAGTAACAGGTTTGATTACCAATGTAATCTTCGCTTTCCTCCCCCACCATCTATGTGTGTGTGTGTGTGTGTGTGTGTACTCACCTATTTGTACTCACCTATTTGTGGTTGCAGGGGTCGAGTCCTAGCTCCTGGCCCCGCCTCTTCACCGGTTGCTACTAGGCCCTCTCTCTCCCCGCTCCATGAGCTTTATCAAACCTCGTCTTAAAACTGTGTATGGTTCCTGCCTCCACTACGTCATTTTTAGGCTATTCCACTGCCTTACAACTCTTTGACTGAAGAAATACTTCCTACTATCTCTCTGACTCATTTGTGTCTTCAACTTCCAATTGTGGCCTCTTGTTTCTGTGTCCCCTCCCTGGAACATCCTGTCTTTGTCCACCTTGTCTATTCCACGCAGTATTTTATATGTCGTTATCATGTCTCCCCTGACCCTCCTGTCCTCCACTGTGGTCAGGCCGATTTCCCTTAATCTTTCCTCATAGGACATTCCCCTTAGCTCTGGAACTAACCTTGTCGCAAACCTTTGTACTTTCTCTAGTTTCTTGACGTGCTTTATCAAGTGCGGGTTCCAAACAGGTGCTGCATACTCCAGTATGGGCCTGACATACACGGTGTACAGTGTCTTGAATGATTCCTTACTAAGGTATCGGAATGCTGTTCTCAGGTTTGCCAGGCGCCCATATGCTGCAGCAGTTATCTGATTGATGTGTGCTTCCGGAGACATGCTCGGTGTTATACTCACCCCAAGATCTTTCTCCTTGAGTGAGGTTTGCAGTCTTTGGCCACCTAGCCTATACTCTGTCTGTGGTCTTCTGTGCCCCTCCCCCATCTTCATGACTTTGCATTTGGCAGGATTAAATTCGAGAAGCCATTTGCTGGACCAGGTGTCCAGTCTGTCCAGGTCTCTTTGAAGTCCTGCCTGGTCCTCATCAGATTTAATTCTCCTCATTAACTTCACATAATCTGCAAACAGGGACACTTCTGAGTCTAACCCTTCCGTCATGTCGTTCACATATACCAAAAATAGCACTGGTCCTAGGACCGACCCCTGTGGGACCCCGCTCGTCACAGGTGCCCACTGTGATACATCATTACGTACCATGACTCGTTGTTGCCTCCCTGTCAGGTATTCTCTGATCCATTGCAGTGCCCTTCCTGTTATATGCGCCTGATGCTCTAGCTTCTGCACTAATCTCTTGTGAGGAACTGTGTCAAAGGCCTTCTTGCAGTCCAAGAAGATGCAATCAACCCACCCCTCTCTCTCTTGTCTTACTTCTGTTATTTTATCATAAAACTCCAGAAGGTTTGTGACACAGGATTTGCCTTCCGTGAATCCGTGCTGGTTGGCATTTATACTCCTGTTCCATTCCAGGTGCTCCACCACTCTCCTCCTGATAATCTTCTCCATAATTTTGCATACTATACACGTCAATGACACAGGTCTATAGTTTAGTGCCTCTTTTCTGTCTCCTTTTTTAAAAATGGGAACTACATTTGCCGTCTTCCATACCTCAGGTAGTTGCCCAGTTTCCAGGGATGTGTTGAAGATTGTGGTAAGTGGCACGCACAACATATCTGCTCCCTCTCTAAGGACCCACGGGGAGATGTTGTCTGGTCCCATTGCCTTTGAGGTATCGATGTCCCTTAGCAGTTTCTTCACCTCCTCCTCATCTGTATGTATGTCGTCCAACACTTGTTGGTGTATTCCTTGCTGGTGTCCCCATCTGGTCTGTCCCCCCAGAGTCCTTCCTGTCTCTACTGTAAATACTTCCTTAAATCTCGTGTTGAGCTCCTCACATACCTCTTGATCGTTTCTTGTGAGTTCTCCACCTTCTTTCCTCAGCCTTATCACCTGGTCCTTGACTGTTGTCTTCCTCCTAATGTGGCTATACAGCAGTTTCGGGTCAGATTTGACTTTCGATGCTCTGTCGTTTTCATACTGTCGCTGGGCCTCCCTCCTTATCTGTGCATACTCGTTTCTGGCTCTTCTACTAATCTCCTTGTTTTCCTGGGTCCTATGCCTCCTGTACCTTTTCCATTCTCTGTTGCACTTAGTTTTTGCCTCCCTACACCTTCGGGTAAACCAAGGACTCGTTTTGGTCTTCCTATTATTTCTGTTTCCCTTGGGAACAAAACTTTCCTCTGCCTTCTTGCACTTTGTTGCCACATATTCCATCATCTCGTTTACTGATTTTCCTACCATTTCTCTGTCCCACTGAACCTCCTGCAGGAAGTTTCTCATACCTGTGTAGTCCCCCCTTTTATAGTTTGGCCTGTCCCCTTCAGTTCCTGTTACCTTCTCCACTTGTAACTCTACTATATAGTCAAAACTCAGAACCACATGATCGCTAGCTCCAAGGGGCCTCTCATAAGTGATGTCCTCAATGTCTGAACTGCTCAGGGTGAACACAAGATCCAGTCTTGCTGGCTCATCCTCCCCTCTCTCTCTGGTTGTGTCCCTGACATGTTGATGCATGAGGTTTTCAAGTACCACATCCATCATCTTGGCTCTCCATGTTTCGGGACCCCCATGTGGCTCCAGGTTTTCCCTGTCGATCTCCCTGTGGTTGAAATCGCCCATTACCAGTAACTTTGCTCTGCTCGAGTGAGCTCTTCTTGCCACCTCAGCCAGTGTGTCCACCATCACCCTGTTGTTTTCTTCGTACTCCTCTTTTGGCCTCCTGCAGTTCTGTGGTGGGTTATACATCACTCCAATGACTACTTTATGTTCTCCGGACTGAATTGTACCTACAATGTAGTCTCTTTCTCCAATCATGTCCATGCCTTCCATTTCCTCAAATCCCCATCGGTGTTTTATGAGCAGTGCAACCCCTCCTCCCCCTCTACTCCTTCTATCTTTCCTCAGGATCTGATATCCTGTTGGGAAAATTGTGTCTGTTATTGTCTCAGCGAGTTTTGTTTCTGTGACTGCTATGATGTCTGGGGATTTTTCACTGATTCTTTCATTCCACTCCTCATGTTTATTCATTATTCCATCCGCGTTTGTGTACCAAACCTTTAGTTTCTTTTCTATCATTGTGGTCATGCAAGAATATTGGGGTTGGGGGAGCGAGAGCCTTGGTGGGGGCCTATATGGGGCTGTGGTGTAGGTGGGGTTTGTGTTGATGGGGGTGGGGTCAGAATGCCCATAAGGGACAGCTGTTGGGGTGAGGTTTGTGATATGGGGATTGGTGGCAGAGGGAACAGTGAGTGGGTTGTAGTATAGGTTGCTCAGTTGCGTTGGGAATGTCGCAGGTGGAGTCTTTTGGTGGGAGATTCTGTGGGGTGTGTTTGCCCTTCCTCCTGTGTCTGGGTCCTGCTCATTTTCATTGCTTCTCGTTCCTCCTTGCGTCTCTGTACCCTCTCTTTCAGTGTAGTCCTTTCTTCTTGTGTTCTGTCGCGGTCGAGGTATACTC
Organism: Cherax quadricarinatus; assembly: GCF_038502225.1. NCBI lineage: Eukaryota > Metazoa > Arthropoda > Malacostraca > Decapoda > Parastacidae > Cherax > Cherax quadricarinatus. The sequence goes on along the minus strand of NC_091305.1, from coordinate 18,771,358 downwards.
TCTGGTACCCCTCTTTGTCCCTCAGTCTTGCTTTCTCTTGCAGAATCCTGGTTCGAACTGATTCTTCCTTGAAAGTTACTCTGACAGGCCGTATCCTTCCACTCGCAAACCACCCAATTCTCTGAAAATTTGTCACCTGGGTCATATTGCCCTCCCCTATTGTTTTCATGATGCCTTCAATCATTTTTTTCTCCTCCTGTTTTATTTCTTCAAAGTTGGCCCCCTTGGCTTCTTGGAGCCCGTACACAAAAACTGACCTCGCCCTTTCCTCCTCCCACTGAGTCTCCATCTGCGTCCTCTGAGGCATTTTATTTCCTTCCATTGACATGTTCTTGCCTTCAGTCCCTGTCATATCTGAAACTTCTATTCTCAGTGGACTGTCTTTCCTGATCAACTGTCCCTTGCTACTGCAGTTGGCTGTTAGAATTTCTGCATATAGCATACCTTCATTGTCTTCGGACCTGTGTGTGTGTGTGTGTGTGTGTGTCTGCTAATGTGTATACACCTGCGTGGGTTGAGCTACAGCTCACGGGACCAGCCTCTAATACTTTGTCCACTCGTACATGTAACTAACGTTGTAATTTACTAGTGAACAGCAAAGGTGAGGTTGTCACTCATTACAACGTTGGACTCATGTGCAACACCTGGGTATCTGTATTTGCAACGTTTCGCTTTAATTGTACAATGCAGGGACATAAACGGAGCATCACAGAAGAGGTAATGAGACCCTTAGTCTTGTAGAATTACATACAGAAGATAGTAACAGATGGGGCAGAACGTCTACAAATAATGATGCCCGGATGGTGCTCATGTGTTTAACTCATCAAGTTATCGGTATTGTATACAGCTAATACATAAATAACCCGCACACAGAAGAGAGGAGCTTACGATTACGTTTCGGTCCGACTTGGACCATTTACAAATTCGGTCCAAGTCGGACCGAAACGTCGTCGTAAGTTCCTCTCTTCTATGTGCAGGTTATTTGTGTATCGTTCCAGTCACGATATTGTGCCTTTTTTGTTGTTATACAACTGATATACTGATGCCTGATACGATGATAGAAGCCTGGTAGCCACGATGATAGAAGCCTGGTGGCCACGATGATAGAAGCCTGGTGGCCACGATGATAGAAGCCTGGTGGCCACGATGATAGAAGCCTGGTGGCCACGATGATAGAAGCCTGGTGGCCACGATGATAGAAGCCTGGTGGCCAGGATGGCCCTGGAAGCCACTGGAGGACACAGTGGCCATGCTCCTCGCTGGAGACTCCCCATCAACAGGTATTTATCAACTCTTATTTTACTAAAACATTTAAAAGTCGTTTTTATCACTTTCTGTGTTTACATCTACCCTAAAGGTCCTTAAAAGAGATGATTTATGACATGTTGTTTGCTCTTCATTAGACAAGTCAAACATTACAAAGTTTGTCTCTTCAGACCAAACAAACTATTCAATAAGTGACAAATAAAAACGTAGTTATGTTTTAATTGACAATTTATTTGTTCTGTGTATTTTTGACAACCTTGCTGTCACAGACAACATATAACAAGGGAGGATTATAGTCCAATTCTTGAGATGTGAGAGCGAGAAACAACTGAATTTTTTAACTGTGTGACAAACTAGTAGAAATGCCCATAAATTTGCTAGTGCGTTGTTGTGGCAATTCATCTCTGTGTTGCAACACTCATATGTGCTGAGTGTGCCGCATAGTGATGCTGAGTATGCCGCATAGTGACGCTGAGTATGCCATATAATGACGATGAGTGTGTCGCATAGTGACGCTGAGTATGCCGTATAATGACGCTGAGTGTGCCGCATAGTGACGCTGAGTATGCCGTATAATGACGCTGAGTGTGCCGCATAGTGTCGCTGAGTATGCCGTATAATGACGCTGAGTGTGCCGCATAGTGACGCTGAGTATGCCGTATAATGACGCTGAGTGTGCCGCATAGTGTCGCTGAGTATGCCATATAATGACGCTGAGTGTGCCGCATAGTGACGCTGAGTATGCCGTATATGACACTGAGTATGCTGTACAGTGACGCTGATTATGCCGTATAATGATGCTGAATATGCCGTATAGTGACGCTGGGTATGCCGTATAGTGACACTGAGTATGCCATATAGTGATGCTGATTATGCCGTATAATGATGCTGGTATGCCATATAGTGACCTTGGTTATGACGTATAATGATGCTGAGTATGCCGTATAGTAACGCTGAGTATGCCATATAATGATGCTGAGTACGCCGTATAGTGACACTGAGCATGCTGTATAATGATGCTAAGTAAGCCGTATAGTGACGCTAGGTATGCCGTATAAAGACTCAGATCCCACCAGTTCCTCTTCAGCCCAAAACTGTGTGTTTTCCACTGTCTTCCCAGCCAAAGGAATAAGCTTAAGATGGAAGGTTCCCACAAGTAAATAGGTTTTCTTGAGCCTGACGTGATAATTCCACACAGATGTCAGGATCTAAAGTTACGATGACGTTAGCTTTTCCAACTAATTTTGAAGACTCCTCTGCAACTCTCAGGAATTCTTCAACAGTTTTGTATTCTGAAATGAGGTGATAAATAAGAGGGTAGTGACCAGTAACTGTCTGCTGGCCAATTACCTGCAATAAGTGTCATAACCAGCCCATCAAGAAATCCTAAACTAACCTTTACGTAACCCATACATAATACCCGTGCAGAATACCTTGTACAGTGTATACATATGTATGTGTATCTTTACATGTATATATTAAACTGTATATTTGCTTTAATCCTTATTTCAGGGATTGAAGTTAGTGTACAGGATGAAGACATCCTTCATGTTAGTGTACAGGATGAAGACATCCTTCATGTTAGTGTACAGGATGAAGACATCCTTCATGTTAATGTACAGGATGAAGACATCCTTCATGTTAATGTACAGGATGAAGACATCCTTCTGGTTAATGTACAGGATGAAGACATCCTTCTGGTTAATGTACAGGATGAAGACATCCTTCATGTTAGTGTACAGGTGATATGACCCTTGTACGGTTGACAGGCATTACACGTAAGAGACTAACATGATCCTTAGTTACTGATGCAGTGAATGTTGATTCGCTGTTCTCATGTTATATGTTGATATTACCACAACAGACTAGAGACAACATTCTTCAGAAACATATGTTGGCTGGAAATGACATAGCTAACTGTCTTTTGACATTTTTTTATATACGATCTCTAACATCACACTCAGTACCATCTAAAACAATTTTTCTCCTAAAATATCATCCCATGCACTGTGTGTACAGATACTGTGACTTCTAGCTCAGTAACATGGCAGAAACAGTCGATTCCAAATTAGAGAAACTCTGAGGGGACGAGGGATGGGGGAGGGGGGGGGTTAGAGGTTGCCTAGATTGAGCCAGTCGACCTACCTGGAGTTACCTGGAGAGAGTTCCGGGGGTCAACGCCCCCGCGGCCCGGTCTGTGACCAGGCCTCCTTAGGTCAGTGTCCCAGGATGCGACCCACACCAGTCGACTAACACCCAGGTACCCATTTTACTGATGGGGAACATAGACAACAGGTGGAAAGAAACACGTCCAATGTTTCTACTCTGGTTGGGAATCGAACCCAGGCCCTCACCGTGTGAAGCGAGAGCGTTAACCACCAGGCCACCAGAGTAGGCACTACAGTAGGCAGTTTCTAGTTGTTCACTTATAACACTGGCTGTCTCATGGACAACCTTCGTAACTGCTGTTCATATTTCGACAATGTACTGATCATTTTCATAATGCTAATACGTGCAGATATGTCATGAGTTTCTTGCTTGTGTATAGATGTCAAAGCACCAGACAGAATAAACCTTGTTAAAGTATTTCATTTCCCAAGAGTCACAATCGCCACACAAAGTGATTCAGTGTTGTGTTTTCTGGGATTATTTTTCAAGCAGTCATTATTTACAAGACCTTCTGGAACTGTTACTTGCAAACTCTGTTAGTATTAGAAGGATGGAGTTAATGGTAGCTCGTCATATTGAAAGCATTGATAAATTAATACACATTTCGTTTTGATTTTTTCTCATTCTTTTAAACCTCTGGGATTATTATTGCTTTGTCTGCTTTTGGGTGTAGTAACCGACAAGGTGGTCAGCAACTCAAGCATTCCACAGATCCCCAAGGATTTATAAAGATGTGAATGATGGATTTTTGCCTGGAGGTAGAAAAACTGGGAGATAGAATATAGCAGTCTGTGTAACAACCATCTTACTGCAGCCTAAAGCAAATTCTTCAAAAGCTTCATCGTATTTTTGAAAGCTTGTTATATTCAGCAAGCATGTCAAGATGACTGAAATAGCTGCTTCAAGGCTTGTATAACGATGTCAAAGGGTTACGAAGATTCAAAACAATAACTCTTGGCGTATAATACCTGCAATATTCTTGATGGAACACATTAACCAATGCTGGACTAACATCCGATTTTCTTCGAGCTTCGTACAGCTCCTTGATCTCCGAAGCAACTGTAGACAAATGGTTCTTGCTCTTTTTTTATTGTCAATTGGTAATGCGCTGCCACAGTGCTTCTTGGCTGGTTTCAAAAAGTCAGTGTTCGTAGCCATGGCAAAATAGTTCTTTTCCTAGTTTGACTGGTACATATCAGGACTTTGTAGATTTTAATATCCTCTCCACTGCAGAGAAACATATTGTTCATCACTTTGGGACAAAATCAGAAAGTGTGAAGTTTGGAAGTGATGCACTGACACACCTGACAACTTTGTGGAACAGGTCAGCTGGCAACTGATACATATTGCTCTTCAACATTCTTAGCTGAACTTCCTACAAATACACAGAAATAATCCACACTTAGAAGACTGAAACTTATGACGACGTTTCGGTCTGACTTGGACCAGTAACAAGTTACACAGAGAAGCGTGAAGGGAAGGGAGCCAATACATGTACGACAGGATGGGGAGGGGGACGGGAGGGGTAGAGCGGGAAGATATCTGTCGCGATGTTCACCTTGAGGATAACTAATTTCACTTGATAGTGTCAAAGATGGCGTTTAAACGGTTTCCCAAACCAGGTACACATACAGTATATACACATATTTAAATATGTGTATATATTAAAATATATAAGTATATTTCAATACAGGTTCGTGCAAATAAACGTCCAATATGGCCGACAAGTTTGAAATCAGCTGATTTTATTCTGGTGATTACAAAAACTTCTGTGTTATTTATTTCATTCTAACAATGAACACTAAACTAATAACTAGTGAGACTCATTATTTAAGGAACTGCAGTTGATTTTCACCTCCATGGAAAAACTTAATCACTTTCTATTTTTAAAGAGCTGTATGTTCCCTAAGGGTTTAGCTTTTCCTTGTGAATATAATAGTCGAGTAATCTTTTTTTTCAAGTTAGTTACAACAGCAAGAGCAGCAAAAGCAGCAGTGAGTGAGTGAGTGAGTGAGTGAGTGAGTGAGTGAGTGAGTGAGTGAGTGAGTGAGTGAGTGAGTGAGTGAGTGAGTGTGAGTCTCACTGGAGAATGTGATGGTTGGGAGCCTCGGGGAGTGGAGTCTCACACGTCTACCAACTTTCGTGGATTTATTTACTTTTGTGTTTTCTGAAACTTTCGCATCTCGCTTCAAAGCTTTCAAATTAGGCTTCAACCAGATGAACGCTTAGAGAAGCTTGATATGCAACAGTCTGAATACTTTCACCGTACATATACAGTTCAGATTTGATGAAAAATAATTAAAATGCTGATTCTAGGACGATTACATATATTAACAAGGGCATAACCAGCAGAGGATTCGAACTCTAAACTCCACTCTCTGCCTGGGCAGTGTCAGACACTGACGCCCACACCAACTTAACAACAGATCCCACATAACCATGGGCGGCACTGGAAGCTGGCCGTTGGATTCCATAGCTGTCAACTCCAGTAACTTTGTAAGTGTGATGATGTTTGCAAATTCGTTCTGTCCATCTTAATGCCAGCTACACAGGAGAGATTTTAGGACGCATTGGAAGCCGGTGGTTAGTTTCTGGTGGCCTTAGCATAATTAAGTGGTAGTCTGTGGCTCAGTTGGTTAAGATGTATGAGTTTGACTGCCCAAGTTAAGGGGCAGAGTTCAGGGTTCGAATCTGCTGCTGACCTTTAGATAAAAATGCTTGTTGATATTTTTGCTTGTTTCTGAGTATATATATATATATATATATATATATATATATATATATATATATATATATATATATATATATATATATATATATATATTATTCTCTTCTTCTCAACAAGTCGGCCGTCTCCCACCGAGGCAGGGTGACCCAAAAAAGAAAGAAAATCCCCAAAAAGAAAATACTTTCATCATCATTCAACACTTTCACCACACTCACACATTATCACTGCTTTTGATAAATTAGACACATGTGCAACTCTTGGGTATCTTTATTGAGGAAACGTTTCGCCACACAGTGGCTTCATCAGTCCATACGTAGGAGAAACTAGAAGAACAGGAGGAGAATGAGGTAATCAGTCCCTCAACCTTGAGTCGATGTGTTCAGTCCATCAAGGTTGAATAGAGATTGATGGACTGAACACATCGACTCAAGGTTGAGGGACTGATTACCTCATTCTCCTCCTGTTCTTCTAGTTTCTCCTACGTATGGACTGATGAAGCCACTGTGTGGCGAAACGTTTCCTCAATAAAGATACCCAAGAGTTGCACATGTGTCTAATTTATCAACATGTCGGTTCTCTGAACCATTCATCTACATCACTGCTTTTGCAGAGGTGCTCAGAACACAACAGTTTAGAAGCATATACGTATAAAGATACACAACATATCCCTCCAAACTGCCAATATATATATATATATATATATATATATATATATATATATATATATATATATATATATATATATATATATATATATATATATATATATATATACACACTGATCATTGGCTGGAGGAGACTCATCCCCTGATGCAAGCAGGGGATGAGATGAAAATCTGTAAGCCTTCTCCCTGAAAGCTGGCTGCCTTGGATCAAGCTACACGCCAATGTATTGTCCAGTGTGGGTAGATTGGTAAAGCACTGCGTACCTTGTCCTAAGGTTCGTAGGTTCGAGTCTCCTTCAGCCAGAGATCAGTGTTTGTGTATATTTCGCCTGCTCTCGCGAATTCCTTGCATATACATATATATATATATATATATATATATATATATATATATATATATATATATATATATATATATATATATATATATATATATATATATATATATATATATTGTTGTTTTTAATCTTTTAATTGATTGTAATTGGTATCCGAGGGAAAAAAACATAATTTTTTAAATAAACATTCGCTGTAAAACATTAAGGTAACTTTTTTTTTTTAAATTTTACCAATGGAAAAGAAAGTTTATCGTCAAACAGCTTCCACACAGCCAAAAGTTTATTCCTCCGATCTTAACAATAAAGATTTTTACGATATTTTTCCCCCGTGGACACATAGAATGACCATTATTTTCTTTCTTTCTCTCTCTCTCTCTCTCTCTCTCTCTCTCTCTCTCTCTCTCTCTCTCTCTCTCTCTCTCTCTCTCTCTCTCTCTCTCTCTCTCTCTCTATCTCTCTCTCTCTTCCAGTAGAAAATTTCTGTAAGATTTAAGGTGAAAGTTTTTTTTTTTTTTTTCAATATTTTACCTACTAATTGCACTCAGTTTACGTCAGTATATTTTAAGTCTGAACTTAAAAAAGCAACTTAGCATTTACCGGTAGTTTTTCTTTTGTCTCAGACCGGGCAGCAGGGGCGTCGACCCCCGAAACTCTCACCAGGGGGAAGTTGGATCCATGTGTGTTGTCTCATGATTATTTGACTGATGTTCTTGAATTTGTTGCGAAGTGTTCAAAATGTTTGTTAGAGTGAAATGAATACTCACTGTTAGAGTGAAATGAATACTCACTGTTAGAGTGAAATGAATACTCACTGTTAGAGTGAAATGAATACTCACTGTTAGAGTGAAATGAATACTCACTGTTAGAGTGAAATGAATACTTACTGTTAGAGTGAAATGAATACTCACTGTTAGAGTGAAATGAATACTCACTGTTAGAGTGAAATGAATACTCACTGTTAGAGTGAAATGAATACTCACTGTTAGAGTGAAATGAATACTCACTGTTAGAGTGAAATGAATACTTACTGTTAGAGTGAAATGAATACTCACTGTTAGAGTGAAATGAATACTCACTGTTAGAGTGAAATAAATACTCACTGTTAAAGTGAAATGAATACTCACTGTTAGAGTGAAATGAATACTTACTGTTAGAGTGAAATGAATACTCACTGTTAGAGTGAAATGAATACTCACTGTTAGAGTGAAATGAATACTCACTGGTCGAGTGAAATGAATACTTACTGTTAGAGTGAAATGAATACTCACTGTTAGAGTGAAATGAATACTCACTGTTAGAGTGAAATGAATTCTCACTGTTAGAGTGAAATGAATACTCACTGTTAGAGTGAAATGAATACTCACTGTTAGAGTGAAATGAATACTCACTGTTAGAGTGAAATGAATACTCACTTTTAGAGTGAAATGAATACTCACTGTTAGAGTGAAATGAATATTCACTGTTAGAGTGAAATGAATATTCACTGTTAGAGTGAAATGAATACTCACTGTTAGAGTGAAATGAATACTCACTGTTAGAGTGAAATGAATACTCACTGTTAGAGTGAAATGAATATTCACTGTTAGAGTGAAATGAATACTCACTGTTAGAGTGAAATGAATACTCACTGTTAGAGTGAAATGAATACTCACTGTTAGAGTGAAATGAATACTCACTGTTAGAGTGAAATGAATAATCACTGTTAGAGTGAAATGAATTCTCACTGTTAGAGTGAAATGAATACTCACTGTTAGAGTGAAATGAATACTCACTGTTAGAGTGAAATGAATACTCACTGTTAGAGTGAAATGAATACTCACTTTTAGAGTGAAATGAATACTCACTGTTAGAGTGAAATGAATACTCACTGTTAGAGTGAAATGAATACTCACTGTTAGAGTGAAATGAATACTCACTGTTAGAGTGAAATAAATACTCACTGTTAGAGTGAAAGGAAATTATTAAAATTTGCATTGGCTGCCCGTCTTGTGTTATTATTAGGATTTGTGACTGTTGGTGTGTTAGGCGGAGTGGGGAGAACCTTGGGAACAATGGCTACATACACAGCAATATACCCGCCGATATAGTGCTTATGTTGAAGGTTATCTTGACAAGACAAGTCCAACCAGGCTGAGTGTAAGGTCAATGTGAGTCTCCTTCAATGGTCCTTCTCCGAGATCATTAAAGATTCGCAAATGTCGGATAAGTGTCTCATTCTTCAGCTCGTCGGTTTTCAAAACCATTTTCATCACAAGAACGTCTGTAAGAGTGAAGCATCATACTCGAGGTGAGAATAAACTTGTTTTGCGATACACTGTGAGGTTTGTCTCTTGGTCGCCTTGCACTCAGGGCGCAGCAAGAAGTTTCTTGACCCGCGGGATATCCAGGATGTGAAGGCATATACCTGATTGTCATCCCAGAGTAATGTGAAGCATTCCGTGACGGCTCTGAGTGGAGGGGATGAAGTGTTGATCCTCTGTAACAGCCGGTTATGAGAGCTATTTCCCTCGTTCTTAACAAACCAGCGGTGCTGCACTGATACTAGGAAAATGCTCTTCGTGATAATGTTAGTAGAATTACCGACAATATGCTCGGTAAAAGGACACATGTGTAACTGATGCAACAAAGCTCATGGAAAGACAAACGGTCGCACAATAAAAATTTCGCATTAGTAACACATGTGTCCTTTACCTAACAAAATCCTCGTCGTAAGAGTGAAGAATGAGATCCAAGAGCAAGTAGTGTGCACATGAACCACCGAACAGTAATTAGTTTGACTAAACGGTGAAGACAAGACACCACGAGCACTGCTTGGCTCGTGTTGAACTCCAAATACGTCAACACTGAACGGTAAACACAGAGAGGCTGATACATCCGCGCAGCTCGGCGCTCGCTTATATAAAATACGCCACATATTTCACAAAGGTTCACTGCACATTTTCTAAATTAACACCGAGAGTAGAAACAATATCCAGCCAGATATATTTTTGCTAACGAGCTTCAAATGACGCGCCAGACAGCCTCTGCGCCCAACACCGTATTTGTATGCAAATTTTCCCGAATCATACCAAAAATGCGTAATGATTTTAATTAGATTGTGTGATAATAACTTGAAGCTTAATTTATCCTCCTAAAGCTCGTACTTTATAATGACTTCATACATAATGAGACTAAAGGAGATATATATATATATATATATATATATATATATATATATATATATATATATATATATATATATATATATATATATATATATATATATATATATATATATATATATATATATATATATATATATATATATATATATATATAACTCAAAACAAGTTGTAATAAACAACTGTATATGTTGTTTATATTTTATTAAACTATCACAGCACCATCACAGCACCATCACAGCACCATCACAGCACCATCACAGCATCACTGCAGCACAATTACAGCAACACACACAGCACCATCACAGGAGTACTACAGCACCATCACAGCACCACTACACCATCACAGCATCATCACTACAGCACCACAGCATCACTACAGCACCGTCAGAGCACCACACACATAGCGCAATCACAGCAACATACACACAGCACTATCACAGCACTACAGCACCATCACACCCATCTACAGTACCACTACAGCACCATCACAGCGCCACACATAGCACCATCACAGCACAATCACAGCATTACACACAACACCATAGTACCACTACAGCACCATCGCACCCCACCTCAACACCATCACAGCGGCACTACAGCACCATACACAGCACCGCCACAACACCACACACCACCACACACAGCACCACACACACAACACCACACACTGCACCACACACACAGCACCACACACACAGCACCACACACAGCACCATCACTTCCCATTACAGCACCACCACAGCACCACACACAGCACAAGCTCTCCCCACCACAGCACCAGCTCTCCTCACCACAGCACCACACACAGCACCAGCTCTCCCCACCACAGCACCACACTCAGCACCACCATAGCACCACTAAATTACCAACCACCGCACCATCTCACCTCACCACAGCACTACACACAGCACCACCACAGCACCACACACAGTACCATGTCACCTCACAACAGTACCACCATAGCACTATTATAGGACCACACACAACACCATCACTTCCCAGCACAGCACCACCACAGCACCACACACATCACCATCTCTCCCCACCACAGCACCAAACACAGCACCACCATAGCACCATTAAAGTATCACCCATAGCACCATCTCACCCCACCACAGCAGCACTGTAGCACCACTACAGTACCACCCACAGCACCATCTCACCCCACCATAGCACCACTACAGTACCACCCACAGCACCATATCACCCCACCACAGCACCACTACAGTACCACCCACAGCACCATCTCACCCCACCACAGCACCACTACAGTACCACCCACAGCACCATGTCACCCCACCACAGCACCACTACAGTACCACCCACAGCACCATATCACCCCACCACAGCACCACTACAGTACCACCCACAACACCATCTAACCCCACCACAGCACCACACAGCACCACACAGCACCATCTCATCCCACCATAGCACCACCACAGCACCACAGCACCAGCACCACCACAGCACCACAGCACCAGCACCACCACAGCACCACAGCACCACCACAGCACCACCACAGCACCACCACAGCACCACCACAGCACCACCACAGCACCACAGCACCAGCACCACCACAGCACCACAGCACCACCACAGCACCACCACAGCACCACCACAGTACCACCACAGCACCACCACACCACCACCACAGCACCACACCACCACCACAGCACCACAGCACCACCACAGCACCACCACAGCATCACCACAGCACCACAGCACCACAGCACCACAGCACCACCACAGCACCACCACAGCACCACCACAGCACCACCACAGCACCACAGCACCACCACAGCACCACAGCACCACCACAGCACCACCACAGCACCACCACAGCACCACCACACTACCTCGCTTCAACATTCAGAACTTCTTGATACATTTCCATGACTTGGGAAATATTCCACAAAACTCTATTATTTTGTAGTAAGGTTGGGCTGAAAGGATGTGAATTCTCATTCATTATTCAGTGTCTTCACGGTGGAGTAGACCAGAGGCGCTTCACACTCTTCATTATTCATCGTCAGCTAACAGAACCAGGCTGTTCGACTGCACTGAGAGCTGCTGTGGGTGGTTTGGGTGCGGAGTGGTGGGGGATGGAGGAGTGGGATGAGAGGGGGGATGGAGGAGTGGGATGAGAGGGGGGATGGAGGAGTGGGATGAGAGGGGGGATGGAGGAGTGGGATGAGAGGGGGGAGGGAGGAGTGGGATGAGAGGGTGGATGGAGGAGTGGGATGAGGGGGGATGGAGGAGTGGGATGAGAGGGGGGATGGAGGAGTGGGATGAGAGGGGGGATGGAGGAGTGGGATGAGAGGGGGAAGGGGATAGAAGAAGGCGAGAGGGAAGATAATTATAAGTGGAGAATTAATAGTCATAATTATATCAGAAGGGAATTTTAATACCAGGAAAGCTAGATTAATGCTTTCCAACTGTGGCACCCTATGTTGGCTATGTGTCACCCTGTGTTGGCTATGTGACACCCTGTGTTGGCTATGTGGCACACTGTGTTGGCTATGTGGCACCCTATGTTGGCTATGTGTCACCCTGTGTTGGTTATGTGTCACCCTGTATTGGCCATGTGGCAGCCTGTGTTGGCAATGTGGCACCCTGCATTGGCTATGTGGCACCCTGTGTTGGATATGTGGCACCCTCTGTTGGCTATGTGGCACCCTGTGTTGGCCATGTGGCACTCTGTGTTGGCTATGTGGCACCCTGTGTTTGCCATGTGGCACCCTGTGTTAGTTATGTGGCACCCTGTGTTGGCCATGTGGCACTCTGTGTTGGCTATGTGGCACCCTGTGTTTGCCATGTGGCACCCTGTGTTAGTTATGTGGCACCCTGTGTTGGCCATGTGGCACCTTGTGTAGGCCACGTGGCACACTGTATTGGCCATGTGGCACCCTGTTTTGGCCATGTGGCACCCTATGTTGGCCATGTGGTACCCTGTGTTGGCCATGTGGCACTGTGTGGTGGCTATGTGCCACCCTGTGTTGGCCGTGTGGCACTCTGTGTTGGCTATGTGGCACCCTATGTTGGCCATGGGGCACCCTGTGTTGGCCATGTGGCACCCTGTGTTGGCCCTGTAGCACCGCGTCTTGGCCCTGTGTCATTTAGTAAATTCATTGTTGAAATAATTACCTGACCAGCTGGCCAATGACGACACGTTGAAGTTAGGTTGTATGATGTACCAGCCGGTAGGAGCGGTAAATGAACACGTATGAACAATAAGGAACAAGCATGAACAATAGGTGAACAAATACGAACAATAAGTGAACAAGTATGAACAATAGGTGAACAAGTATGAACAATAAGTGAACAAGTATGAACAATAAGTGAACAAGTATGAACAATAAGTGAACAAGCATGAACAATAGGTGAACAAGTATGAACAATAAGTGAACAAGTATGAACAATAAGTGAACAAGCATGAACAATAGGTGAACAAATACGAACAATAAGTGAACAAGTATGAACAATAGGTGAACAAGTATGAACAATAAGTGAACAAGTATGAACAATAAGTGAACAAGTATGAACAATAGGTGAACAGGTATGAACAATAAGTGAACAAGTATGAACAATAAGTAAACAAGTATAAACAATAAGTGAACAAGTATGAACAATAAGTGAACAAGTATGAACAATAGGTGAACAAGTATGAATAATAAGTGAACAAGTATGAACAATAAGTGAACAAGTACGAACAATAAGTGAACAAGTATGAACAATAAGTGAATAAGTATGAACAATCAGCGAATAAGTTTGAACAATAAGTGAACAAGTATGAACGATAAGTGACCAAATATGAACAAGAGAACAAGTTTGAACAATAAGTGAACAAGTATGAAGAATAAGTGAACAAGTATAAACAGTAAATGAACAAGTATGAACAATAAGTGAACAAGAATGAGCAATAAATAAACAAGTATGAACAATAAGTGAACAAGTATGAACAGTAAATGAACAAGTATGAACAATAAGTGAACAAGTATGAGCAATAAATAAACAAGTATGAACAATAAGTGAACAAGTATGAACAATAAGTGAACAAGTATGAACAGTAAATGAACAAGTATGAGTAATAAATAAACAAGTATGAACAATAAGTGAACAAGTATGAACAATAAGTAAACAAATATGAACAATAAGTGATCAAGTATGAACAATAAGTGAACAAGTATGAGTAATAAGTGAAGAAGTATGAACAACAAGCGAACAAGTATGAACAACATGTGAACAAGTATGAACAACATGTGAACAAGTATGAACAACATGTGAACAAGTATGAACAACATGTGAACAAGTATGAACAACATGTGAACAAGTATGAACAACATGTGAACAAGTATGAACAACATGTGAACAAGTATGAACAACATGTGAACAAGTATGAACAACATGTGAACAAGTATGAACAACATGTGAACAAGTATGAACAACATGTGAACAAGTATGAACAACATGTGAACAAGTATGAACAACATGTGAACAAGTATGAACAACATGTGAACAAGTATGAACAACATGTGAACAAGTATGAACAACATGTGAACAAGTATGAACAACATGTGAACAAGTATGAACAACATGTGAACAAGTATGAACAACATGTGAACAAGTATGAACAACATGTGAACAAGTATGAACAACATGTGAACAAGTATGAACAACATGTGAACAAGTATGAACAACATGTGAACAAGTATGAACAACATGTGAACACTGATTATTATCAATTCACCAAAAAACTTCACTTAGTAGAGAAACTTTCAGACACTGGTAGCTGTGTGTCAGACACTGGTAGCTGTGTGTCAGACACTGGTAGCTGTGTGTCAGACACTGGTAGCTGTGTGTCAGACACTGGTAGCTGTGTGTCAGACACTGGTAGCTGTGTGTCAGACACTGGTAGCTGTGTGTCAGACACTGGTAGCTGTGTGTCAGACACTGGTAGCTGTGTGTCAGACACTGGTAGCTGTGTGTCAGACACTGGTAGCTGTGTGTCAGACACTGGTAGCTGTGTGTCAGACACTGGTAGCTGTGTGTCAGACACTGGTAGCTGTGTGTCAGACACTGGTAGCTGTGTGTCAGACACTGGTAGCTGTGTGTCAGACACTGGTAGCTGTGTGTCAGACACTGGTAGCTGTGTGTCAGACACTGGTAGCTGTGTGTCAGACACTGGTAGCTGTGTGTCAGACACTGGTAGCTGTGTGTCAGACACTGGTAGCTGTGTGTCAGACACTGGTAGCTGTGTGTCAGACACTGGTAGCTGTGTGTCAGACACTGGTAGCTGTGTGTCAGACACTGGTAGCTGTGTGTCAGACACTGGTAGCTGTGTGTCAGACACTGGTAGCTGTGTGTCAGACACTGGTAGCTGTGTGTCAGACACTGGTAGCTGTGTGTCAGACACTGGTAGCTGTGTGTCAGACACTGGTAGCTGTGTGTCAGACACTGGTAGCTGTGTGTCAGACACTGGTAGCTGTGTGTCAGACACTGGTAGCTGTGTGTCAGACACTGGTAGCTGTGTGTCAGACACTGGTAGCTGTGTGTCAGACACTGGTAGCTGTGTGTCAGACACTGGTAGCTGTGTGTCAGACACTGGTAGCTGTGTGTCAGACACTGGTAGCTGTGTGTCAGACACTGGTAGCTGTGTGTCAGACACTGGTAGCTGTGTGTCAGACACTGGTAGCTGTGTGTCAGACACTGGTAGCTGTGTGTCAGACACTGGTAGCTGTGTGTCAGACACTGGTAGCTGTGTGTCAGACACTGGTAGCTGTGTGTCAGACACTGGTAGCTGTGTGTCAGACACTGGTAGCTGTGTGTCAGACACTGGTAGCTGTGTGTCAGACACTGGTAGCTGTGTGTCAGACACTGGTAGCTGTGTGTCAGACACTGGTAGCTGTGTGTCAGACACTGGTAGCTGTGTGTCAGACACTGGTAGCTGTGTGTCAGACACTGGTAGCTGTGTGTCAGACACTGGTAGCTGTGTGTCAGACACTGGTAGCTGTGTGTCAGACACTGGTAGCTGTGTGTCAGACACTGGTAGCTGTGTGTCATACACTGGTAGCTGTGTGTCATACACTGGTAGCTGTGTGTCAGACACTGGTAGCTGTGTGTCAGACACTGGTAGCTGTGTGTCAGACACTGGTAGCTGTGTGTCAGACACTGGTAGCTGTGTGTCAGACACTGGTAGCTGTGTGTCAGACACTGGTAGCTGTGTGTCAGACACTGGTAGCTGTGTGTCAGACACTGGTAGCTGTGTGTCAGACACTGGTAGCTGTGTGTCAGACACTGGTAGCTGTGTGTCAGACACTGGTAGCTGTGTGTCAGACACTGGTAGCTGTGTGTCAGACACTGGTAGCTGTGTGTCATACACTGGTAGCTGTGTGTCATACACTGGTAGCTGTGTGTCATACACTGGTACACTGGTAGCTGTGTGTCAGACACTGGTAGCTGTGTGTCATACACTGGCAGCTGTGTGTCACTGTGTGTCACTGGTAGCTGTGTGTCATACACTGGTAGCTGTGTGTCATACACTGGTAGCTGTGTGTCATACACTGGTAGCTGTGTGTCAGACACTGGTAGCTGTGTGTCAGACACTGGTAGCTGTGTGTCAGACACTGGTAGCTGTGTGTCAGACACTGGTAGCTGTGTGTCAGACACTGGTAGCTGTGTGTCAGACACTGGTAGCTGTGTGTCAGACACTGGTAGCTGTGTGTCAGACACTGGTAGCTGTGTGTCAGACACTGGTAGCTGTGTGTCAGACACTGGTAGCTGTGTGTCAGACACTGGTAGCTGTGTGTCAGACACTGGTAGCTGTGTGTCAGACACTGGTAGCTGTGTGTCAGACACTGGTAGCTGTGTGTCAGACACTGGTAGCTGTGTGTCAGACACTGGTAGCTGTGTGTCAGACACTGGTAGCTGTGTGTCAGACACTGGTAGCTGTGTGTCAGACACTGGTAGCTGTGTGTCAGACACTGGTAGCTGTGTGTCAGACACTGGTAGCTGTGTGTCAGACACTGGTAGCTGTGTGTCAGACACTGGTAGCTGTGTGTCAGACACTGGTAGCTGTGTGTCAGACACTGGTAGCTGTGTGTCAGACACTGGTAGCTGTGTGTCAGACACTGGTAGCTGTGTGTCAGACACTGGTAGCTGTGTGTCAGACACTGGTAGCTGTGTGTCAGACACTGGTAGCTGTGTGTCAGACACTGGTAGCTGTGTGTCAGACACTGGTAGCTGTGTGTCAGACACTGGTAGCTGTGTGTCAGACACTGGTAGCTGTGTGTCAGACACTGGTAGCTGTGTGTCAGACACTGGTAGCTGTGTGTCAGACACTGGTAGCTGTGTGTCAGACACTGGTAGCTGTGTGTCAGACACTGGTAGCTGTGTGTCAGACACTGGTAGCTGTGTGTCAGACACTGGTAGCTGTGTGTCAGACACTGGTAGCTGTGTGTCAGACACTGGTAGCTGTGTGTCAGACACTGGTAGCTGTGTGTCAGACACTGGTAGCTGTGTGTCAGACACTGGTAGCTGTGTGTCAGACACTGGTAGCTGTGTGTCAGACACTGGTAGCTGTGTGTCAGAGCTGTGTGTCAGACACTGGTAGCTGTGTGTCAGACACTGGTAGCTGTGTGTCAGACACTGGTAGCTGTGTGTCAGACACTGGTAGCTGTGTGTCAGACACTGGTAGCTGTGTGTCAGACACTGGTAGCTGTGTGTCAGACACTGGTAGCTGTGTGTCAGACACTGGTAGCTGTGTGTCAGACACTGGTAGCTGTGTGTCAGACACTGGTAGCTGTGTGTCAGACACTGGTAGCTGTGTGTCAGACACTGGTAGCTGTGTGTCAGACACTGGTAGCTGTGTGTCAGACACTGGTAGCTGTGTGTCAGACACTGGTAGCTGTGTGTCAGACACTGGTAGCTGTGTGTCAGACACTGGTAGCTGTGTGTCAGACACTGGTAGCTGTGTGTCAGACACTGGTAGCTGTGTGTCAGACACTGGTAGCTGTGTGTCAGACACTGGTAGCTGTGTGTCAGACACTGGTAGCTGTGTGACACTGGTAGCTGTGTGTCAGACACTGGTAGCTGTGTGTCAGACACTGGCTGTGTGTCAGACACTGGTAGCTGTGTGTCAGACACTGGTAGCTGTGTGTCAGACACTGGTAGCTGTGTGTCAGACACTGGTAGCTGTGTGTCAGACACTGGTAGCTGTGTGTCAGACACTGGTAGCTGTGTGTCAGACACTGGTAGCTGTGTGTCAGACACTGGTAGCTGTGTGTCAGACACTGGTAGCTGTGTGTCAGACACTGGTAGCTGTGTGTCATACACTGGTAGCTGTGTGTCAGGTAGCTGTGTGTCAGACACTGGTAGCTGTGTGTCATACACTGGTAGCTGTGTGTCAGACACTGGTAGCTGTGTGTCAGGTAGCACTGGTAGCTGTGTGTCAGACACTGGTAGCTGTGTGTCAGAGCACTGGTAGCTGTGTGTCATACACTGGTAGCTGTGTGTCAGACACTGGTAGCTGTGTGTCAGACACTGGTAGCTGTGTGTCAGACACTGGTAGCTGTGTGTCAGACACTGGTAGCTGTGTGTCAGACACTGGTAGCTGTGTGTCAGACACTGGTAGCTGTGTGTCAGACACTGGTAGCTGTGTGTCAGACACTGGTAGCTGTGTGTCAGACACTGGTAGCTGTGTGTCAGACACTGGTAGCTGTGTGTCAGACACTGGTAGCTGTGTGTCAGACACTGGTAGCTGTGTGTCAGACACTGGTAGCTGTGTGTCAGACACTGGTAGCCGGGTGTCAGACACTGGTAGCTGTGTGTCAGACACTGGTAGCTGTGTGTCAGACACTGGTAGCTGTGTGTCAGACACTGGTAGCTGTGTGTCAGACACTGGTAGCTGTGTGTCAGACACTGTTAGCTGTGTGTCAGACACTGGTAGCTGTGTGTCAGACACTGGTAGCTGTGTGTCAGACACTGGTAGCTGTGTGTCAGACACTGGTAGCTGTGTGTCAGACACTGTTAGCTGTGTGTCAGACACTAGCTGTGTGTCAGACACTGGTAGCTGTGTGTCAGACACTGGTAGCTGTGTGTCAGACACTGGTAGCTGTGTGTCAGACACTGGTAGCTGTGTGTCAGACACTGGTAGCTGTGTGTCAGACACTGGTAGCTGTGTGTCAGACACTGGTAGCTGTGTGTCAGACACTGGTAGCTGTGTGTCAGACACTGGTAGCTGTGTGTCAGACACTGGTAGCTGTGTGTCAGACACTGGTAGCTGTGTGTCAGACACTGGTAGCTGTGTGTCAGACACTGGTAGCTGTGTGTCAGACACTGGTAGCTGTGTGTCAGACACTGGTAGCTGTGTGTCAGACACTGGTAGCTGTGTGTCAGACACTGGTAGCTGTGTGTCAGACACTGGTAGCTGTGTGTCAGACACTGGTAGCTGTGTGTCAGACACTGGTAGCTGTGTGTCAGACACTGGTAGCTGTGTGTCAGACACTGGTAGCTGTGTGTCAGACACTGGTAGCTGTGTGTCAGACACTGGTAGCTGTGTGTCAGACACTGGTAGCTGTGTGTCAGACACTGGTAGCTGTGTGTCAGACACTGGTAGCTGTGTGTCAGACACTGGTAGCTGTGTGTCAGACACTGGTAGCTGTGTGTCAGACACTGGTAGCTGTGTGTCAGACACTGGTAGCTGTGTGTCAGACACTGGTAGCTGTGTGTCAGACACTGGTAGCTGTGTGTCAGACACTGGTAGCTGTGTGTCAGACACTGGTAGCTGTGTGTCAGACACTGGTAGCTGTGTGTCAGACACTGGTAGCTGTGTGTCAGACACTGGTAGCTGTGTGTCAGACACTGGTAGCTGTGTGTCAGACACTGGTAGCGGAGTGTCAGACACTGGTAGCTGTGTGTCAGACACTGGTAGCTGTGTGTCAGACACTGGTAGCTGTGTGTCAGGTAGCTGTGTGTCAGACACTGGTAGCTGTGTGTCAGACACTGGTAGCTGTGTTTCAGACACTGGTAGCTGTGTGTCAGACACTGGTAGCTGTGTGTCAGACACTGGTAGCTGTGTGTCAGACACTGGTAGCTGTGTGTCAGACACTGGTAGCTGTGTGTCAGACACTGGTAGCTGTGTGTCAGACACTGGTAGCTGTGTGTCAGACACTGGTAGCTGTGTGTGTGGTAGCTGTGTGTGGTAGCTGTGTGTGGTAGCTGTGTGTGTGGTAGCTGTGTGTGTGGTAGCTGTGTGTGGTAGCTGTGTGTGGTAGCTGTGTGTCAGACACTGGTAGCTGGTGTGTCAGACACTGGTAGCTGTGTGTCAGACACTGGTAGCTGTGTGTCAGACACTGGTAGCTGTGTGTCAGACACTGGTAGCTGTGTGTCAGACACTGGTAGCTGTGTGTGTCAGACACTGGTAGCTGTGTGTCAGACACTGGTAGCTGTGTGTCAGGTAGCAGACACTGTAGCTGTGTGTCAGACACTGGTAGCTGTGTGTCAGACACTGGTAGCTGTGTGACACTCAGACACTGGTAGCTGTGTGTCAGACACTGGTAGCTGTGTGTCAGACACTGGTAGCTGTGTGTCAGACACTGGTAGCTGTGTGTCAGACACTGGTAGCTGTGTGTCAGACACTGGTAGCTGTGTGTCAGACACTGGTAGCTGTGTGTCAGACACTGGTAGCTGTGTGTCAGACAGCTGTGTGTCAGACACTGGTAGCTGTCAGACACTGGTAGCTGTGTGTCTGTGTGTCAGACACTGGTAGCTGTGTGTCAGACACTGGTAGCTGTGTGTCAGACACTGGTAGCTGTGTGTCAGACACTGGTAGCTGTGTGTCAGACACTGGTAGCTGTAGTGTCAGACACTGGTAGCTGTGTGTCAGACACTGGTAGCTGTGTGTCAGACACTGGTAGCTGTGTGTCAGACACTGGTAGCTGTGTGTCAGACACTGGTAGCTGTGTGTCAGACACTGGTAGCTGTGTGTCAGACACTGGTAGCTGTGTGTCAGACACTGGTAGCTGTGTGTCAGACACTGGTAGCTGTGTGTCAGACACTGGTAGCTGTGTGTCAGACACTGGTAGCTGTGTGTCAGACACTGGTAGCTGTGTGTCAGACACTGGTAGCTGTGTGTCAGACACTGGTAGCTGTGTGTCAGACACTGGTAGCTGTGTGTCAGACACTGGTAGCTGTGTGTCAGACACTGGTAGCTGTGTGTCAGACACTGGTAGCTGTGTGTCAGACACTGGTAGCTGTGTGTCAGACACTGGTAGCTGTGTGTCAGACACTGGTAGCTGTGTGTCAGACACTGGTAGCTGTGTGTCAGACACTGGTAGCTGTGTGTCAGACACTGGTAGCTGTGTGTCAGACACTGGTAGCTGTGTGTCAGACACTGGTAGCTGTGTGTCAGACACTGGTAGCTGTGTGTCAGACACTGGTAGCTGTGTGTCAGACACTGGTAGCTGTGTGTCAGACACTGGTAGCTGTGTGTCAGACACTGGTAGCTGTGTGTCAGACACTGGTAGCTGTGTGTCAGACACTGGTAGCTGTGTGTCAGACACTGGTAGCTGTGTGTCAGACACTGGTAGCTGTGTGTCAGACACTTGTAGCTGTGTGTCAGACACTGGTAGCTGTGTGTCAGGTACACTGGTAGCTGTGTGTCAGACACTGGTAGCTGTGTGTCAGACACTGGTAGCTGTGTGTCAGACACTGGTAGCTGTGTGTCAGACACTGGTAGCTGTGTGTCAGACACTGGTAGCTGTGTGTCAGACACTGGTAGCTGTGTGTCAGACACTGGTAGCTGTGTGTCAGACACTGGTAGCTGTGTGTCAGACACTGGTAGCTGTGTGTCAGACACTGGTAGCTGTGTGTCAGACACTGGTAGCTGTGTGTCAGACACTGGTAGCTGTGTGTCAGACACTGGTAGCTGTGTGTCAGACACTGGTAGCTGTGTGTCAGACACTGGTAGCTGTGTGTCAGACACTGGTAGCTGTGTGTCAGACACTGGTAGCTGTGTGTCAGACACTGGTAGCTGTGTGTCAGACACTGGTAGCTGTGTGTCAGACACTGGTAGCTGTGTGTCAGACACTGGTAGCTGTGTGTCAGACACTGGTAGCTGTGTGTCAGACACTGGTAGCTGTGTGTCAGACACTGGTAGCTGTGTGTCAGACACTGGTAGCTGTGTGTCAGACACTGGTAGCTGTGTGTCAGACACTGGTAGCTGTGTGTCAGACACTGGTAGCTGTGTGTCAGACACTGGTAGCTGTGTGTCAGACACTGGTAGCTGTGTGTCAGACACTGGTAGCTGTGTGTCAGACACTGGTAGCTGTGTGTCAGACACTGGTAGCTGTGTGTCAGACACTGGTAGCTGTGTGTCAGACACTGGTAGCTGTGTGTCAGACACTGGTAGCTGTGTGTCAGACACTGGTAGCTGTGTGTCAGACACTGGTAGCTGTGTGTCAGACACTGGTAGCTGTGTGTCAGACACTGGTAGCTGTGTGTCAGACACTGGTAGCTGTGTGTCAGACACTGGTAGCTGTGTGTCAGACACTGGTAGCTGTGTGTCAGACACTGGTAGCTGTGTGTCAGACACTGGTAGCTGTGTGTCAGACACTGGTAGCTGTGTGTCAGACACTGGTAGCTGTGTGTCAGACACTGGTAGCTGTGTGTCAGACACTGGTAGCTGTGTGTCAGACACTGGTAGCTGTGTGTCAGACACTGGTAGCTGTGTGTCAGACACTGGTAGCTGTGTGTCAGACACTGGTAGCTGTGTGTCAGACACTGGTAGCTGTGTGTCAGACACTGGTAGCTGTGTGTCAGACACTGGTAGCTGTGTGTCAGACACTGGCTAGACACTGTGTGTCAGACACTGGTAGCTGTGTGTCAGACACTGGTAGCTGTGTGTCAGACACTGGTAGCTAGGTAGCTGTGTGTCAGACACTGGTAGCTGTGTGTCAGACACTGGTAGCTGTGTGTCAGACACTGGTAGCTGTGTGTCAGACACTGGTAGCTGTGTGTCAGACACTGGTAGCTGTGTGTCAGACACTGGTAGCTGTGTGTCAGACACTGGTAGCTGTGTGTCAGACACTGGTAGCTGTGTGTCAGACACTGGTAGCTGTGTGTCAGACACTGGTAGCTGTGTGTCAGACACTGGTAGCTGTGTGTCAGACACTGGTAGCTGTGTGTCAGACACTGGTAGCTGTGTGTCAGACACTGGTAGCTGTGTGTCAGACACTGGTAGCTGTGTGTCAGACACTGGTAGCTGTGTGTCAGACACTGGTAGCTGTGTGTCAGACACTGGTAGCTGTGTGTCAGACACTGGTAGCTGTGTGTCAGACACTGGTAGCTGTGTGTCAGACACTGGTAGCTGTGTGTCAGACACTGGTAGCTGTGTGTCAGACACTGGTAGCTGTGTGTCAGACACTGGTAGCTGTGTGTCAGACACTGGTAGCTGTGTGTCAGACACTGGTAGCTGTGTGTCAGACACTGTAGCAGACACTGGTAGCTGTGTGTCAGACACTGGTAGCTGTGTGTCAGACACTGGTAGCTGTGTGTCAGACACTGGTAGCTGTGTGTCAGACACTGGTAGCTGTGTGTCAGACACTGGTAGCTGTGTGTCAGACACTGGTAGCTGTGTGTCAGACACTGGTAGCTGTGTGTCAGACACTGGTAGCTGTGTGTCAGACACTGGTAGCTGTGTGTCAGACACTGGTAGCTGTGTGTCAGGTAGCTGTGTGTCAGACACTGGTAGCTGTGTGTCAGACACTGGTAGCTGTGTGTCAGACACTGGTAGCTGTGTGTCAGACACTGGTAGCTGTGTGTCAGACACTGGTAGCTGTGTGTCAGACACTGGTAGCTGTGTGTCAGACACTGGTAGCTGTGTGTCAGACACTGGTAGCTGTGTGTCAGACACTGGTAGCTGTGTGTCAGACACTGGTAGCTGTGTGTCAGACACTGGTAGCTGTGTGTCAGACACTGGTAGCTGTGTGTCAGACACTGGTAGCTGTGTGTCAGACACTGGTAGCTGTGTGTCAGACACTGGTAGCTGTGTGTCAGACACTGGTAGCTGTGTGTCAGACACTGGTAGCTGTGTGTCAGACACTGGTAGCTGTGTGTCAGACACTGGTAGCTGTGTGTCAGACACTGGTAGCTGTGTGTCAGACACTGGTAGCTGTGTGTCAGACACTGGTAGCTGTGTGTCAGACACTGGTAGCTGTGTGTCAGACACTGGTAGCTGTGTGTCAGACACTGGTAGCTGTGTGTCAGACACTGGTAGCTGTGTGTCAGACACTGGTAGCTGTGTGTCAGACACTGGTAGCTGTGTGTCAGACACTGCTAGCTGTGTGTACGACACTGGTAGCTGTGCCTCTCACACTGGTAGCTGTGTGTCAGACACTGGTAGCTGTGTGTCAGACACTGGTAGCTGTGTGTCAGACACTGGTAGCTGTGTGTCAGACACTGGTAGCTGTGTCAGTCAGACACTGGTAGCTGTGTGTCAGACACTGGTAGCTGTGTGTCAGACACTGGTAGCTGTGTGTCAGACACTGGTAGCTGTGTGTCAGACTCTGGTAGCTGTGTGTCAGACTCTGGTAGCTGTGTCAGACACTGGTAGCTGTGTGTCAGACACTGGTAGCTGTGTGTCTGTGTGTCAGACACTGGTGTCAGACACTGGTAGCTGTGTGTCAGACACTGGTAGCTGTGTGTCAGACACTGGTAGCTGGTAGCTGTCAGACACTGGTAGCTGTGTGTCAGACACTGGTAGCTGTGTGTCAGACACTGGTAGCTGTGTGTCAGACACTGGTAGCTGTGTGTCAGACACTGGTAGCTGTGTGTCAGACACTGGTAGCTGTGTGTCAGACACTGGTAGCTGTGTGTCAGACACTGGTAGCTGTGTGTCAGACACTGGTAGCTGTGTGTCAGACACTGGTAGCTGTGTGTCAGACACTGGTAGCTGTGTGTCAGACACTGGTAGCTGTGTGTCAGACACTGGTAGCTGTGTGTCAGACACTGGTAGCTGTGTGTCAGACACTGGTAGCTGTGTGTCAGACACTGGTAGCTGTGTGTCAGACACTGGTAGCTGTGTGTCAGACACTGGTAGCTGTGTGTCAGACACTGGTAGCTGTGTGTCAGACACTGGTAGCTGTGTGTCAGACACTGGTAGCTGTGTGTCAGACACTGGTAGCTGTGTGTCAGACACTGGTAGCTGTGTGTCAGACACTGGTAGCTGTGTGTCAGACACTGGTAGCTGTGTGTCAGACACTGGTAGCTGTGTGTCAGACACTGGTAGCTGTGTGTCAGACACTGGTAGCTGTGTGTCAGACACTGGTAGCTGTGTGTCAGACACTGGTAGCTGTGTGTCAGACACTGGTAGCTGTGTGTCAGACACTGGTAGCTGTGTGTCAGACACTGGTAGCTGTGTGTCAGACACTGGTAGCTGTGTGTCAGACACTGGTAGCTGTGTGTCAGACACTGGTAGCTGTGTGTCAGACACTGGTAGCTGTGTGTCAGTAGCTGTGTGTCAGACACTGGTAGCTGTGTGTCAGACACTGGTAGCTGTGTGTCAGACACTGGTAGCTGTGTGTCAGACACTGGTAGCTGTGTGTCAGACACTGGTAGCTGTGTGTCAGACACTGGTAGCTGTGTGTCAGACACTGGTAGCTGTGTGTCAGACACTGGTAGCTGTGTGTCAGACACTGGTAGCTGTGTGTCAGACACTGGTAGCTGTGTGTCAGACACTGGTAGCTGTGTGTCAGACACTGGTAGCTGTGTGTCAGACACTGGTAGCTGTGTGTCAGACACTGGTAGCTGTGTGTCAGACACTGGTAGCTGTGTGTCAGACACTGGTAGCTGTGTGTCAGACACTGGTAGCTGTGTGTCAGACACTGGTAGCTGTGTGTCAGACACTGGTAGCTGTGTGTCAGACACTGGTAGCTGTGTGTCAGACACTGGTAGCTGTGTGTCAGACACTGGTAGCTGTGTGTCAGACACTGGTAGCTGTGTGTCAGACACTGGTAGCTGTGTGTCAGACACTGGTAGCTGTGTGTCAGACACTGGTAGCTGTGTGTCAGACACTGGTAGCTGTGTGTCAGACACTGGTAGCTGTGTGTCAGACACTGGTAGCTGTGTGTCAGACACTGGTAGCTGTGTGTCAGACACTGGTAGCTGTGTGTCAGACACTGGTAGCTGTGTGTCAGACACTGGTAGCTGTGTGTCAGACACTGGTAGCTGTGTGTCAGACACTGGTAGCTGTGTGTCAGACACTGGTAGCTGTGTGTCAGACACTGGTAGCTGTGTGTCAGACACTGGTAGCTGTGTGTCAGACACTGGTAGCTGTGTGTCAGACACTGGTAGCTGTGTGTCAGACACTGGTAGCTGTGTGTCAGACACTGGTAGCTGTGTGTCAGACACTGGTAGCTGTGTGTCAGACACTGGTAGCTGTGTGTCAGACACTGGTAGCTGTGTGTCAGACACTGGTAGCTGTGTGTCAGACACTGGTAGCTGTGTGTCAGACACTGGTAGCTGTGTGTCAGACACTGGTAGCTGTGTGTCAGACACTGGTAGCTGTGTGTCAGACACTGGTAGCTGTGTGTCAGACACTGGTAGCTGTGTGTCAGACACTGGTAGCTGTGTGTCAGACACTGGTAGCTGTGTGTCAGACACTGGTAGCTGTGTGTCAGACACTGGTAGCTGTGTGTCAGACACTGGTAGCTGTGTGTCAGACACTGGTAGCTGTGTGTCAGACACTGGTAGCTGTGTGTCAGACACTGGTAGCTGTGTGTCAGACACTGGTAGCTGTGTGTCAGACACTGGTAGCTGTGTGTCAGACACTGGTAGCTGTGTGTCAGACACTGGTAGCTGTGTGTCAGACACTGGTAGCTGTGTGTCAGACACTGGTAGCTGTGTGTCAGACACTGGTAGCTGTGTGTCAGACACTGGTAGCTGTGTGTCAGACACTGGTAGCTGTGTGTCAGACACTGGTAGCTGTGTGTCAGACACTGGTAGCTGTGTGTCAGACACTGGTAGCTGTGTGTCAGACACTGGTAGCTGTGTGTCAGACACTGGTAGCTGTGTGTCAGACACTGGTAGCTGTGTGTCAGACACTGGTAGCTGTGTGTCAGACACTGGTAGCTGTGTGTCAGACACTGGTAGCTGTGTGTCAGACACTGGTAGCTGTGTGTCAGACACTGGTAGCTGTGTGTCAGACACTGGTAGCTGTGTGTCAGACACTGGTAGCTGTGTGTCAGACACTGGTAGCTGTGTGTCAGACACTGGTAGCTGTGTGTCAGACACTGGTAGCTGTGTGTCAGACACTGGTAGCTGTGTGTCAGACACTGGTAGCTGTGTGTCAGACACTGGTAGCTGTGTGTCAGACACTGGTAGCTGTGTGTCAGACACTGGTAGCTGTGTGTCAGACACTGGTAGCTGTGTGTCAGACACTGGTAGCTGTGTGTCAGACACTGGTAGCTGTGTGTCAGACACTGGTAGCTGTGTGTCAGACACTGGTAGCTGTGTGTCAGACACTGGTAGCTGTGTGTCAGACACTGGTAGCTGTGTGTCAGACACTGGTAGCTGTGTGTCAGACACTGGTAGCTGTGTGTCAGACACTGGTAGCTGTGTGTCAGACACTGGTAGCTGTGTGTCAGACACTGGTAGCTGTGTGTCAGACACTGGTAGCTGTGTGTCAGACACTGGTAGCTGTGTGTCAGACACTGGTAGCTGTGTGTCAGACACTGGTAGCTGTGTGTCAGACACTGGTAGCTGTGTGTCAGACACTGGTAGCTGTGTGTCAGACACTGGTAGCTGTGTGTCAGACACTGGTAGCTGTGTGTCAGACACTGGTAGCTGTGTGTCAGACACTGGTAGCTGTGTGTCAGACACTGGTAGCTGTGTGTCAGACACTGGTAGCTGTGTGTCAGACACTGGTAGCTGTGTGTCAGACACTGGTAGCTGTGTGTCAGACACTGGTAGCTGTGTGTCAGACACTGGTAGCTGTGTGTCAGACACTGGTAGCTGTGTGTCAGACACTGGTAGCTGTGTGTCAGACACTGGTAGCTGTGTGTCAGACACTGGTAGCTGTGTGTCAGACACTGGTAGCTGTGTGTCAGACACTGGTAGCTGTGTGTCAGACACTGGTAGCTGTGTGTCAGACACTGGTAGCTGTGTGTCAGACACTGGTAGCTGTGTGTCAGACACTGGTAGCTGTGTGTCAGACACTGGTAGCTGTGTGTCAGACACTGGTAGCTGTGTGTCAGACACTGGTAGCTGTGTGTCAGACACTGGTAGCTGTGTGTCAGACACTGGTAGCTGTGTGTCAGACACTGGTAGCTGTGTGTCAGACACTGGTAGCTGTGTGTCAGACACTGGTAGCTGTGTGTCAGACACTGGTAGCTGTGTGTCAGACACTGGTAGCTGTGTGTCAGACACTGGTAGCTGTGTGTCAGACACTGGTAGCTGTGTGTCAGACACTGGTAGCTGTGTGTCAGACACTGGTAGCTGTGTGTCAGACACTGGTAGCTGTGTGTCACACTGACACACTGGTAGCTGTGTGTCAGACACTGGTAGCTGTGTGTCACACTGGTAGCTGTGTGTCAGACACTGGTAGCTGTGTGTCAGACACTGGTAGCTGTGTGTCACACTGGTAGCTGTGTGTCACACTGGTAGCTGTGTGTCAGACACTGGTAGCTGTGTGTCAGACACTGGTAGCTGTGTGTCAGACACTGGTAGCTGTGTGTCGGACACTGGTAGCTGTGTGTCAGACACTGGTAGCTGTGTGTCACACTGGTAGCTGTGTGTCACACTGGTAGCTGTGTGTCAGACACTGGTAGCTGTGTGTCAGACACTGGTAGCTGTGTGTCAGACACTGGTAGCTGTGTGTCGGACACTGGTAGCTGAGTGTCAGACACTGGTAGCTGTGTGTCAGACACTGGTAGCTGTGTGTCAGACACTGGTAGCTGTGTGTCAGACACTGGTAGCTGTGTGTCAGACACTGGTAGCTGTGTGTCGGACACTGGTAGCTGTGTGTCAGACACTGGTAGCTGTGTGTCGGACACTGGTAGCTGTGTGTCAGACACTGGTAGCTGTGTGTCGGACACTGGTAGCTGTGTGTCAGTCACTGGTAGCTGTGTGTCGGACACTGGTAGCTGTGTGTCAGACACTGGTAGCTGTGTGTCAGACACTGGTAGCTGTGTGTCAGACACTGGTAGCTGTGTGTCAGACACTGGTAGCTGTGTGTCAGACACTGGTAGCTGTGTGTCAGACACTGGTAGCTGTGTGTCAGACACTGGTAGCTGTGTGTCAGACACTGGTAGCTGTGTGTCAGACACTGGTAGCTGTGTGTCAGACACTGGTAGCTGTGTGTCAGGCACTGGTAGCTGTGTGTCGGACACTAATAGCTGTGTGTCGGACACTGGTAGCTGTGTGTCGGACACTGGTAGCTGTGTGTCGGACACTGGTAGCTGTGTGTCAGACACTGGTAGCTGTGTGTCAGACACTGGTAGCTGTGTGTCAGACACTGGTAGCTGTGTGTCAGACACTGGTAGCTGTGTGTCAGACACTGGTAGCTGTGTGTCAGATACTGGTAGCTGTGTGTCAGACACTGGTAGCTGTGTGTCAGACACTGGTAGCTGTGTGTCAGACACTGGTAGCTGTGTGTCAGACACTGGTAGCTGTGTGTCAGACACTGGTAGCTGTGTGTCAGACACTGGTAGCTGTGTGTCAGACACTGGTAGCTGTGTGTCAGACACTGGTAGCTGTGTGTCAGACACTGGTAGCTGTGTGTCAGACACTGGTAGCTGTGTGTCAGACACTGGTAGCTGTGTGTCAGACACTGGTAGCTGTGTGTCAGACACTGGTAGCTGTGTGTCAGACACTGGTAGCTATGTGTCAGACACTGGTAGCTCTGTGTCAGACACTGGTAGCTGTGTGTCAGACACTGGTAGCTGTGTGTCAGACACTGGTAGCTCTGTGTCAGACACTGGTAGCTGTGTGTCAGACACCGGTAGCTGTGTGTCAGACACTGGTAGCTGTGTGTCAGACATTGGTAGCTGTGTGTCAGACACTGGTAGCTCTGTGTCAGACACTGGTAGCTGTGTGTCAGACACTGGTAGCTGTGTGTCAGACACTGGTAGCTCTGTGTCAGACACTGGTAGCTGTGTGTCAGACACTGGTAGCTGTGTGTCAGACACTGGTAGCTCTGTGTCAGACACTGGTAGCTGTGTGTCAGACACTGGTAGCTGTGTGTCGGACACTGGTAGCTGTGTGTCAGACACTGGTAGCTGTGTGTCAGACACTGGTAGCTGTGTGTCAGACACTGGTAGCTGTGTGTCAGACACTGGTAGCTCTGTGTCAGACACCGGTAGCTGTGTGTCAGACACTGGTAGCTGTGTGTCAGACACTGGTAGCTGTGTGTCAGACACTGGTAGCTGTGTGTCAGACACTGGTAGCTGTGTGTCAGACACTGGTAGCTGTGTGTCAGACACTGGTAGCTCTGTGTCAGACACTGGTAGCTGTGTGTCATACACTGGTAGCTGTGTGTCAGACACTGGTAGCTGTGTGTCAGACACTGGTAGCTGTGTGTCAGACACTGGTAGCTGTGTGTCAGACACTGGTAGCTCTGTGTCAGACACTGGTAGCTGTGTGTCAGACACTGGTAGCTGTGTGTCAGACACTGGTAGCTCTGTGTCAGACACTGGTAGCTGTGTGTCAGACACTGGTAGCTGTGTGTCAGACACTGGTAGCTGTGTGTCAGACACTGGTAGCTCTGTGTCAGACACTGGTAGCTCTGTGTCATACACTGGTAGCTGTGTGTCAGACACTGGTAGCTGTGTGTCAGACACTGGTAGCTGTGTGTCAGACACTGGTAGCTGTGTGTCAGACACTGGTAGCTCTGTGTCAGACACTGGTAGCTGTGTGTCAGACACTGGTAGCTCTGTGTCATACACTGGTAGCTGTGTGTCAGACACTGGTAGCTGTGTGTCAGACACTGGTAGCTCTGTGTCAGACACTGGTAGCTGTGTGTCAGACACTGGTAGCTGTGTGTCAGACACTGGTAGCTGTGTGTCAGACACTGGTAGCTGTGTGTCAGACACTGGTAGCTGTGTGTCAGACACTGGTAGCTGTGTGTCAGACACTGGTAGCTGTGTGTCAGACACTGGTAGCTGTGTGTCAGACACTGGTAGCTGTGTGTCAGACACTGGTAGCTGTGTGTCAGACACTGGTAGCTGTGTGTCAGACACTGGTAGCTGTGTGTCAGACACTGGTAGCTGTGTGTCAGACACTGGTAGCTGTGTGTCAGACACTGGTAGCTGTGTGTCAGACACTGGTAGCTGGGTGTCAGACACTGGTAGCTGTGTGTCAGACACTGGTAGCTGTGTGTCAGACACTGGTAGCTGTGTGTCAGACACTGGTAGCTGTGTGTCAGACACTGGTAGCTCTCTGTCAGACACTGGTAGCTGTGTGTCAGACACTGGTAGCTGTGTGTCATACACTGGTAGCTGTGTGTCAGACACTGGTAGCTGTGTGTCAGACACTGGTAGCTGTGTGTCAGACACTGGTAGCTGTGTGTCATACACTGGTAGCTGTGTGTCAGACACTGGTAGCTGTGTGTCAGACATTGGTAGCTGTGTGTCAGACACTGGTAGCTGTGTGTCAGACACTGGTAGATGTGTGTCAGACACTGGTAGCTGTGTGTCAGACACTGGTAGCTGGGTGTCAGACACTGGTAGCTGTGTGTCAGACACTGGTAGCTGGGTGTCAGACACTGGTAGCTGTGTGTCAGACACTGGTAGCTGGGTGTCAGACACTGGTAGCTGGGTGTCAAACACTGGTAGCTGGGTGTCAGACACTGGTAGCTGTGTGTCAGACACTGGTAGCTGGGTGTCAGACACTGATAGCTGTGTGTCAGACACTGGTAGCTGTGTGTCAGACACTGATAGCTGGGTGTCAGACACTGGTAGCTGTGTGTCAGACACTGGTAGCTGGGTGTCAGACACTGGTAGCTGTGTGTCAGACACTGGTAG
Source organism: Cherax quadricarinatus (assembly GCF_038502225.1). Classification (NCBI taxonomy): domain Eukaryota; kingdom Metazoa; phylum Arthropoda; class Malacostraca; order Decapoda; family Parastacidae; genus Cherax; species Cherax quadricarinatus. The sequence goes on along the minus strand of NC_091305.1, from coordinate 18,739,012 downwards.
CTGGGTGTCAGACACTGGTAGCTGTGTGTCAGACACTGGTAGCTGGGTGTCAGACACTGGTAGCTGTGTGTCAGACACTGGTAGCTCTGTGTCAGACACTGGTAGCTGTGTGTCATACGCTGGTAGTGTGTGTCAGACACTGGTAGCTGTGTGTCAGACACTGCTAGCTGGGTGTCAGACACTGGTAGCTGGGTGTCAGACACTGGTAGCTGGGTGTCAGCCACTGGTATCTGTGTGTCAGACACTGGTAGCTGTGTGTCAGACACTGGTAGCTGGGTGTCAGACACTGGTAGCTGTGTGTCAGACACTGGTAGCTGTGTGTCAGGCACTGGTAGCAATGTGTCAGACACTGGTAGCTGTGTGTCAGACACTGGTAGCTGTGTGTCAGACACTGGTAGCTGTGTGTCAGACACTGGTAGCTGGGTGTCAGACACTGGTAGCTGTGTGTCAGACACTGGTAGCTGTGTGTCAGACACTGGTAGCTGTGTGTCAGACACTGGTAGCTGTGTGTCAGACACTGGTAGCTGGGTGTCAGACACTGGTAGCTGTGTGTCAGACACTGGTAGCTGTGTGTCAGACACTGGTAGCTGTGTGTCAGACACTGGTAGCTGTGTGTCAGACACTGGTAGCTGGGTGTCAGACACTGGTAGCTGTGTGTCAGACACTGGTAGCAGGGTGTCAGACACTGGTAGCTGTGTGTCATACACTGGTAGCTGTGTGTCAGACACTGGTAGCTGTGTGTCAGACACTGGTAGCTGTGTGTCAGACACTGGTAGCTGTGTGTCAGACACTGGTAGCTGGGTGTCAGACACTGGTAGCTGTGTGTCAGACACTGGTAGCTGTGTGTCAGACACTGGTAGCTGTGTGTCAGACACTGGTAGCTGGGTGTCAGACACTGGTAGCTGTGTGTCAGACACTGGTAGCTGTGTGTCAGACACTGGTAGTTGTGTGTCAAACACTGGTAGCTGTGTGTCAGACAATGGTAGCTGTGTGTCAGACACTGGTAGCAGTGTGTCAGACAATGGTAGCTGTGTGTCAGACACTGGTAGCAGTGTGTCAGACACTGGTAGCTGTGTGTCAGACAATGGCAGCTGTGTGTCAGACAATGGTACCTTTGTGTCAGACACTGGTACCTGTGTGTCAGACACTTGTACCTGTGTGTCAGGCACTGGTAGTTGTGTGTCATACACTGGTATCTGTGTGTCAGACACTGGTAGCTGTGTGTCAGACACTGGTAGCTGTGTGTCAGACACTGGTAGCTGTGTGTCAGACACTGGTAGCTGTGTGTCAGACACTGGTAGCTGTGTGTCAGACACTGGTAGCTGTGTGTCAGACACTGGTAGCTGTGTGTCAGGCACTGGTAGCTATGTGTCAGACACTGGTAGCTATGTGTCAGACACTGGTAGCTGTGTGTCAGACACCGGTAGCTATGTCTCAGACACTGGTAGCTGTGTGTCAGACACTGGCAGCCTCCGGTTTAACTCTGTTGACCTCTACTCTGGGTGTCAGACACTGGTAGCTGTGTGTCAGACACTGGCAGCCTCCGGTTTAACTCTGTTGACCTCTACTCTGGGTGTCAGACACTGGTAGCTGTGTGTCAGACACTGGCAGCCTCCGGTTTAACTCTGTTGACCACTACTCTGGATGTCAGACACTGGTAGCTGTGTGTCAGACACTGTTAGCTGGGTGTCAGACACTGTTAGCTGGGTGTCAGACACTGGTAGCTGGGTGTCAGACACTGGGAGCTGGGTATCAGACACTGGTAGCTGTGTGTCAGACACTGGTAACTGGATGTCAGACACTGGTAGCTGGGTGCCAGACACTGGTAGCTGGGTGTAAGATACTGGTAGCTGGGTATCAGACACTGGTAGTTGAGTGTCAGACACTGGTAGCTGGGTGTCAGATACTGGTAGCTGGGTGTCAGATACTGGTAGCTGGGTGTCGGACACTGCTAGCTGGACACTGGTAGGTGGGTGTCGGACACTGCTAGCTGGACACTGCTAGCTGGGTGTCAGACACTGGTAGCTTGGTGTCAGACACTGGAAACTTGGTGTCAGACATTGGTAGCTTGGTGTCAGGCACTGGTAGCATGGTGTCAGACACTGGTAGCTGGGTGTCAGACACTGGTAACTGGATGTCAGACATTGGTAGCTTGGTGTCAGGCACTGGTAGCTGGGTGTCAGACACTGGTAGCTGGACGCTGGTAGCTGGGTGTCAGACACTGGTAGCTGGACACTGGTAGCTGGGTGTCAGACACTGGTAGCTGGACACTGGTAGCTGGGTGTCAGACACTGGCAGCTGGGTGTCAAACACTGGTAGCTGGGTGTCAGATACTAGTAGCTGGACACTGGTAGCTGGGTGTCAAACACTGGTAGCTTGGTGTCATACACTAGTAGCTGGGTGTCAGACACTGGAAGCTTGGTGTCAGACACTGGAAGCTTGGTGTCAGGCCCTAGTAGCATGGTGTCAGACACTGGTAACTGGATGTCAGACACTGGTAGCTTGGTGTCAGGCACTGGTAGCTGGGTGTCAGACACTGGTAGCTGGATGTCAGATACTGGTAGCTGGGTGTCAGACACTGGTAGTTGGGTGTCAGACACTGGTAGCTGGGTGTCAAACACTGTTAGCTGGGTGTCAAACATTGTTAGCTGGGTGTCAGACACTGGTAGCTGGGTGTCAAACACTGTTAGATGGGTGCCAAACACTGTTAGCTGGGTGTCAGACACTGGTAGCTGGGTGTCAAACACTGTTAGCTGGGTGTCAAACATTGTTAGCTGGGTGTCAGACACTGCTAGCTGGGTGTCAAACACTGTTAGCTGGGTGTCAAACACTGTTAGCTGGGTGTCAGACACTGGTAGCTGGGTGTCAAACACTGTTAGCTGTGTGTCAAACATTGTTAGCTGAGTGTCAGACACTGGCAGCTGGGTGTCAAACACTGTCAGCTGGGTGTCAAACACTGTTAGCTGGGTGTCAGACACTGGTAGCTGGGTGTCAAACACTGTTAGCTGGGTGTCAAACATTGTTAGCTGGGTGTCAGACACTGGTAGCTGCGTGTCAAACACTGTTAGCTGGGTGTCAAACACTGTTAGCTGGGTGTCAAACATCGTTAGCTGGGTGTCAGACACTGGTAGCTGGGTGTCAAACATTGTTAGCTGGGTGTCAGACACTGGTAGCTGGGTGTCAAACACTGTTAGCTGGGCGTCAGACACTGTTAGCTGGGTGTCAGACACTGGTAGCTGGGTGTCAAACACTGTTAGCTGGGTGTCAAACACTGTTAGCTGGGTGTCAAACACTGTTAGCTGGGTGTCAAACACTGTTAGCTGGGTGTCAGACACTGGTAGCTGGGTGTCAAACACTGTTAGCTGGGTGTCAAACATTGTTAGCTGGGTGTCAGACACTGGTAGCTGGGTGTCAAACACTGTTAGCTGGGCGTCAAACACTGTTAGCTGGGTGTCAGACACTGGTAGCTGGGTGTCAGACACTGGTAGCTGGGTGTCAGACACTGTTAGCTGGGTATCAGACACTGGTAGCTTGGCGTCAGACACTGATAGCTGGGTGTCAAACACTGTTAGCTGGGTGTCAAACACTGTTAGCTGGGTGTCAGACACTGGTAGCTGGGTGTCAGACACTGGTAGCTGGATGTCAGACACTGTTAGCTGGGTGTCAGACACTGGTAGCTTGGCGTCAGACACTGATAGCTGGGTGTCAGACACTGGTAGCTGGGTGTCAGACACTGGTAGCTGGGTGTCAGACACTGGTAGCTGGGTGTCAGACACTGGTAGCTTGGCGTCAGACACTGATAGCTGGGTGTCAGACACTGGTAGCTGGGTGTCAGACACTGGTAGCTGGGTGTCAGACACTGGTAGCTGGGTGTCAGACACTGGTAGCTGGGTGTCAGACACTGGTAGCTGGTTGTCAGATACTTGTAGCTGGGTGTCAGACACTGGTAGCTGGGTGTCAAACACTGTTAGCTG
>NC_091305.1:18722538-18730038 GCF_038502225.1 Cherax quadricarinatus | reverse complement strand
TTACTGAAAGCAGTGAAGAGTTTTTACGAGGATAGTGAGGCTCAAGTTAGAGTATGTAGGAAAGAGGGAAATTTTTTCCCAGTAAAAGTAGGCCTTAGACAAGGATGTGTGATGTCACCGTGGTTGTTTAATATATTTATAGATGGGGTTGTAAGAGAAGTAAATGCGAGGGTCTTGGCAAGAGGCGTGGAGTTAAAAGATAAAGAATCACACACAAAGTGGGAGTTGTCACAGCTGCTCTTTGCTGATGACACTGTGCTCTTTGGAGATTCTCAAGAGAAGCTGCAGAGATTGGTGGATGAATTTGGTAGGGTGTGCAAAAGAAGAAAATTAAAGGTGAATACAGGAAAGAGTAAGGTTATGAGGATAACAAAAAGATTAGGTGATGAAAGATTGAATATCAGATTGGAGGGAGAGAGTATGGAGGAGGTGAACGTATTCAGATATTTGGGAGTGGACGTGTCAGCGGATGGGTCTATGAAAGATGAGGTGAATCATAGAATTGATGAGGGAAAAAGAGTGAGTGGTGCACTTAGGAGTCTGTGGAGACAAAGAACTTTGTCCTTGGAGGCAAAGAGGGGAATGTATGAGAGTATAGTTTTACCAACGCTCTTATATGGGTGTGAAGCGTGGGTGATGAATGTTGCAGCGAGGAGAAGGCTGGAGGCAGTGGAGATGTCATGTCTGAGGGCAATGTGTGGTGTGAATATAATGCAGAGAATTCGTAGTTTGGAAGTTAGGAGGAGGTGCGGGATTACCAAAACTGTTGTCCAGAGGGCTGAGGAAGGGTTGTTGAGGTGGTTCGGACATGTAGAGAGAATGGAGCGAAACAGAATGACTTCAAGAGTGTATCAGTCTGTAGTGGAAGGAAGGCGGGGTAGGGGTCGGCCTAGGAAGGGTTGGAGGGAGGGGGTAAAGGAGGTTTTGTGTGCGAGGGGCTTGGACTTCCAGCAGGCATGCGTGAGCGTGTTTGATAGGAGTGAATGGAGACAAATGGTTTTTAATACTTGACGTGCTGTTGGAGTGTGAGCAAAGTAACATTTATGAAGGGATTCAGGGAAACCGGCAGGCCGGACTTGAGTCCTGGAGATGGGAAGTACAGTGCCTGCACTCTGAAGGAGGGGTGTTAATGTTGCAGTTTAAAAACTGTTGTGTAAAGCACCCTTGTGGCAAGACAGTTTTGGGGTGAATGATGGTTAAAGTTTTTCTTTTTCGGGCCACCCTGCCTTGGTGGGAATCGGCCGGTGTGATAATAAAAAAAAAAAAAATATATATATATATATACATATATAATATATATATATATAAATATATATATATATATATATATATATATAATATATATATATATATATATATATATATATATATATATATATATATATATATATATATATATATATATATATATATATATATATATATATATATATATATATATATAGGGTGAGTGAGTGGTGCACTTAGGAGTCTGTGGAGACAAAGAACTTTGTCCTTGGAGGCAAAGAGGGGAATGTATGAGAGTATAGTTTTACCAACGCTCTTATATGGGTGTGAAGCGTGGGTGATGAATGTTGCAGCGAGGAGAAGGCTGGAGGCAGTGGAGATGTCATGTCTGAGAGCAATGTGTGGTGTGAATATAATGCAGAGAATTCGTAGTTTGGAAGTTAGGAGGAGGTGCGGGATTACCAAAACTGTTGTCCAGAGGGCTGAGGAAGGGTTGTTGAGGTGGTTCGGACATGTAGAGAGAATGGAGCGAAACAGAATGACTTCAAGAGTGTATCAGTCTGTAGTGGAAGGAAGGCGGGGTAGGGGTCGGCCTAGGAAAGGTTGGAGGGAGGGGGTAAAGGAGGTTTTTTGTGCGAGGGGCTTGGACTTCCAGCAGGCATGCGTGAGCGTGTTTGATAGGAGTGAATGGAGACAAATGGTTTTTAATACTTGACGTGCTGTTGGAGTGTGAGCAAAGTAACATTTATGAGTCCTGGAGATGGGAAGTACAGTGCCTGCACTCTGAAGGAGGGGTGTTAATGTTGCAGTTTAAAAACTGTAGTGTAAAGCACCCTTCTGGCAAGACAGTGATGGAGTGAAAGATGGTGAAAGTTTTTCTTTTTTGGGCCACCCTGCCCTGGTGGGAATCGGCCAGTGTGATAATATATATATATATATATATATATATATATATATATATATATATATATATATATATATATATATATATATATATATATATATATATATATATATATAAATATATATATATATATATATATATATATATATATATATATAATACATATATATATATATATATAAATATAAATACATATATATATATATATATAAATATATATATATATATATATATATATATATATATATATATATATATATATATATATATATATATATATATATATATATATATAATACATATATATATATATATATATATATATATATATATATATATATATATATATATATATATATATATATATATATATATATATATATATATATATATATATATATATATATATATATATATATATATATATATATATATATATATATATATATATATTTGTTTATGTGTATATGTGTGCATGAGGAATAAAAGTTAAATATTAGAGAGTGAGAGAGAGAGATAAAAATACTTTCAAATGAGCTGATATAAGTAACAGCTCTTAGTTTGTCAATAAAACTAGGGATCCTTAACCTAACCTTGTCAACCCTGTGTAAAAAAAATGATTCTAGAGAAAGCTTCTCTTAATGAGAAATAATGTTATTTCCTCACTCCCTTCTTCCCTTCCCTTCTTCCCTTCCTTTCTTTCCTTCCCTTCTTCCCTTCCCTCCTTCCCTTCTTTTCTTTCCTTCCTTTCAATCCTTACTTTCAACCCTTTACCGCTAAAAGTCTTCTATTATAAAGTTCCTCTATATATCACGTGCTTTTAAGTAAATCTAATTGAAAAAAAAGCATCTGAAATTGAATACCACCTGCTGCGAGGCCTTTCAACTTGCTTATCAATTAGAAAGGGCTTTTTCAGTCGCATTTTGCGAGAAACTGCGCTGTATAGAAGTTTTATAAGAGAGGTGACTGTAGGCTCTATCTGGATCATCACAGGTCTTTCACACTTCCACACAGAGCCCAGTTATGTATAAGACAGTGCAGCAAAGTGCCACAATATTATTATTATTATTGCTATTATTATTATTATTATTATTATTATTATTATTATTATTATTATTATCCTTCTTCTTTCAACAAACTGGTCGAATCCCACCGAGGCAAGGTGGCTCAAAAATGAAAACAAAAGTCTTTTTCTTTTTTTAAACGCAGTAATTTATACAGTAGAAGGGGTTACTAGTCCCTTGCTCCCGGCATTTTAGTTGCCTCTTACGACAGGCATAGCTTACGCAGGAGGAATTCTGTTCCTCTTCCCCATGGAGATAAGAGGAACTAAACGTGAACAAGAACTAGTAAGAAAATAGAAGAAAACCCAGAGGGGTGTGTATATATGTGCTTATACATGCATGTGTAGTGTGACCTAAGTGTAAACAGAAGTAGCTCTTATTCTGCATGTTTATGAGACAGAAAAAAGGACACCAGCAATCCTACCATCGTGTAAAACAATTACAGGTTTCCGTTTTACACTCACTTGGCAGGACGGTAGTACCTCGCTGGGTGGTGTTATTATTATTATTATTTAATATTGTATTCTATTAGCCCAGGCCCTGTACATCAGTTCTTTCATAATGAATAGTAAAGAGTTCATCATAACTTTCTTATGCCGGTAAATATCAGCAGTGAATATTTAAAGTCAAACAGAAGAATACAAAGGAAACTGTCTCAGTTTCTTCAAAAATTAACTAGAAGCTTCGGCTATGGTACACCAGCTTTGAAGTTTAATGCCAGTCCGAAGAGGCATTCTCTAGATATCGCAAAGAGATCTGAATCGCAAACTATGCCAGAATTGTAAGTATGAAGGCGCTCAGAAGTTGCATTGTTAAGATACTGGCACTGAAGTTCTGAAGCCGAATGGATTAAGCATTCAAAAATTATCGCATGAAAATCAGTAATTCAGTTTTCCGAATCTCTTTAAAAAAAATTAGGCAAATTGGTACGTAGTTCGTCAAAAAACATTCCAGATATATTTTTGTAGTAAAGATACACCAGTGTTTAAATTTTGAAGAGCATCATGAATAAGAGATATTTTAGGAACTGTGTAGAGAATAACAATTAATATATTAAACTGGCAAATTAAAACGTGTACAACCCAAAATTATTGTCAAGTTTATTATTTATATGAGCAAGCTGGTAAATTTGCATCAACACAGCCTAAAACTGGAATTTCTCCTCCTTCTGCCTATAAGATGCGCGACAGCCATTAGAGTCTGAAATCTTTCAGAGGAGACGTGAGTTATTTCCCGGGAAAACAAAATACCATACCATTTTAAAAAGAAAATTACAAAATTGTAGTCTACTCATTCCAAAAAGAGTCTCAGCCTCCTCTGTAAGACATCAGTGTCGAAATTTTGAAGCCAATCGCAAGAGGCTTTCTCAAGTTATCCTGCAGAAACCAAAATCAGGAATGAAATACGCAACGCTGTCTAGGCCGTCACTTAAGGGTATCCCTCAGAGATAACTAATTATGTATCTCTGAAGGGGATGGGGGGTGCCTTCAAGTGGCTACTTGAATGCTTTTCCTCTTAGAAAGCCTCATTCGCTCGGCTTCAAATTTTAAATGATAGTATACTGTAACTAGAATTTATCATGAAACTATGAACATGTGCAAATGCCCTCTGGTCAGTTTTACATAGAACATTCCCAATTTTGGGAATATTACGCTCACCTTGTATGTATATGTATATATGCAAAACCTAACAAATCGCCAGGCCCTGATGAACTTTATGCAAGGGTTCTAAAGGAATGTAAAGAGGAGCTTAGCACACCTTTGGCTAATCTTTTCAACATATCACTACAAACTGGCATGGTGCCAGATAAGTGGAAAATGGCAAATGTGATACCTATTTTCAAAACAGGTGACAGGTCCTTAGCTTCGAACTATAGACCAATAAGCCTAACCTCCATAGTGGGAAAATTTATGGAATCAATAATTGCCGAGGCAGTTCGTAGCCACCTTGAAAAGCATAAATTAATCAACGAATCTCAGCATGGTTTTACAAAGGGGCGTTCCTGCCTTACGAATTTATTAACTTTTTTCACTAAGGTATTTGAGGAGGTAGATCATGGTAATGAATATGATATTGTGTATATGGACTTCAGTAAGGCTTTTGACAGGGTCCCACATCAGAGACTATTGAGGAAAATTAAAGCACATGGAATAGGAGGAGAAATTTTTTCCTGGATAGAGGCATGGTTGACAAATAGGCAGCAGAGACTTTGCATAAATGGGGAGAAATCAGAGTGGGGAAGCGTTACGAGCAGTGTTCCACAGGGGTCAGTGTTGGGCCCCCTGCTGTTCACAATCTACATAAACGACATAGATGAGGGCATAAAGAGCGACATCGGCAAGTTTGCCGATGACACCAAAATAGGCCGTTGAATTCATTCTGACGAGGACATTCGAGCACTCCAGGAAGATTTGAATAGACTGATGCAGTGGTCGGAGAAGTGGCAGATGCAGTTTAATATAGACAAATGCAAAGTTCTAAATGTTGGACAGGACAATAACCATGCCACATATAAACTAAATAATGTAGATCTTAATATTACGGATTGCGAAAAAGATTTAGGAGTTCTGGTTAGCAGTAATCTGAAACCAAGACAACAGTGCATAAGTGTTCGCAATAAAGCTAATAGAATCCTTGGCTTCATATCAAGAAGCATAAATAATAGGAGTCCTCAGGTTGTTCTTCAACTCTATACATCCTTGGTTAGGCCTCATTTAGATTATGCTGCACAGTTTTGGTCACCGTATTACAGAATGGATATAAATTCTCTGGAAAATGTACAAAGGAGGATGACAAAGTTGATCCCATGTATCAAAAACCTTCCCTATGAGGATAGACTAAGGGCCCTGAATCTGCACTCTCTAGAAAGACGTAGAATTAGGGGGGATATGATTGAGGTGTATAAATGGAAGACAGGAATAAATAAAGGGGATGTAAATTGTGTGCTGAAAATATCTAGCCTAGACAGGACTCGCAGCAATGGTTTTAAGTTGGAGAAATTCAGATTCAGGAAGGATTTAGGAAAGTACTGGTTTGGTAATAGAGTTGTGGATGAGTGGAACAAACTCCCGAGTACAATTATAGAGGCCAGAACGTTGTGTAGCTTTAAAAATAGGTTGGATAAATACATGAGTGGATGTGGGTGGGTGTGAGTTGGACCTCATAGCTTGTGCTACCAGGTCGATTGACCTGACCTGACTAGGTTGGGTGCATTGGCTTAAGCCGGTAGGAGACTTGGACCTGCCTCGCATGGGCCAGTAGGCCTTCTGCAGTGTTCCTTCGTTCTCATGTTCTTATGTAATCTAAGTTCGAGACTTTTACCAGTTTGACCGTAATAAACTTTATCGCAAATTTTACAAGGAATCTTATAGACACATCCGTCACCATTTTGGGGGGAATTCTTTATCAAAAGTTTTTTTTTACTGTATCAAGATCTTTGAATACAACTTTAATATTAAAAGTCTTAAGAAGAGAAGGCATATCAACCAAGTTTTCATGGTAAGGGAGAACCAACATATTTTTAGTTGAATAAGGTTGGTTGTCCCTTTTTGGGTTGTAAAAAGTATTTCTAGCAATTTTAAAAGATTTATCAATTACATTTCTCGGGTATTTCATAAATTTTGGATATTTCTTCATCTATGAACTCTGGACTACAAATACGTAAAGCTCTCAAAAACATTGATGAGAAAACAGACAGTTTAACTTTATCTTGATGGGAAGAATAATAGTGTACATAGGAACAGTTATTTGTAGGTTTTCTGTAAATTTCAAATTTGAATTCATTATTACTCTTTATAATTAAAACATCTAGAAAAGGCAATGAGTTATTTTCCCCAAACTCAACAGTAAAGTTTATAGAATGGGCTAAGCTATTTAATTTGCCAAGGAAATGGTGTATATCTACATTCTTGGGCATAAGACATAAAATATCATCAACATATCTGAACCATTTTGCTGTATTAGGGAGGATTGTGTGAAAGAGGATTTCCCATTGCCATACCAAATTTCTGAGTGTAAAACTTATCATTAAATACAAATTTTGCATCAACAATGCAAAGTTTAATAAGTTTAATGATGGAAGGAACTGGTAATGGTAAATCATAGTTAACGAGTTCTTCAGATAAGAAACTTTATAAATCATCAACAGGAACTTTCGTAAACAAGGAAGTAACATCAAAACTAACCATGTTAAAATCATTTAAGTCAGTCAAGGAGCTTAATTTATCAACCAAGTCTATTTTGTTTTTAACATTGAAGTTAGAAATTTTACCAACACTAGGGCTCAAAATGTCAACAAGCCATATA
>NC_091305.1:18710038-18720038 GCF_038502225.1 Cherax quadricarinatus | reverse complement strand
AAAGCAGTTTTGACAATAATATGAATATTTCCTTTGGTTTATATAAATTAGATCCATTAATAATTAATAGAATTTGGGAAGAATTTAATAATACACTGGACAAATAATAATTTTTAAATTTTCTTGGGTAGAATAGTTTGTGGGTGAGTTGTGCAAAGGACCTATCCAAGTTGGGTCGGCGCGCGTCAGGTGTTTAACCGTTGTGGGATCTGATAGTGAGGTGCTGGCCAGACCCCTTATATAGCTTCCTTGGATGCTTTACTTTCATAGTTCCTTGATAATGTGAGTAGTCACGAAAGCGCTTGGAATTTCTCTATTCTTTCAGAGTGGTTGTTTTGCATATATATATATATATATATATATAATATATATATATATATATATATATATATATATATATATATATATATATATATATATATGCAATAAGATCACAGTAAACAGGTGATTTCAAAATATGCAAAACAACCACTCTGAAAGAGTGGTTGTTTTGCATATATATATATATATATATATATATATATATATATATATATATATATATATATATATATATATATATATATATATATATGTATATATATATATATATGTATATATATATATATATATATATATATATATATATATATATATATATATATATATATATATATATATATATATATATATATATATATATCCACATTGTCTCTACGTCCACAGCAGGACTCGAACCTGCTAACTCTGTAACAGAGTTCACAGTACTTTACCACTGAGCTAGACTCAAGATAAGTATGGGCATCCAGCCGGAGCCAGACGATGTTTCACCATACCCCCGGACACCAACTTTCAAAACGAGCTTGGTGTCCGGGGGTATGGGGAAACATTGCCTGGCTCCGGCTGGATGCCCATACTTATCTTGGGTCTAGCTCAGTGGTTAAAGTACTGTGGACTCTGTTATAGAGTTAACAGGTTCGAGTCCTGCTTTGGACGTAGAGACAATGTTTGTGGATAATTTTGTCTGTTTGCGAATTTTTAAGCATATATATATATATATATATATATATATATATATATATATATATATATATATATATATATATATATATATATATATTTATATATATTGGACCTACCGAATCTCAGACCGAGCCGCGGGGGCGTTGACCCTAGAAACCCTCTCCAGTTATCTCCAGGTATACCACCGGTCCCCCCACACCCCACCCCATATGGGGTCGGGTGGGGTGTTCCCCACAGTTTACAGACAACATAACTAGGACAGTAACTAGGACTTAGTTAATAGCCAGTCCTAAAGTTGTAACCTCTGGGAACAGGTCATCTGACGTAAGAAGTTACTTTTCAATAGTGGATCATCCACATGTATTACCTGGAGTTTACCTGGAGAGAGTTCCGGGGGTCAACGCCCCCGCGGCCCGGTCTGTGACCAGGCCTCCTGGTGGATCAGAGCCTGATCAACCAGGCTGTTGCTGCTGGCTGCACGCAAACCAACGTACGAGCCACAGCCCGGCTGATCCGGAACTGACTTTAGGTGCTTGTCCAGTGCCAGCTTGAAGACTGCCAGGGGTCTGTTGGTAATCCCCCTTATGTGTGCTGGGAGGCAGTTGAACAGTCTCAGGCCCCTGACACTTATTGTGTGGTCTCTTAACGTGCTAGTGACACCCCTGCTTTTCATTGGGGGGATGTTGCATCGTCTGCCAAGTCTTTTGCTTTCGTAGTGAGTGATTTTCGTGTGCAAGTTCGGTACTAGTCCCTCTAGGATTTTCCAGGTGTATATAATCATGTATCTCTCCCTCCTGCGTTCCAGGGAATACAGGTTTAGGAACCTCAAGCGCTCCCAATAATTGAGGTGTTTTATCTCCGTTATGCGCGCCGTGAAAGTTCTCTGTACATTTTCTAGGTCGGCAATTTCACCTGCCTTGAAAGGTAGTTATTGTGTACCATCTTCTAACTAATGAAATAGAAGGAATATATACAACAGGTAATACCTGATATTCCAGAATTTTCTAGAATATTCAGGAAATATTCTCAGTGTTAACATGTCTGTATGATCTTTTCTGTTTAGGTTTTTCTTTCTTATAATAACTAGGTAATTGCTGATTTTTTCTTTTTAATGCCACTATTATCATTATTATTATCATTAGCATTATTATATTGCTAACAACCTAATTCAGTAAATTACTAAACTAGTTGCAATCCCCTCCCCTGCATACACACGTACATACATACATACATACATACATACATATATACATACATACATACATACATACATACATACACACATACATACATACATACATACATACATACATACATACACACATACATACATACATACATACATACACACATACATACATACATACATACATACATACATACATACATACATACATACATACATGCATACACACATGCATACATACATACATACATACATACATACATACATACATACATACATACATGCATACACACATACATATATACATACATACATACATACATACATACATACATACATACATACACACATACATACATACATACATACATACATACATACATACATACATATATACATACATGCATACATACATACATACATACATACATACATACATACATACATACATACATACATACATACATACATACATACATACATACATACATATATACATACACACATACATACATACATACATACATACATACATACATACACACATACATACATACATACATACATACATACATACATACATACATACATACATACATACATACATATTAACACGCTGACCGTCTCCAACCGACGAAGGGTGACCTGAAAAAAAAAACACTTTCACCATCATTCACTCTACCACTTTCTTGGCAGAGGTGCACATTTACGACAGTTTAGGTGTCACTCTAAACGGGAAATATTCCAAACCCCTCGTTTAGAGTGCAGACACGGTACGTCCCAACTCCAGGTTGGGTAATAAATGGTATCAGCTTCCGACTTTTTTTGTCAAGAGAAAAGATGCATGCAGAAAGACCGACATCTTACGAAAGTTGCTAAATGTCATTATCTTTCTGGCATCATTAACAGATGCCAAGATAAAACGACATCACATCCACGACGGCGAGTAACAACCAGAGTCTGAGTGCGGCAGCTTAATTATAAACTTATTTTTTAAAGAGGTGGACCGGTAAGCCAGCTGAAGGCCTCGGTCAGGTGGCCAAAAGCTTTAGCGGCTGGTCGTCATTTGACTAAGACCCACGTCAGGAAACACTTGTCCTGTTTCCTGACAAACCTTACCTAATCTAACCTGCAGCTTACCTCGGGAGATGTACTGCGTCTCGGATCCACGTCTTGTACTGATCCAATCTCTGGCTTGTTCTCTCCCTTCAGAATATACCTATATTTTATATGTGACCATTTTATATGTTAAAGATTAAGACACATGTATCCCGGGTGACACCATTTAGGGATGAGACACCATTTAGGGATGAGACACCATTTAGGGATGAGACACCATTTAGGGATGAGACACCATTTAGGGATGAGACACCATTTAGGGATGAGACACCATTTAGGGATGAGACACCATTTAGGGATGAGACACCATTTAGGGATGAGACACCATTTAGGGATGAGACACCATTTAGGGATGAGACACCATTTAAGGATGAGACACCATAAAGCCTCTAAAGCAGGTGGCAGTAATGCACAAAAAGTGCTGCACCAATATAAGAGAAGAATCCTTCGTTTCTGTATGGTCTATTATATGATTACAGAATACAAATAA
Organism: Cherax quadricarinatus; assembly: GCF_038502225.1. NCBI lineage: Eukaryota > Metazoa > Arthropoda > Malacostraca > Decapoda > Parastacidae > Cherax > Cherax quadricarinatus. The sequence continues at coordinate 18,716,241 of NC_091305.1, read as the reverse complement.
GCCTATATAGGGAAAATAATTGATTTTGATGATGTGATAGATGATTTTGCAGGACTGAAGGCAAGGAAATGTAATATCAGATACACTAAGATGTTACCTGTACTCAAGGTCAAATCGGGACTAGTGTTTTTCGGATATTGCAATGTTTTTCTTTATTTTTCAAGTTTTTTTTTGTAATGTTGAGGATGAATAATGTAGGATCTGTTGCTGTACTCAAAGTGGTATTTGAGTTTGTTTCCTCAGTATTACTACGATTATTTATTTTATCATTAATAAAGTTGAGAAGTATTCTCCTGTTCGGTTTATGGTCCTTAAACGTTCTCATTGTTAAACATTTGTCACTGGTCATGTGGTAGTGACGTAACTAGTGTTTACCCCCCCCTTCCCCCCGGCCTTGGATTTCATGGGGGTGACACAAGAGATTCCGCCCCGGGTAACACAAACCCTAGCAACGCCATTGCATCACATAGTGCAACAAACAGTGCATCACACACTGCATCACACAGTGTATCACACAGTGAGCTGTCACATGCAGTGGTTGCTAAGTTTCGTGGATCACAAACTTCAGGGTATACAAAAAAAAATCTAAAAAATAGAACAGAGCAAATATACGAGCGGTGAAAGTATGTTCACACTTCAGCTACGCCTCGAGAGCTTATGTGAATCCGCTTGTTTGGGCAGAACCACCAGGTGACAGCGAACAGTGGCCGCTCTATTTCTCCCTTCACTGTTTTCTATATTCGTGTTGAAAAAGCCAGTGTCTGAAGAGGATTTAACTGAGACCTCCCCTGAAGAGTTGCAGCAGTACAATAAACCCGGCTTTTCGTACAGTGAATTCTTTTTTATTCTGCACTTTCCGGATGTTTTCCCTAGGGATGTGGAAAGGAAAATTCGTTTCCTCTAAAAGCTAGTTAGCTAAGCGACTGGTCTACTGGTCTCAGCGTTAATGTTTTCTTGCCAGCATTCCTTCCACCCTCTTTTGGAATGTTGCAGACCAGTGTCTAGCTGGGGTTAAGCGACCAGGAAGCACCAAACATCGACACACATTCGGAGAACAAGCAGAGAGACAACGTTTGGTATTCTCAGGTCTCGGACACCCGATGCTCTGACAGTGGATGTAATTATCACGTTGTTGATAGCTATACAATCCCCGACTTGCGGGTCTGAACACTACTTACCAAGACTGATGGGCTAATTTCGAAATTACTAATGCAGTTTTAACTGTTGCATTCACTTGTGACTGAGGAAGCCTGCTGTGCAGGCGAAACGTTTCGGTAGTAAAGACACCCAAGTGTTGTACAGGTGTCTTATTTATCAACTGGATGTGACTGGCCAAGTAACAGCTTGGTTGATCAGACCCTTATCCACCACGGGGGCGTTGACCCCCGAATCCCTCTCTAGGTATACTCCAGGCTCCTAAGCTCAAGATCCTTAATTAGAACCTGTCTAGCTAGCCGCCAGCATATTTTAGCTACTGCAACACACATTATACTCTCGACCTAGACATACTCCTACCCTCGCTCAAGACACCCGCATCCCTCATTCCATTTAGTGTCTCAGACTGAAATCACCATGTGTCTTGTTTTTGTATTATTGACTTTGTATACCGTCGATATATATAATACTCAGCGCTCCACTGTTTGAGTGTCTGCTACTGGTCTACGAAATCTACTGTGTATAACCCCCACGCACCTCTCACACACCTACACCACACTACTACATCTCCCTCACATCCCCCCTCACACCTACATCAGTACATACTCCCTTACCCTGCTGTATATATATATTTCAACAAGCATTTTATGTCTACGTTATTGTGTTGTTGTCCTGCTGCTGCTGTCGGGAGTTTTGTGTCCTGGTTTAGGAATATTTCCGTTGTTTGTTCTGGGAATTATGAGACCAGTTCCAGGTAATGGTGTGCTTGTGTGTGTGTGTGTGTGTGTGTGTGTGTGTGTGTGTGTGTGTGTGTGTGTGTGTGTGTGTGTGTGTGTGTGTGTGTACTCACCTAGTTACTCACCTAGTTGAGGTTGCGGGGGTCGAGTCCGAGCTCCTGGCCCCGCCCCTTCACTGATCGCTACTAGGTCACTCTCCCCGAGCCGTGAGCTTTATCATACCTCTGCTTAAAGCTATGTATGGATCCTGCCTCCACTACATCGCTTCCCAAACTATTCCACTTACTGACTACTCTGTGGCTGAAGAAATACTTCCTAACATCCCTGTGATTCATCTGTGTCTTTAGCTTCCAACTGTGTCCCCTTGTTACTGTGTCCAATCTCTGGAACATCCTGTCTTTGTCCACCTTGTCAATTCCCCTCAGTATTTTGTATGTCGTTATCATGTCCCCCCTATCTCTCCTGTCCTCCAGTGTCGTCAGGTTGATTTCCCTTAACCTCTCCTCGTAGGACATACCTCTTAGCTCTGGGACTAGTCTTGTTGCAAACCTTTGCACTTTCTCTAGTTTCTTTACGTGCTTGGCTAGGTGTGGGTTCCAAACTGGTGCCGCATACTCCAATATGGGCCTAACGTATACGGTGTACAGGGTCCTGAACGATTCCTTATTAAGATGTCGGAATGCTGTTCTGAGGTTTGCTAGGCGCCCATATGCTGCAGCAGTTATTTGGTTGATGTGCGCTTCAGGAGATGTGCCTGGTGTTATACTCACCCCAAGATCTTTTTCCTTGAGTGAGGTTTGTAGTCTCTGACCCCCTAGACTGTACTCCGTCTGCGGCCTTCTTTGCCCTTCCCCAATCTTCATGACTTTGCACTTGGTGGGATTGAACTCCAGGAGCCAATTGCTGGACCAGGTCTGCAGCCTGTCCAGATCCCTTTGTAGTTCTGCCTGGTCTTCGATCGAGTGTATTCTTCTCATCAACTTCACGTCATCTGCAAACAGGGACACCTCAGAGTCTATTCCTTCCGTCATGTCGTTCACAAATACCAGAAACAGCACTGGTCCTAGGACTGACCCCTGCGGGACCCCGCTGGTCACAGGTGCCCACTCTGACACCTCGCCACGTACCATGACTCGCTGCTGTCTTCCTGACAAGTATTCCCTGATCCATTGTAGTGCCTTCCCTGTTATCCCTGCTTGGTCCTCCAGTTTTTGCACCAATCTCTTGTGTGGAACTGTGTCAAACGCCTTCTTGCAGTCCAAGAAAATGCAATCCACCCACCCCTCTCTCTCTTGTCTTACTGCTGTCACCATGTCATAGAACTCCAGCAGGTTTGTGACACAGGATTTCCCGTCCCTGAAACCATGCTGGCTGCTGTTGATGAGATCATTCCTTTCTAGGTGTTCCACCACTCTTCTCCTGATAATCTTCTCCATGATTTTGCATACTATACATGTCAGTGACACTGGTCTGTAGTTTAGTGCTTCATGTCTGTCTCCTTTTTTAAAGATTGGGACTACATTTGCTGTCTTCCATGCCTCAGGTAATCTCCCTGTTTCGATAGATGTATTGAATATTGTTGTTAGGGGTACACATAGCGCCTCTGCTCCCTCTCTCAATACCCATGGGGAGATGTTATCTGGCCCCATTGCCTTTGAGGTGTGTGTGTGTGTGTGTGTGTGTGTGTGTGTGTGTGTGTGTGTGTGTGTGTGTGTGTGTGTGAGTGTGTGCGGTCGTACCATAGCACAATCCGAATGTCTATTGCATGGTCTTAGTACAGCACATGCTGCTGTATCAGCCCATTGGATTATGGCGTCAGATATCAGTGCATGGGATCATGGTGTCAGATATCAGTTCATGGGATCATGGTGTCAGATATCAGTGCATGGGATCATGGTGTCAGATATCAGTTCATGGGATCATGTCATCTGATATCAGTTCATGGGATCATGGCGTCAGATATCAGTGCATGGTATCATGACGTCAGACATCAGTGCATGGGATCATGGCGTCAGATATCAATGCATGGGATCATGGCGTCAGATATCAGTTCGTGGGATCATGGCGTCAGATATCAATTCGTGGGATCATGGCGTCAGATATCAGTTCATGGGATCATGGCGTCAGATATCAGTTCATGGGATCATGACGTCAGATATCAGTTCATGGGATCATGGCGTCAGATATCAGTTCATGGGATCATGACGTCAGATATCAGTTCATGGGATCATGGCGTCAGATATCAGTTCATGGGATCATGACGTCAGATATCAGTTCATGGGATCATGGCGTCAGATATCAGTTCATGGGATCATGACGTCAGATATCAGTTCATGGGATCATGGCGTCAGATATCAGTTCATGGGATCATGACGTCAGATATCAGTACATGAAATCATGGTGTCAGATATCAGATCATGGGATCATGGCGTCAGATATAAGTTCATGGGGATCATGACATGACGAAGCATTATATAACACCAACATACATCACCATACATAATATCAGGTCATAATACATGCAGAGATACATAAGATACACGCTCATGTAACCCCTACATAACATGAGGTCACAGCACACAGCATGAGGTCACAGCGCACAGCATGAGGTCACAGTACACAACACCATGTGTCACTAAATAAAGATACATAGCACCATTTGTCAGTACATGTGAAAATGAAGAGCCATGTGTCAGGACACATAGTGATGATACATAACACCACGTGTCAGTACACGTAAATATACATAACTATGTGTCAATTCATAAAGATATATATATATATATATATATATATATATATAAATATATATATATATATATATATATATATATATATATATATATACATATATATATATATATATATATATATATATATATATATATATATATATATACATATATATATATATATATATATATATATATATATATATATATATACGTATATACATATATACATATATACATATATATATATATATATATATATGTATATATATGTATATATATATATATATATATATATATATATATATATATATATATATATATATATATATATATATATATAAATAGATAGATAGATAGATAGATAGATATAAACATACGTCAGTACATGAATACATACATAAACACCATACATAACCATGTGTCAGTACACAAAAAGATGCATAACACCTATGTGTCAGTGGAGCACCTGCACCAAGCTGCCCTCCCCCTCCCCCAGGTTTTCAGTTGTGTTAAATAACCAGTCAGGACCGCAAATGGAAATAGAAAACATATTGAATTTAAATGCCTATAAATACTCGGGGGAATTTACAAAATGGAAAAGTGAACAGAGAGTTAAAAGATTATGTAACTTGTCAGAGTAAATTAAACTGTTTGTGTTTTCTCTTCCTTCAATTTTCATAAACATAGTCCTGAAAAATTACACACACACATACACACACACACACACACACACACACACACACACACACACACACACACACACACACACACACACACACACACACACACACACACACACACACACACACACACACACATACACACACACACACACACACACACACACACACACACACACACACACACACACACACACACACACACACACACACACACACACACAAGCACACACACACACACATATATATATATATATATATATATATATATATATATATATATATATATATATATATATATATATATATATATATATATATATATATATATATATATATATATATATATTATCACACTGGCCGATTCCCACCAAGGCAGGGTGGCCCGAAAAAAAAAAACTTTCACCATCATTCACTCCATCACTGTCTTGCCAGAAGGGTGCTTTGCACTACAGTTTTTAAACTGCAACATTAACACCCCTCCTTCAGAGTGCAGGCACTGTACTTCCCATCTCCAGGACTCAAGTCCGGCCTGCCGGTTTCCCTGAATCCCTTCATAAATGTTACTTTGCTCACACTCCAACTGCACGTCAAGTATTAAAAACCATTTGTCTCCATTCACTCCTATCAAACACGCTCACGCATGCCTGCTGGAAGTCCAAGCCCCTCGCACACAAAACCTCCTTTACCCCCTCCCTCCAACCTTTCCTAGGCCGACCCCTACCCCGCCTTCCTTCCACTACAGACTGATACACTCTTGAAGTCATTCTGTTTCGCTCCATTCTCTCTACATGTCCGAACCACCTCAACAACCCTTCCTCAGCCCTCTGGACAACAGTTTTGGTAATCCCGCACCTCCTCCTAACTTCCAAACTGCGAATTCTCTGCATTATATT
>NC_091305.1:18675038-18705038 GCF_038502225.1 Cherax quadricarinatus | reverse complement strand
AACAGTCTCCTGGCGTAGCAGTGTCCCCTGGTAGCAGTCTCCTGTGGTAACAGTCTCCTGGCGTAGCAGTGTCCCCTGGTAGCAGTCTCCTGTGGTAACAGTCTCCTGGCGTAGCAGTGTCCCATGGTAGCAGTCTCCTGTGGTAACAGTCTCCTGGCGTAGCAGTGTCCCCTGGTAGCAGTCTCCTGTGGTAACAGTCTCCTGGCGTAGCAGTGTCCCCTGGTAGCAGTCTCCTGTGGTAACAGTCTCCTGGCGTAGCAGTGGCCCCTGGTAGCAGTTTCCTGTGGTAACAGTCTCCTGGCGTAGCAGTGTCCCCTGGTAGCAGTCTCCTGTGGTAACAGTCTCCTGGCGTAGCAGTGGCCCCTGGTAGCAGTCTCCTGTGGTAACAGTCTCCTGGCGTAGCAGTGGCCCCTGGTAGCAGTCTCCTGTGGTAACAGTCTCCTGGCGTAGCAGTGTCCCCTGGTAGCAGTCTCCTGTGGTAACAGTCTCCTGGCGTAGCAGTGTCCCCTGGTAGCAGTCTCCTGTGGTAACAGTCTCCTGGCGTAGCAGTGTCCCCTGGTAGCAGTCTCCTGTGGTAACAGTCTCCTGGCGTAGCAGTGTCCCCTGGTAGCAGTCTCCTGTGGTAACAGTCTCCTGGCGTAGCAGTGTCCCCTGGTAGCAGTCTCCTGTGGTAACAGTCTCCTGGCGTAGCAGTGGCCCCTGGTAGCAGTCTCCTGTGGTAACAGTCTCCTGGCGTAGCAGTGTCCCCTGGTAGCAGTCTCCTGTGGTAACAGTCTCCTGGCGTAGCAGTGGCCCCTGGTAGCAGTCTCCTGTGGTAACAGTCTCCTGGCGTAGCAGTGGCCCCTGGTAGCAGTCTCCTGTGGTAACAGTCTCCTGGCGTAGCAGTGTCCCCTGGTAGCAGTCTCCTGTGGTAACAGTCTCCTGGCGTAGCAGTGTCCCCTGGTAGCAGTCTCCTGTGGTAACAGTCTCCTGGCGTAGCAGTGTCCCCTGGTAGCAGTCTCCTGTGGTAACAGTCTCCTGGCGTAGCAGTGTCCCCTGGTAGCAGTCTCCTGTGGTAACAGTCTCCTGGCGTAGCAGTGGCCCCTGGTAGCAGTCTCCTGTGGTAACAGTCTCCTGGCGTAGCAGTGTCCCCTGGTAGCAGTCTCCTGTGGTAACAGTCTCCTGGCGTAGCAGTGTCCCCTGGTAGCAGTCTCCTGTGGTAACAGTCTCCTGGCGTAGCAGTGTCCCCTGGTAGCAGTCTCCTGTGGTAACAGTCTCCTGGCGTAGCAGTGTCCCCTGGTAGCAGTCTCCTGTGGTAACAGTCTCCTGGCGTAGCAGTGTCCCCTGGTAGCAGTCTCCTGTGGTACAAGTCTCCTGGCGTAGCAGTAGCCCCTGGTAGCAGTCTCCTGTGGTACCAGTCTCCTGGCGTAGCAGTGTCCCCTGGTAGCAGTCTCCTGTGGTAACAGTCTCCTGGCGTAGCAGTGTCCCCTGGTAGCAGTCTCCTGTGGTAACAGTCTCCTGGCGTAGCAGTGTCCCCTGGTAGCAGTCTCCTGTGGTAACAGTCTCCTGGCGTAGCAGTGTCCCCTGGTAGCAGTCTCCTGTGGTAACAGTCTCCTGGCGTAGCAGTGTCCCCTGGTAGCAGTCTCCTGTGGTAACAGTCTCCTGGCGTAGCAGTGTCCCCTGGTAGCAGTCTCCTGTGGTAACAGTCTCCTGGCGTAGCAGTGTCCCCTGGTAGCAGTCTCCTGTGGTAACAGTCTCCTGGCGTAGCAGTGTCCCCTGGTAGCAGTCTCCTGTGGTAACAGTCTCCTGGCGTAGCAGTGGCCCCTGGTAGCAGTCTCCTGTGGTACCAGTCTCCTGGCGTAGCAGTGTCCCCTGGTAGCAGTCTCCTGTGCAGTCTCCTGGCGTAGCAGTGTCCCCTGGTAGCAGTCTCCTGTGGTAACAGTCTCCTGGCGTAGCAGTGTCCCCTGGTAGCAGTCTCCTGTGGTAACAGTCTCCTGGCGTAGCAGTGGCCCCTGGTAGCAGTCTCCTGTGGTAACAGTCTCCTGGCGTAGCAGTGTCCCCTGGTAGCAGTCTCCTGTGGTAACAGTCTCCTGGCGTAGCAGTGTCCCCTGGTAGCAGTCTCCTGTGGTAACAGTCTCCTGGCGTAGCAGTGGCCCCTGGTAGCAGTCTCCTGTGGTAACAGTCTCCTGGCGTAGCAGTGGCCCCTGGTAGCAGTCTCCTGTGGTAACAGTCTCCTGGCGTAGCAGTGGCCCCTGGTAGCAGTCTCCTGTGGTAACAGTCTCCTGGCGTAGCAGTGTCCCCTGGTAGCAGTCTCCTGTGGTAACAGTCTCCTGGCGTAGCAGTGTCCCCTGGTAGCAGTCTCCTGTGGTAACAGTCTCCTGGCGTAGCAGTGGCCCCTGGTAGCAGTCTCCTGTGGTAACAGTCTCCTGGCGTAGCAGTGGCCCCTGGTAGCAGTCTCCTGTGGTAACAGTCTCCTGGCGTAGCAGTGTCCCCTGGTAGCAGTCTCCTGTGGTAACAGTCTCCTGGCGTAGCAGTGGCCCCTGGTAGCAGTCTCCTGTGGTAACAGTCTCCTGGCGTAGCAGTGGCCCCTGGTAGCAGTCTCCTGTGGTAACAGTCTCCTGGCGTAGCAGTGGCCCCTGGTAGCAGTCTCCTGTGGTAACAGTCTCCTGGCGTAGCAGTGGCCCCTGGTAGCAGTCTCCTGTGGTAACAGTCTCCTGGCGTAGCAGTGGCCCCTGGTAGCAGTCTCCTGTGGTAACAGTCTCCTGGCGTAGCAGTGTCCCCTGGTAGCAGTCTCCTGTGGTAACAGTCTCCTGGCGTAGCAGTGGCCCCTGGTAGCAGTCTCCTGTGGTAACAGTCTCCTGGCGTAGCAGTGGCCCCTGGTAGCAGTCTCCTGTGGTAACAGTCTCCTGGCGTAGCAGTGGCCCCTGGTAGCAGTCTCCTGTGGTAACAGTCTCCTGGCGTAGCAGTGTCCCCTGGTAGCAGTCTCCTGTGGTAACAGTCTCCTGGCGTAGCAGTGTCCCCTGGTAGTAGTCTCCAGTCTCCTGGCGTAGCTGGGTAGCAGTCTCCTGTGGTAACAGTCTCCTGGCGTAGCAGTGTCCCCTGGTAGCAGTCTCCTGTGGTAACAGTCTCCTGGCGTAGCAGTGTCCCCTGGTAGCAGTCTCCTGTGGTAACAGTCTCCTGGCGTAGCAGTGGCCCCTGGTAGCAGTCTCCTGTGGTAACAGTCTCCTGGCGTAGCAGTGTCCCCTGGTAGCAGTCTCCTGTGGTAACAGTCTCCTGGCGTAGCAGTGTCCCCTGGTAGCAGTCTCCTGTGGTAACAGTCTCCTGGCGTAGCAGTGGCCCCTGGTAGCAGTCTCCTGTGGTAACAGTCTCCTGGCGTAGCAGTGTCCCCTGGTAGCAGTCTCCTGTGGTAACAGTCTCCTGGCGTAGCAGTGTCCCCTGGTAGCAGTCTCCTGTGGTAACAGTCTCCTGGCGTAGCAGTGGCCCCTGGTAGCAGTCTCCTGTGGTAACAGTCTCCTGGCGTAGCAGTGTCCCCTGGTAGCAGTCTCCTGTGGTAACAGTCTCCTGGCGTAGCAGTGGCCCCTGGTAGCAGTCTCCTGTGGTAACAGTCTCCTGGCGTAGCAGTGTCCCCTGGTAGCAGTCTCCTGTGGTAACAGTCTCCTGGCGTAGCAGTGTCCCCTGGTAGCAGTCTCCTGTGGTAACAGTCTCCTGGCGTAGCAGTGTCCCCTGGTAGCAGTCTCCTGTGGTAACAGTCTCCTGGCGTAGCAGTGTCCCCTGGTAGCAGTCTCCTGTGGTAACAGTCTCCTGGCGTAGCAGTGGCCCCTGGTAGCAGTCTCCTGTGGTACCAGTCTCCTGGCGTAGCAGTGTCCCCTGGTAGCAGTCTCCTGTGGTAACAGTCTCCTGGCGTAGCAGTGTCCCCTGGTAGCAGTCTCCTGTGGTAACAGTCTCCTGGCGTAGCAGTGTCCCCTGGTAGCAGTCTCCTGTGGTAACAGTCTCCTGGCGTAGCAGTGGCCCCTGGTAGCAGTCTCCTGTGGTAACAGTCTCCTGGCGTAGCAGTGTCCCCTGGTAGCAGTCTCCTGTGGTAACAGTCTCCTGGCGTAGCAGTGTCCCCTGGTAGCAGTCTCCTGTGGTACCAGTCTCCTGGCGTAGCAGTGTCCCCTGGTAGCAGTCTCCTGTGGTAACAGTCTCCTGGCGTAGCAGTGTCCCCTGGTAGCAGTCTCCTGTGGTACCAGTCTCCTGGCGTAGCAGTGTCCCCTGGTAGCAGTCTCCTGTGGTAACAGTCTCCTGGCGTAGCAGTGGCCCCTGGTAGCAGTCTCCTGGGGTACCAGTCTCCTGGCGTAGCAGTGTCCCCTGGTAGCAGTCTCCTGTGGTAACAGTCTCCTGGCGTAGCAGTTGCCCCTGGTAGCAGTCTCCTGTGGTACCAGTCTCCTGGCGTAGCAGTGGCCCCTGGTAGCAGTCTCCTGTGGTAACAGTCTCCTGGCGTAGCAGTGTCCCCTGGTAGCAGTCTCCTGTGGTACCAGTCTCCTGGCGTAGCAGTGTCCCCTGGTAGCAGTCTCCTGTGGTAACAGTCTCCTGGCGTAGCAGTGTCCCCTGGTAGCAGTCTCCTGTGGTAACAGTCTCCTGGCGTAGCAGTGGCCCCTGGTAGCAGTCTCCTGTGGTAACAGTCTCCTGGCGTAGCAGTGGCCCCTGGTAGCAGTCTCCTGTGGTAACAGTCTCCTGGCGTAGCAGTGGCCCCTGGTAGCAGTCTCCTGTGGTAAAAGTCTCCTGGCGTAGCAGTGTCCCCTGGTAGCAGTCTCCTGTGGTAACAGTCTCCTGGCGTAGCAGTGGCCCCTGGTAGCAGTCTCCTGTGGTAACAGTCTCCTGGCGTAGCAGTGTCCCCTGGTAGCAGTCTCCTGTGGTAACAGTCTCCTGGCGTAGCAGTGTCCCCTGGTAGCAGTCTCCTGTGGTAACAGTCTCCTGGCGTAGCAGTGGCCCCTGGTAGCAGTCTCCTGTGGTAACAGTCTCCTGGCGTAGCAGTGTCCCCTGGTAGCAGTCTCCTGTGGTAACAGTCTCCTGGCGTAGCAGTGTCCCCTGGTAGCAGTCTCCTGTGGTAACAGTCTCCTGGCGTAGCAGTGTCCCCTGGTAGCAGTCTCCTGTGGTAAAAGTCTCCTGGTGTCGTAGCAGTGGTAACCCCTGGTAGTAGTCTCCTGTGGTAACAGTCTCCTGGCGTAGCAGTGTCCCCTGGTAGCAGTCTCCTGTGGTAACAGTCTCCTGGCGTAGCAGTGGCCCCTGGTAGTAGTCTCCTGTGGTAACAGTCTCCTGGCGTAGCAGTGGCCCCTGGTAGCAGTCTCCTGTGGTAACAGTCTCCTGGCGTAGCAGTGTCCCCTGGTAGCAGTCTCCTGTGGTAACAGTCTCCTGGCGTAGCAGTGGCCCCTGGTAGCAGTCTCCTGTGGTAACAGTCTCCTGGCGTAGCAGTGGCCCCTGGTAGCAGTCTCCTGTGGTAACAGTCTCCTGGCGTAGCAGTGTCCCCTGGTAGCAGTCTCCTGTGGTAACAGTCTCCTGGCGTAGCAGTGTCCCCTGGTAGCAGTCTCCTGTGGTAACAGTCTCCTGGCGTAGCAGTGTCCCCTGGTAGCAGTCTCCTGTGGTAACAGACTCCTGGCGTAGCAGTGTCCCCTGGTAGCAGTCTCCTGTGGTAACAGTCTCCTGGCGTAGCAGTGTCCCCTGGTAGCAGTCTCCTGTGGTAACAGTCTCCTGGCGTAGCAGTGGCCCCTGGTAGCAGTCTCCTGTGGTACCAGTCTCCTGGCGTAGCAGTGTCCCCTGGTAGCAGTCTCCTGTGATACCAGTCTCCTGGCGTAGCAGTGTCCCCTGGTAGCAGTCTCCTGTGGTAACAGTCTCCTGGCGTAGCAGTGGCCCCTGGTAGCAGTCTCCTGTGGTACCAGTCTCCTGGCGTAGCAGTGTCCCCTGGTAGCAGTCTCCTGTGGTAACAGTCTCCTGGCGTAGCAGTGGCCCCTGGTAGCAGTCTCCTGTGGTAACAGTCTCCTTGCGTAGCAGTGGCCCCTTGTAGCAGTCTCCTGTGGTAACAGTCTCCTGGCGTAGCAGTGGCCCCTGGTAACAGTCTCCTGTGGTAACAGTCTCCTGGCGTAGCAGTGGCCCCTGGTAACAGTCTCCTGTGGTAGGAGCCCTTCCCCTTCTGGTAGCAAAGACCACTATTAGCAGTTATCCCTGGTAATAGTAGTAGTAATCCCCTGTGATAGCAGTAAGACTACCTTGTATGTGTCGCCTCTCCAGTAGAACGACGAACCATTCCTAAGAGATGGATAGTCGTCTCTTGGCAGTCACTCGTCTAGCAGTGGTCACTCGTCTAGCAGTGGTCACTCGTCTAGCAGTGGTCACTCGTCTAGCAGTGGTCACCCGTCTAGTAGTGGTCACCCGTGTAATAGTGGTCACTCGTCTAGCAGTGGTCACTCGTCTAGTAGTGGTCACCCGTCTAGCAGTGGTCACTCGTCTAGTAGTGGTCACCCGTTTAGTAGTGGTCACCCGTCTAGTAGTGATCACTCGTCCAACAGTGGTCACTCGTCTAGCAGTGGTCACTCGTCTAGCAGTGGTCACTCGTCTAGCACTGGTCACTCGTCTAGCAGTGGTCACTCGTCTAGCAGTGGTCACTCGTCTAGCAGTGGTCACTCGTCCAGCAGTGGTCACTCGTGTAGCAGTGGTCACTCCTCTAGCAGTGGTCACTCGTCTAGCAGTGGTCACTCGTCTAGCAGTGGTCACTCGTCCAGCAGTGGTCACCCGTCTAGCAGTGGTCACTCGTCTAGCAGTGGTCACTCGTCCAGAAGTGGTCACTCGTCTAGCAGTGGTCACTCGTCTAGCAGTGGTCACCCGTCTAGCAGTGGTCACCCGTCTAGCAGTGGTCACCCGTCTAGCAGTGGTCACCCGTCTAGCAGTGGTCACTCGTCTAGCAGTGGTCACCCGTCTAGCAGTGGTCACTCGTCTAGCAGTGGTCACTCGTCTAGCAGTGGTCACTCGTCCAGCAGTGGTCACTCGTCTAGCAGTGGTCACTCGTCTAGCAGTGGTCACCCGTCTAGCAGTGGTCACTCGTCTAGCAGTGGTCACCCGTCTAGGAGTGGTCATTTGTCTAGCACTGGTCACTCGTCTAGCAGTGGTCACTCGTCCAGCAGTGGTCACTCGTCTAGCAGTGGTCACCCGTCTAGCAGTGGTCACCCGTCTAGCAGTGGTCACTCGTCTAGCAGTGGTCACCCGTCTAGGAGTGGTCACTTGTCTAGCAGTGGTCACTCGTCTAGCAGTGGTCACTCGTCCAGCAGTGGTCACTCGTCTAGCAGTGGTCACTCGTCCAGCAGTGGTCACTCGTCTAGCAGTGGTCACCCGTCTAGCAGTGGTCACTCGTCTAGCAGTGGTCACTCGTCTAGCAGTGGTCACTCGTCTAGCAGTGATCACCCGTCTAGTAGTGGTCACCCGTGTAATAGTGGTCACCCGTCTAGCAGTGGTCACTCGTCTAGTAGTGGTCTCTAGCAGTGGTCACTCGTCCAGTAGTGGTCACCCGTTTAGTAGTGGTCACCCGTCTAGTAGTGATCACTCGTCCAACAGTGGTCACTCGTCTAGCAGTGGTCACTCGTCTAGCAGTGGTCACTCGTCCAGCAGTGGTCACTCGTGTAGCAGTGGTCACTCCTCTAGCAGTGGTCACTCGTCTAGCAGTGGTCACTCGTCTAGCAGTGGTCACTCGTCCAGCAGTGGTCACCCGTCTAGCAGTGGTCACTCGTCTAGCAGTGGTCACTCGTCCAGAAGTGGTCACTCGTCTAGCAGTGGTCACTCGTCTAGCAGTGGTCACCCGTCTAGCAGTGGTCACCCGTCTAGCAGTGGTCACCCGTCTAGCAGTGGTCACCCGTCTAGCAGTGGTCACTCGTCTAGCAGTGGTCACCCGTCTAGCAGTGGTCACTCGTCTAGCAGTGGTCACTCGTCTAGCAGTGGTCACTCGTCCAGCAGTGGTCACTCGTCTACCTTTGGTCACTCGTCTAGCAGTGGTCACTCGTCTAGCAGTGGTCACCCGTCTAGCAGTGGTCACTCGTCTAGCAGTGGTCACTTGTCTAGCACTAGTCACTCGTCTAGCAGTGGTCACTCGTCCAGCAGTGGTCACTCGTCTAGCAGTGATCACTCGTCTAGCAGTGGTCACCCGTCTAGCAGTGGTCACTCGTCTAGCAGTGGTCACCCGTCTAGGAGTGGTCACTTGTCTAGCAGTGGTCACTTGTCTAGCAGTGGTCACTCGTCTAGCAGTGGTCACTCGTCTAGCAGTGGTCACCCGTCTAGTAGTGGTCACCCGTGTAATAGTGGTCACTCGTCTAGCAGTGGTCACTCGTCTAGTAGTGGTCACCCGTCTAGCAGTGGTCACTCGTCTAGTAGTGGTCACCCGTTTAGTAGTGGTCACCCGTCTAGTAGTGATCACTCGTCCAACAGTGGTCACTCGTCTAGCAGTGGTCACTCGTCTAGCAGTGGTCACTCGTCTAGCACTGGTCACTCGTCTAGCAGTGGTCACTCGTCTAGCAGTGGTCACTCGTCTAGCAGTGGTCACTCGTCCAGCAGTGGTCACTCGTGTAGCAGTGGTCACTCCTCTAGCAGTGGTCACTCGTCTAGCAGTGGTCACTCGTCTAGCAGTGGTCACTCGTCCAGCAGTGGTCACCCGTCTAGCAGTGGTCACTCGTCTAGCAGTGGTCACTCGTCCAGAAGTGGTCACTCGTCTAGCAGTGGTCACTCGTCTAGCAGTGGTCACCCGTGTAGCAGTGGTCACCCGTCTAGCAGTGGTCACACGTCTAGCAGTGGTCACCCGTCTAGCAGTGGTCACTCGTCTAGCAGTGGTCACCCGTCTAGCAGTGGTCACTCGTCTAGCAGTGGTCACTCGTCTAGCAGTGGTCACTCGTCCAGCAGTGGTCACTCGTCTAGCAGTGGTCACTCGTCTAGCAGTGGTCACCCGTCTAGCAGTGGTCACTCGTCTAGCAGTGGTCACCCGTCTAGCAGTGGTCACTTGTCTAGCACTGGTCACTCGTCTAGCAGTGGTCACTCGTCCAGCAGTGGTCACTCGTCTAGCAGTGATCACTCGTCTAGCAGTGGTCACCCGTCTAGCAGTGGTCACTCGTCTAGCAGTGGTCACCCGTCTAGGAGTGGTCACTTGTCTAGCAGTGGTCACTTGTCTAGCAGTGGTCACTCGTCCAGCAGTGGTCACTCGTCTAGCAGTGGTCACTCGTCCAGCAGTGGTCACTCGTCTAGCAGTGGTCACCCGTCTAGCAGTGGTCACTCGTCTAGCAGTGGTCACTCGTCTAGCAGTGGTCACTCGTCTAGCAGTGGTCACCCGTCTAGTAGTGGTCACCCGTGTAATAGTGGTCACTCGTCTAGCAGCGGTCACTCGTCTAGTAGTGGTCACCCGTCTAGCAGTGGTCACTCGTCTAGTAGTGGTCACCCGTTTAGTAGTGGTCACCCGTCTAGTAGTGATCACTCGTCCAACAGTGGTCACTCGTCTAGCAGTGGTCACTCGTCTAGCAGTGGTCACTCGTCCAGCAGTGGTCACTCGTGTAGCAGTGGTCACTCCTCTAGCAGTGGTCACTCGTCTAGCAGTGGTCACTCGTCTAGCAGTGGTCACTCGTCCAGCAGTGGTCACCCGTCTAGCAGTGGTCACTCGTCTAGCAGTGGTCACTCGTCCAGAAGTGGTCACTCGTCTAGCAGTGGTCACTCGTCTAGCAGTGGTCACTCGTCTAGCAGTGGTCACTCGTCTAGCAGTGGTCACTCGTCTAGCAGTGGTCACCCGTCTAGCAGTGGTCACTCGTCTAGCAGTGGTCACTTGTCTAGCACTGGTCACTCGTCTAGCAGTGGTCACTCGTTCAGCAGTGGTCACTCGTCTAGCAGTGATCACTCGTCTAGCAGTGGTCACCCGTCTAGCAGTGGTCACTCGTCTAGCAGTGGTCACCCGTCTAGGAGTGGTCACTTGTCTAGCAGTGGTCACTTTTCTAGCAGTGGTCACTCGTCCAGCAGTGGTCACTCGTCTAGCAGCGGTCACTCGTCCAGCAATGGTCACTCGTCTAGCAGTGGTCACCCGTCTAGCAGTGGTCACTCGTCTAGCAGTGGTCACTCGTCTAGCAGTGGTCACCCGTCTAGCAGTGGTCACCCGTCTAGCAGTGGTCACCCGTCTAGCAGTGGTCACCCGTCTAGCAGTGGTCACCCGTCTAGCAGTGGTCACTCGTCTAGCAGTGGTCACTCGTCTAGCAGTGGTCACCCGTCTAGCAGTGGTCACTCGTCTAGCAGTGGTCACCCGTCTAGCAGTGGTCACCCGTCTAGCAGTGGTCACCCGTCTAGCAGTGGTCACCCGTCTAGCAGTGGTCACTCGTCTAGCAGTGGTCACTCGTCTAGCAGTGGTCACTCGTCTAGCAGTGGTCACTCGTCTAGCAGTGGTCACCCGTCTAGCAGTGGTCACTCGTCTAGCAGTGGTCACCCGTCTAGCAGTGGTCACCCGTCTAGCAGTGGTCACCCGTCTAGCAGTGGTCACACGTCTAGCAGTGGTCACCCGTCTAGCAGTGGTCACTCGTCTAGAAGTGGTCACCCGTCTAGCAGTGGTCACTCGTCTAGCAGTGGTCACTCGTCCAGCAGTGGTCACTCGTCTAGCAGTGGTCACTCGTCTAGCAGTGGTCACCCGTCTAGCAGTTTTCACTCGTCTAGCAGTGGTCACCCGTCTAGGAGTGGTCACTTGTCTGGCAGTGGTCACTCGTCTAGCAGTGGTCACTCGTCCAGCAGTGGTCACTCGTCTAACAGTGGTCACTCGTCTAGCAGTGGTCACCCGTCTAGCAGTGGTCACTCGTCTAGCAGTGGTCACACGTCTAGGAGTGGTCACTTGTCTAGCAGTGGTCACTCGTCTAGCAGTGGTCACTCGTCTAGCAGTGGTCACTCGTCTAGCAGTGGTCACCCTTCTAGCAGTGGTCACTCGTCTAGCAGTGGTCACACGTCTAGGAGTGGTCACTTGTCTAGCAGTGGTCACTCGTCTAGCAGTGGTCACTCGTCTAGCAGTGGTCACTCGTCTAGCAGTGGTCACTCGTCTAGCAGTGGTCACTCGTCTAGCAGTGGTCACCCGTCTAGCAGTGGTCACACGTCTAGCAGTGGTCACCCGTCTAGCAGTGGTCACTCGTCTAGCAGTGGTCACTCGTCTAGCAGTGGTCACTCGTCTAGCAGTGGTCACCCGTCTAGTAGTGGTCACCCGTGTAATAGTGGTCACTCGTCTAGCAGCGGTCACTCGTCTAGTAGTGGTCACCCGTCTAGCAGTGGTCACTCGTCTAGTAGTGGTCACCCGTTTAGTAGTGGTCACCCGTCTAGTAGTGATCACTCGTCCAACAGTGGTCACTCGTCTAGCAGTGGTCACTCGTCTAGCAGTGGTCACTCGTCCAGCAGTGGTCACTCGTGTAGCAGTGGTCACTCCTCTAGCAGTGGTCACTCGTCTAGCAGTGGTCACTCGTCTAGCAGTGGTCACTCGTCCAGCAGTGGTCACCCGTCTAGCAGTGGTCACTCGTCTAGCAGTGGTCACTCGTCCAGAAGTGGTCACTCGTCTAGCAGTGGTCACTCGTCCAGCAGTGGTCACTCGTCTAGCAGTGGTCACTCGTCTAGCAGTGGTCACTCGTCTAGCAGTGGTCACCCGTCTAGCAGTGGTCACTCGTCTAGCAGTGGTCACTTGTCTAGCACTGGTCACTCGTCTAGCAGTGGTCACTCGTTCAGCAGTGGTCACTCGTCTAGCAGTGATCACTCGTCTAGCAGTGGTCACCCGTCTAGCAGTGGTCACTCGTCTAGCAGTGGTCACCCGTCTAGGAGTGGTCACTTGTCTAGCAGTGGTCACTTTTCTAGCAGTGGTCACTCGTCCAGCAGTGGTCACTCGTCTAGCAGTGGTCACTCGTCCAGCAATGGTCACTCGTCTAGCAGTGGTCACCCGTCTAGCAGTGGTCACTCGTCTAGCAGTGGTCACTCGTCTAGCAGTGGTCACCCGTCTAGCAGTGGTCACCCGTCTAGCAGTGGTCACCCGTCTAGCAGTGGTCACCCGTCTAGCAGTGGTCACCCGTCTAGCAGTGGTCACTCGTCTAGCAGTGGTCACTCGTCTAGCAGTGGTCACCCGTCTAGCAGTGGTCACTCGTCTAGCAGTGGTCACCCGTCTAGCAGTGGTCACCCGTCTAGCAGTGGTCACCCGTCTAGCAGTGGTCACCCGTCTAGCAGTGGTCACTCGTCTAGCAGTGGTCACTCGTCTAGCAGTGGTCACTCGTCTAGCAGTGGTCACTCGTCTAGCAGTGGTCACCCGTCTAGCAGTGGTCACTCGTCTAGCAGTGGTCACCCGTCTAGCAGTGGTCACCCGTCTAGCAGTGGTCACCCGTCTAGCAGTGGTCACACGTCTAGCAGTGGTCACCCGTCTAGCAGTGGTCACTCGTCTAGAAGTGGTCACCCGTCTAGCAGTGGTCACTCGTCTAGCAGTGGTCACTCGTCCAGCAGTGGTCACTCGTCTAGCAGTGGTCACTCGTCTAGCAGTGGTCACCCGTCTAGCAGTTTTCACTCGTCTAGCAGTGGTCACCCGTCTAGGAGTGGTCACTTGTCTGGCAGTGGTCACTCGTCTAGCAGTGGTCACTCGTCCAGCAGTGGTCACTCGTCTAGCAGTGGTCACTCGTCTAGCAGTGGTCACCCTTCTAGCAGTGGTCACTCGTCTAGCAGTGGTCACACGTCTAGGAGTGGTCACTTGTCTAGCAGTGGTCACTCGTCTAGCAGTGGTCACTCGTCTAGCAGTGGTCACTCGTCTAGCAGTGGTCACTCGTCTAGCAGTGGTCACTCGTCTAGCAGTGGTCACTCGTCTAGCAGTGGTCACCCGTCTAGCAGTGGTCACTCGTCTAGCAGTGGTCACCCGTCTAGGAGTGGTCACTTGTCTAGCAGTGGTCACTCGTCTAGCAGTGGTCACCCGTCTAGCAGTGGTCACCCGTCTAGCAGTAGTCACCCGTCTAGCAGTGGTCACTCGTCTAGCAGTGGTCACTCGTCTAGCAGTGGTCACTCGTCTAGCAGTGGTCACCCGTCTAGCAGTGGTCACCCGTCTAGCAGTGGTCACCCGTCTAGCAGTGGTCACCCGTTTAGCAGTGGTCACTCGTCTAGCAGTGGTCACTCGTCTAGCAGTGGTCACTCGTCTAGCAGTGGTCACCCGTCTAGCAGTGGTCACTCGTGTAGTAGTGGTCACCCGTCTAGCAGTGGTCACTCGTCTAGCAGTGGTCACTTGTCTAGCAGTGGTCACTCGTCTAGCAGTGGTCACCCGTCTATCAGTGGTCACTCGTCTAGCAGTGGTCACCCGTCTAGCAGTGGTCACCCGTCTAGCAGTGGTCACTCGTCTAGCAGTGGTCACTCGTCTAGCAGTGATCACTCGTCTAGCAGTGGTCACTCGTCTAGCAGTGGTCACTCGTCTAGCAGTGGTCACTCGTCTAGCAGTGGTCACCCGTCTAACAGTGGTCACTCGTCTAGCAGTGGTCACCCGTCTAGCAGCGGTCACCCGTCTAGCAGTGGTCACTCGTCTAGCAGTGGTCACTCGTCTAGCAGTGATCACTCGTCTAGCAGTGGTCACTCGTCTAGCAGTGGTCACACGTCTAGCAGTGGTCACCCGTCTAGCAGTGGTCACTCGTCTAGCAGTGGTCACCCGTCTAGCAGTGGTCACTCGTCTAGCAGTGGTCACTCGTCTAGCAGTGGTCACTCGTCCAGCAGTGGTCACTCGTCTAGCAGTGGTCACTCGTCTAACAGTGGTCACCCGTTTAGGAGTGGTCACTCGTCTTGCAGTGGTCACCCGTCTAGGAGTGGTCACTTGTCTGGCAGTGGTCACTCGTCTAGCAGTGGTCACTCGTCCAGCAGTGGTCACTCGTCTAGCAGTGGTCACTCGTCTAGCAGTGGTCACCCGTCTAGCAGTGGTCACTCGTCTAGCAGTGGTCACCCGTCTAGGAGTGGTCACTTGTCTAGCAGTGGTCACTCGTCTAGCAGTGGTCACTCGTCCAGCAATGGTCACTCGTCTAGCAGTGGTCACTCGTCTAGCAGTGGTCACTCGTCTAGCAGTGGTCACCCGTCTAGCAGTGGTCACTCGTCTAGCAGTGGTCATTCGTCTAGCAGTGGTCACCCGTCTAGCAGTGGTCACCCGTCTAGCAGTGGTCACCCGTCTAGCAGTGGTCACTCGTCTAGCAGTGGTCACTCGTCTAGCAGTGGTCACCCGTCTAGGAGTGGTCACTCGTCTAGCAGTGGTCACCCGTCTAGCAGTGGTCACCCGTCTAGCAGTGGTCACCCGTCTAGCAGTGGTCACCCGTCTAGCAGTGGTCACTCGTCTAGCAGTGGTCACTCGTCTAGCAGTGGTCACTCGTCTAGCAGTGGTCACCCGTCTAGCAGTGGTCACTCGTCTAGCAGTGGTCACCCGTCTAGCAGTGGTCACTCGTCTAGCAGTGGTCACTCGTCTAGCAGTGGTCACTCGTCTAGCAGTGGTCACCCGTCTATCAGTGGTCACTCGTCTAGCAGTGGTCACCCGTCTAGCAGTGGTCACCCGTCTAGCAGTGGTCACTCGTCTAGCAGTGGTCACTCGTCTAGCAGTGATCACTCGTCTAGCAGTGGTCACTCGTCTAGCAGTGGTCACTCGTCTAGCAGTGGTCACTCGTCTAGCAGTGGTCACTCGTCTAGCAGTGGTCACCCGTCTAGCAGTGGTCACCCGTCTAGCAGTGGTCACCCGTCTAGCAGTGGTCACTCGTCTTGCAGTGGTCACCCGTCTAGCAGTGGTCACCCGTCTAGCAGTGGTCACCCGTCTAGCAGTGGTCACTCGTCTAGCAGTGATCACCCGTCTAGCAGTGGTCACTCGTCTAGCAGTGGTCACCCGTCTAGCAGTGGTCACCCGTCTAGCAGTGGTCACTCGTCTAGCAGTGGTCACTCGTCTAGCAGTGGTCACCCGTTTAGCAGTGGTCTCTCGTCTAGCAGTGGTCACCCGTCTAGCAGTGGTCACTCGTCTAGCAGTGGTCACTCGTCTAGCAGTGGTCACTCGTCTAGCAGTGGTCACCCGTCTAGAAGTGGTCACTCGTCTAGCAGTGGTCACCCGTCTAGCAGTGGTCACTCGTCTAGCAGTGGTCACTCGTCTAGCAGTGGTCACTCGTCTAGCAGTGGTCACCCGTCTAGCAGTGGTCACTCGTCTAGCAGTGGTCACTCGTCTAGCAGTGGTCACTGGTCTAGCAGTGGTCAGCTACCGCTAAACTTTTCGTCACCTGTTCCCCTTAAAAAAAAAAACACTCAGTTTATATTGACCGGTGAAGCGCCTGCCAGCCAGCCTACCCTCAGACTCCCACTGTCTTATACAGTTGAAACTATTCTGTTTCGGCGTCATATTTTGGTGTCGTTGATAGATGCAGCGACACAGGAGGCGATAGTTGATTTTTACTCTAAGGATGCTGGAGGGTTGACACACCACGCTCTCTGTTTGAGTGCTCCAGTTTTATGTCAATAATTGCAACTCATAGTAAGAGAGGCGAAAGATCTTTCCAAGAAAAAAAAAACACTGTGAGTGGTATCAATGTTTAGCAGTGGGGAGAAAGCTGGATTCAACGGGGGTATACACACAGTGAGGTGTGTATCATGGTATACATACAGGTATGTGTATTACGGCATATACACAGAGAGATGTTCATTAGTTTACCCTTTTTTCTGTCCTGCCTTTCCATTTCAGACACTGAAGCCCAGAAGTTTTCAATTGTAAATACAATTTAACTCCCAGAGACCTTTTTTGAACAAACGAAATGTCCTAATTTCAAGGAACCAACATATTAATCAGCAAAAGCAAAGCTCTCGACACTAATACACTCCAAAGCAAAAATATCTCTGGACAACCCAAATGGCTGTCAAACGAGTCAACAAAGGTCATATTTCTTCACTTCCCTGTCATCCCCAGACTGAGGTTATAAAGGGAGTAAAACTCTGGTTGTGTGGAGAGGCCAGGATGAATGTGTCTCTTCTGGTGGATGAAGCACCAACCTGAAAATGTTCTCCTTGTATTGGTATATTACTGTTTCTAGAGGAGCCACAGAACGGGCAGGATTTGAACCCATGACAAGCGAATGCTGAAGCTCCAAGCCAGTGTGTAAGCCACTTGACCTGCTAGTTACTTGCCTCGAGTTTGAGAACTCACTTGCCATGGATTCAAACCACGCCCGTTCCGCGGTGTGTTTGCGAGACGAATCAAATGGCCCAATTGGTCTGTAATTTTTACTGCAAATCCACCAGTATTTTTTTTGTCCTGAACAAAGTACAGATCATTATAGATGCAGGTCTGTGCTACGTACATTTTAAAATGAGTATAAATGGGACGCTGTAGCCGACCTCCTGGTTCATGTTAGAGTAGGTTCATCCAGTCACCCTGAGTGTGAGAAACAGGACTTGACATGTTCCATCAAGGAAAATGCAGTTTGTAAAACGTTGATGGTAATCATTATGCTACTGTTAACAAAAATATGTGAATACCATCTTCAGTAGAGCAACAGTGATGTAATACTACCAGTACTAGTTATGTCAATAACAGCATGTGGAGCAACGAAACTTGCGGAACACCTCGGACATTGTATTTGGAGACGTTTCGCCCATTGGAGGCTCTGGAATGATGGGTTGTGTGTGTGTGTGTGTGTGTGTGTGTGTGTGTGTGTGTGTGTGTGTGTGTGTGTGTGTGTGTGTGTGTGTGTGTGTGTGTGTGTGTGTGTGTGTGTGTGTGTGTGTTACCAGCACCCTGATATCGAGCTGTTTGCTATTTGCATAACAAATCATTAACTCGAGCTAACATACACACAACACAGGAGGAAACGCATGCAGGGGGAGAGAGGTAAGCTGACTTCGACTGCTAACAATTCTATACTGGGTGTTAGTATTGGACAGAGGATAATGAGAGAGAGAGAGAGAGAGAGAGAGAGAGAGAGAGAGAGAGAGAGAGAGAGAGAGAGAGAGAGAGAGAGAGAGAGAGAGAGAGAGAGACTTCACTCTGGCTGTACCCTTCTCCAGAACATCACTCCATCTGAGATCACATATACCCAGGATGACTCGAGTATGGAACACATTCGTACAGCATAATGATGTCAACGAGATAAAGTCAGTTGATCAAATGAAAATACTGACCCACAGATGGCTCCAACTTGATCCTGTTCCCTACTTGTATGTCTCATAACAATAAAAATGCTTTCAAATGAGCTGATGTAGGTAACAGCTCTTAGCTTGCCAATAAAGTTAGGAATCCTTAATCTGTAAATAGCTTGTCAATAAAGCTAGGGATCCTCAACCTAACCTTGTCAAACCCTGTGTAAAAGAGAGAGAGAGAGAGAGAGAGAGAGAGAGAGAGAGAGAGAGAGAGAGAGAGAGAGAGAGAGAGAGAGAGAGAGAGAGAGAGAGAGAGAGAAAGAGAAAGACACACACACATTCGTCATCCATTGTCCTGAGTTTCGTGGCAAGTTAGTCAACTAAGGACATAGATAACACTGTTTTGAAAAAGACGAAGAACGCTTCATTTGTGTATAGTCGTTACCTAATTACTGACCAAGAGTGTGACCTGGAGAGTTAACTATCTACTTCAGCAAGAGTGTAACTTGGGCAACCAACTATCCATTCACCAAAAGTGTGACTTGGGGAGTTAAACTAAGCTTGTCTGGGGAGGCCAACTTTGGACTCAACCAGGAGGCCTGGCCTGAGACCATGTCCTCGACCCCTAGCTTAACACGCGCCCTGCATCGTAACCAAGAGCCAGACCGAACGGACTGCAGACCGAACTCGGGTCAATCAGTCTTCCTATTTTCCGGGTAACTTGAAGCAAGTTGAACAGTCTCAGGTCATGTTTACTCTCTCTTCCTCTCATTTGGTCAAATCGTGACCCCAGACACACACACACAAAAAAAAAAGGTAATATTCCTGTGTGCACATTTCTTGTGTGCATGAGAATACTTTTGTGTGTGTGCGCGTGAATATTTTCGTGTATGTATATTTTCACGTGTGCGTGTGTCTTTTCACGTGCGTCTCTACAGTTTCATGAGCGTGCGTGTATTCACATGTACGTGTACGTGTGTTTATTTTCATTTGCGAATGAGCATCTATAGGAACGTGTTTGTATGTTTTCATGCATGTGTGTTTTCATGAGCGTGTACTCACCTGTTTGCACCCACCTATTTGGTTTCAGGGGTCGAGTCACAGCTCCTGACCCCGCCTCTTCGCTGGTCGCTATTGGATCCACACTCTCTACTCCATGAGCTTCATTGTGTGTTTTTTATGTTTGGATGTGTATTTTTTTCATGTGCGTGTATACTCTTTCATGTGCGTATTTTTTTCCCTCTGCGTGGGTGTATGTTAAGTGAATTTGTGTAATTGCGTGTGTGTTTAACCCCAAATAAAAAGAGTGCAGCCCAGCTTGACCCTCTGGTTGTTTTTTAAGGCCATTAACTCAACTTGGTCTAATTGGGAACAAAATTTACCTGTCTTTTGAAAATTGGCCAAAACGAGACTGTCGCCATTAACCTTGTAAATGAACGCTGGGCAGCACTGAACGTCCGTCCACACCAACCAATGTTCTGCCTTAAACTGCGAAAGTGGTATTGGAACTGGAGAAAGGTATTGGGGGAAGGGGGAGGATTGGAAGGAGGTGACCTGCCGGCCCGCAGGCCAAAGGGCAGGCTGGCAGGCTGGCAGGCTGGCAGGCTGGCAGCCAAAATAAACAGTACAAGGGACAGTAAACATTCACCTCTTCTTCTCCGTTGTCACGTCGTGGTCTCTACGAGACTCATTCATGAACACAGGTGTGGAATGTTTTTTTTTTGTTTTGTTTTACGGCTTTGTGTTGTGGTTTCAGACAGCTGTGTATTGTGTTGCAGATCCATACACCTGTGTATTGTCTTGCAGTTCTATACAGCTGTGTATTGTGTTGCAGATCCATACACCTGTGTATTGTCTTGCAGTTCTATACAGCTGTGTATTGTGTTGCAGTTCTATACAGTTGTGTATTGTGTTGCAGTTCTATACAGCTGTGTATTGTGTTGCAGATCCATACACCTGTGTATTGTCTTGCAGTTCTATACAGCTGTGTATTGTGTTGCAGTTCTATACAGCTGTGTATTGTGTTGCAGTTCTATACAGCTGTGTATTGTGTTGCAGTTCTATACAGCTGTGTATTGTGTTGCAGCTCTATACAGCTGTGTATTGTGTTGCAGTTCTATACAGCTGTGTATTGTGTTGCAGTTCTATACAGCTGTGTATTGTGTTGCAGTTCTATACAGCTGTGTATTGTGTTGCAGTTCTATACAGCTGTGTATTGTCTTGCAGATTTATGCAGCTGTGTAGTGTGCTGCAGATCTATACAGCTGTGTATTGTGTTGCAGATCTATACAGCTGTGTATTGTGTTGCAGATCTATACAGCTGTGTATTGTGTTGCAGATCTATACAGCTGTGTATTGTGTTGCAGATCTATACAGCTGTGTATTGTGTTGCAGATCTATACAGCTGTGTATTGTGTTTCAGATCTAAACAGTTATGTATTGTGTTGCAGATATTTACAGCTGTGTATTGTATTGCAGGTCTGTACAGCTCTGTATTGTGTTGCAGATCTATACAGCTCTTATTGTGTTGCAGATCTATACAGCTCTGTATTGTGTTGCAGATCTATACAGCTCTGTATTGTGTTGCAGGTCTATACAGCTGTGTATTGTGGTGTAATTCTATACAGATGTGTATTGTGTTGCAGATCTATACAGCTGGGTAATGTGTTGCAGATCTTTACAGCTGTGTATTGTGTTGCAGATCTATGCAACTGGATATTGTGTTGCAAATCCATACAGCTGTATATTGTGTTGCAGAGCCATACAGCTGTGTATTGTGTTGCAGAGCCATACAGCTGTGTATTGTGTTGCGGATCTGTACAGCTGTGTGTTGTGTTGCAGATCTATACAGCTGTGTATTGTGTTGCAGACCTATACAGCTGTGTATTGTGCATGTACACAGCTGTATATTGTGCTTGTACACAGCTATGCATAACACTGGGCTTCCAGACAGTAGTGTTATTGAGCAAGAGCTGAAAAGGACCTGCCTGGAATCCGTACCTAGCGACAGCAGGTCGACTCTCCACGTAGGAGTGAAGAAAATAAATCAAGATATGATTTAAAGTGAGTGGAATCTTGCCTTCATATTCGGGAATCGTTGACCGCATACGATTTTCTCTATTTTATTTTTTATCGCGAAATTGCTGTTGCTTTTGTTAATGTAAACAAGAGTTATAGAAAAGCCTGGTGTGTGTTGCCTGTAGTCATCTATGAGTTACCTGTTGTCACCTGTGAGTTACCTGTAGTCGTTTCCAGGAGGTCAGAGTCCAACCTTAGTTCAATTTGGGTCATGTAAACACAACTAAGCCAATTTACCTCCGTCACAATGTCAACCAGTAAGCCACCAAACTAGGCAACCAGCCAGCTTGACTTACAGTCACTTAGTCAACTAGCTAGCCGGTCTCCTACCCACGCAGACAGATAGCCAGCCTTCCAGCCTGTCAGTCACCAGTTAACCAGTAATATCAACAGATATTCATCCATCCAGATATCAGCGTCAGAAAGCCAGATCGTTCGAAAGCCAACCAGTCAGCCAGCTAGTCAGCCAGTCACCCAGCCAGGTAGCCCGCTAGCCAGTCAGCCAGCTAGCCAGCCAGCCAGTCAGGTAGAATGTAGTCCAGTTAGCTAGACATAGACAGCCAGCATGTCATCCTAACAGTTAATAAGGAGACAGACATCTGTACAATAGACAGCATTCCTGTCTATTCTCTCTTCATTTCTTCTTCCTCGTGTTCTCCTTGCTCATCTTGCTCTTTTTTTTTCTTTATCTTCTTTCTGTCTTCGTATTTTTGTTTTGCTTTATCCTGTTTTCCTCTCCCTCCTGCTTCTTCTCCTCCTGTAAATTCCCCTTTTTCTTCTAAGCTTTTCTCTCTTCTTTCTTCTCTTCCATCTTTCTCTTTTGCTCCTCTTTTCTTTCTTAATTTTCTTCACCTTCTCTGTGTCATCTGTATTTTTCTTTTCATTATTTTCTTATTTCACTTCTTTCACCTCCACGTCTTGCTTCCTCCTCTTGTTAATCTTTCTCATTTTCTTCCTCCTTGTCTTCCCTTCCTCCTCCTCACTATCTTTCTCATTCTCTTCTTCATTCTCTTCCTCTTCCTGGCTTTTTTTCTCTCATTTTCTTTTATCTCATCCTCTCTCTTTTCCTCCTCGCTCTCTTCCTCATTATCTTCCTAACCACGGAACGGTGGGATTGAACTCGCGGCAAGTGAGTTGTAAGGCAGCTGGCTAAAATAAGATTTATCCAACCGGGTATATTTATACACCATAGGAAGGTTAGCATGGGCCACCAATGTGACCACATATGCAAGTTTTTACATATGAATCTCCTGACAGCGTAGCCGTAACGAACTCTAGCTCATGTCCCCTCAAAACCATCATCATGACTCACGAAATCGTAATGACGCCAGTTTGTGAGTCATTATGACTAGTCCTCTTCCTCACTCTCTTCCTCATTTTCCTTTTCCTCCTCCTCGCTCTCCTCTTCATTCTCTTCTCCTTACTCCTCCTCCTCCATCTCCTCCTCCTTCTCTTCCTCCTCCTCCATCTCCTCCTCCTCCTCCTCTTCACTCCACCACATTCACCCACAACGCTGGACGTCATGTTATCTCTTCGCTAACCAACAACACCAGACATTTTTGTTCTACTTTAACGTTATTCATGTCGCACACCCTTCCTTTCTGTCTGTCTGTCTGTCTGTCTGTCTGTCTGTCTGTCTGTCTGTCTGTCCGTTTGTCTGTCTGTCTGTCTGTCTGTCTGTCTGTCTGTCTGTCTGTCTGTCTGTCTGTCTGTCTGTCCGTTTGTCTGTCTGTCTGTCTGTCTGTCTGTCTGTCTGTCTGTCCGTTTGTCTGTCTTTCTGTCTGTCTGTCTGTATAATGCTTCGAGGATAAAATTCTGATTTTAAAGGCAAAAATTCAGGAGAGAGAGAGTGTGTGTGTGTGTACTCACCTAATTGTGGTTGCAGGGGTCGAGACTCAGCTCCTGGCCCAGCCTCTTCACTGATCGCTACTATGCCCTCTCCCTCTCTGCTTCCTGAGCTTTGTCATACCTCTTCTTAAAACTATGTATGGTTCCTGCCTCCACTACTTCACTACTTCCTGACGACTCTATGACTGAAGAAATACTTCCTAACGTCCCTGTGACTCGTCTGAGTCTTCAACTTCCAGTTGTGACCCCTTGTTTCTGTGTCCCCTCTCTGGAACATCCTATCTCTGTCCACCTTGTCTATTCCCCGCAGTATCTTGTATGTCGTTATCATGTCTCCCCTGACCCTTCTGTCCTCCAGTGTCGTCAGTCCGATTTCCCTCAACCTTTCCTAGTACGACATTCCCCTAAGCTCTGGGACTAGCCTTGTTGCAAACCTTTGTACTTTCTCTAACTTCTTGACGTGCTTGACCAGGCGTGGGTTCCAGACTGGTGCTGCATACTCCAGTATGGGCCTAACATAGACAGTGTACAGTGTCTTGAACGATTCCTTATTAAGGTATCGGAACGCTATTCTCAGGTTTGCCAGGCGCCCGTATGCTGCAGCAGTTATTTGGTTGATGTATGCCTCCGGTGATGTGCTCGGTGTTATGATCACCCCGAGGTCTTTCTCCCTGAGTGAGGTCTGTAGTCTTTGTCCACCTAGCCTATACTCTGTCTGCGGTCTTCTTTGCCCCTCCCCAATCTTCATGACTTTGCATTTGGCAGGGTTGAATTCGAGAAGCCAGTTTCTCGACCACGTGTCCAGCCTGTCCAGGTCTCTTTGCAGTCCTGCCTCATCCTCATCCGATTTAATTCTTCTCATCAGCTTCACATCATCTGCGAATAGGGACACTTCAGAATCTATTCCTTCCATCATGCCGGTCGCATATATCAAAAATAGCACTGGTCCTATAACTGACCCCTGTGGGACGCCGCTCGTCACAGGCGCCCACTGTGATACCTCTTCACGTACCATGACTCGATGTTGCCTCCCTGTCAGGTATTCCCTGATCCATTGCAGTGCCCTCCCTGTTATATGCGCCTGATCCTCCAGCTTCTGCACTAATCACTTGTGAGGAACTGTGTCAAAGGCCTTCCTGCAGTCCAGGAAAATGCAATCAACCCACCCCTCTCTCTCATGTCTTACTTCTGTTACCTTGTCATAAAATTCCAGAAGGTTTGTGACACAAGATTTGCCTTCCATGAACCCATCCTGGTTTTCATTTATAATCTTGTTCCATTCCAGGCGTTCCACCACTCTCCTCCTGATAATCTTCTCCATGACTTTGCATACTATACAAGTCAGAGACACAGGTCTGTAGTTTAGTGCCTCGTTTCTGTTTCCTTTCTTAAAAATGGGGACTACATTTGCTGTCTTCCATTTCTCAGGTAGTTGCCCAGTTTCAAGGGAAGTGTTGAAGATTGTGGTTAGGGGCACGCACAGCATCTCTGCTCCTTCTCTAAGGACCCACGGGGAGATGTTGCCCGGTCCCATCGCCTTTGAGGCATCAAGGTCACTTAGCAGCTTCTGCACCTCCTCCTCGGTTGTTCGTATGTCATCCAACACTTGTTGGTATATTCCCTCTTGATGTTCCCTTCTGTGCTGTCTTCCCAGAGCCCTTCCTGTCTTTTCTGTAAAAACTTCCTTAAATCTCCTGTTTAGCTCCTCACATACCTCCTGATCATTTCTTGTGCGTTCTCCACCTTCTGTCCTCAGTCTGATCACCTGGTCTTTGTCTGTTGTCTTCCTCCTGATGTGGCTATACAACAGTTTCAGGTCAGTCTTGACTTTCGATGCTATGTTATTTTCATACTGTCGTTGGGGCTCCCTCCTTACCTGTGCATACTCGTTCCTGGCTCTGCGACTGATCTCCCTATTTTCATGTGTTCTCTGCCTTCTGTACTTTTTCCATTCTCTATTGCACTTTCTTTTTGCCTCCTTACACCGTCGGGTAAACCAGGGGCTCGTTCTGGTCTTCCCATTGTTTCTGTTACCCTTGGGAATAAACCTTTCCACTGCCTCCTTGCGTTTTGTTGTTACATATTCCATCATTTCATTTACTGGCTTTCCTGCCAGTTCTCTGTCCCACGGAACCTCCTGCAGGAAGTTCCTCAACCCTATGTAGTCCCCTCTTTTATAGTCTGGCTTTTCCCATTCAACTCCTGTTACTCTCTCCACTTGCATCTCTACTATGTATTCAAAGCACAGAACCACGTGGTCACTAGCTCCTAGGGGACTCTCATATGTGATGTCCTCAATGTCTGAACTGCCCAGGGTGAACACAAGGTCCAATCTTGTGTGTGTGTGTTTGTGTGTGTGTGTGTACTCACCTAGTTCCTGTGTGTGTGTGTGTGTGTGTGTGTGTGTGTGTGTGTGTGTGTGTGTGTGTGTGTGTGTGTGTGTGTGTGTGTGTTGTGTGTGTGTGTGTGTGTGTGTGTGTGTGTGTGTGTGTGTGTGTGTACTCACCTATTTGTACTCACCTATTTGTGGTTGCAGGGGTCGAGTCCTAGCTCCTGGCTCCGCCTCTTCACCGGTTGCTTCTGGGGTGTGTGTGTATGTGTGTGTTTGTGTGTGTGTGTGTATGTGTGTGTATGTGTATGTGCATGTGTATGTGTGTGTGTGTGTGTGTGTGTGTGTGTGTGTGTGTGTGTGTGTGTGTGTGTGTGTGTGTGTGTGTGTGTGTGTGTGTGAGAAAACGCTGTGGTAGTTTATAAAGGTAATGCGAAGCATCAAACTCCAACACAGAGTCTGGTACAGTAAACACTCAGTAAACAGCTCACAAGTTTGGTTGGCTGTTTACCACTAAAGCTAGCGTTAATTGTCCCAGGGAGGAGGAGGAGGAGGAAGAGGAGGAAGAAAAAGAAGAAGTAGGAGAAGAAGAAGGAGGAGGAGGAGAAGTGATCTGTAGTCTTTTCCTTGTGGTAGGTAGCTTAATTCGTGGTTACCCTTCCATCTCTACTCGTTCTATTTGTCAGGTTAGTTTACCAATGAAGCCTGGTCTCAGACCGGGCCGCGGGGGCGTTGAGCCCCGAAACTCTCTCCAGGTAAACTCCAGGTGAAACCCTGGTGTTACCCCACTCGTTCTGTGTGTTAGGTTAGTTTACCCTGGTGTTACCCAACTCTTTCTGTGTGTTAGGTTAGTTTACCCTGGTGTTACCCCACTCGTTCTGTGTGTTAGGTTACTTTAACCTGGGGTTACCCCACTCGTTCTGTGTGTTAGGTTAGTTTACCCTGGGGTTAACCTACTTGTTCCCTTCCCCCTTCCATCCTGCTCAGAACACACTACCAAGTGTCTGAGTGTACTAGAGGTGTTGCAGAGGGAAAGTATAACGTATCTAGAGGCTGTTGTCCCAGGTGTCGTAGTGCTAATGACGAAGTGACCGAACCCTTTTAGTGTAGGAGAGCCAAACTGACCGTGGCACGGCAAGCCTTGTTAGCTTGTTCCACAACACGACGAGGACAACAGAGAGGTGGTTAGTTGGACACAGGTAAGGAACAAGCAATTATTTTGACAATGTTGCACTGTTTGTAGAGCTTCGTCAAGTCAGTTAAGTTGAGCTCTGGGCAGAGCTAAAAGGCAGTCGGTGATCCCAGGCATCAAAGTGGTGGTCGGGTGGCGGAGAACAGCAAGATGACATTGAAACAGAGGTATGTCAAATGGTTTATTTTACCGTGTAACTAATTTATATGTATTACAAAGAGAACATAGCCATGAAGCGGCTCCTCCAGGATTTGTTACTTTTCGACGTGACGGAGTCTCGTTCCCCACAATAACACTATTACTATACGTTAGGTTGTCGTCTCCAGTGAAATATTCATATTGTCTCTCCAGGCTTATTAAAGAGTAAATCTGTATTCTATGAGGGACTCTCTCAATGCTCTTAACACAGTTTACAAAAATGCGGTCCACATGTCCTTCCTCTTATTGCCTAATCCTAGTCATTAAAATCATAAAGACATTGGTGTATTCAGGCAGAAATTCCCGTCCTTGTGTCAGTGATAAATGTTTTGACAGTCTGATTTATTTGTTAAATTCACCATTACCTTACAAGGTATAATGTCGGTGAAACTGATCAATAGTTTAATGTCCCTTTCTTTTATTTTGTTTTTGAAGAGCAGTGTTACATATTACATTTTTCTTGATTCCTGGCACTTTCTGCCTCCAGTACACTGATGTAGATCCTCGTTACTAGTCCTAGCTGCATGTCTACCACGTTCACTATGCGTCTCACTTGTTGTATCTGGTCTCAGTGGCTGCTCCTTCAGGGTAATTTTAACATCTACTGCAGCTATGTGGATGAGGATAATGTGGCAAGGCCGCTACCCACACTGCCCCGCTTGTATTGTGATGTAACTTGGCATCTGATATTCATTCTCTTATAAAATGCCCAACATCATCTTATTAACCACTTTTTTGAAGAATATAGAAATAATATAATAAATTATGTGATATGTCAGAGCATTTTATTATTGAAAATAAGATACATAAATAACCCTCACACAAGAGAGAAATTTCTAACAACTTTTCGGACCGACTTAAACCGTTATTTAGTCACACAGAAGCGCGACGGAAAATACGATAAATAACAGACATACTAAACAAAAGCAGCAGATGTACTTACAACAGCTTACACAAAGTGTAAATATAAATTCAGATATACCGCAGGTAACCCTTTTCGGAGGCCTGGTTCCTAGGCCAGCTATATAGCCAGTTCTTCTCATGCCTCCGTCCGCAGGATGGATGTATGGGACGCACAATTAATTAGCCTTTGAGGCGGCAAAATCTGGAGAAATAATCTGATATCCTCTTTGGTATATTGTGTTAACCTTTGTTATTTGTGCACCTTTGTTTTCCGTTCAGTGTTATTTGTTCTCCGTTATTTCTCCGTTATTTGTTCTCGGTTATTAGTTGTTCCTCATTGCTATTTGTCCTCATTATTGTTATTTGTTCTCAATTATTGCTCCACATTATTGTTATTTGTTCCTCGTTATTGTTGTTATTTGTTCCCATAATTGTTTGTTTAACATTATAGTAGTTTGTTCAAAATTATTGTTGTTCCTCACTATTGTTGTTTATTCCCATTATTGTTCACACATCTTTAGTTTACTGATTCTGTTCTTTCGAAGAACAAAACCAATCTCTTCACTCTGGAGAGTGAAGGAACTGGTTCTGTGGGAGTGCAGGTCTGGAGAGTGAAGGAACTGGTTCTATGGGAGTGCAGGGCTGGAGAGTGAAGGAACTGGTTCAATGGGAGTGCAGGGCTGGAAAGTGAAGGAGCTGGTTCTGTGGGAGTGCAGGGCTGGAAAGTGAAGGAGCTGGTTCTGTGGATGGTAAGTGTAGATTGGTTGGTGGTGTCAGTCCTTCCAGTGATGTCAGTCCTGCTTATGGTATCAGTCCTGCCAGTGGTGTCAGTCCTGCTTATGGTATCAGTCCTGCCAGTGGTGTCAGTCGCTGCTGGTGGTGTCAGTCCTGCCAGTGATATCCTGCCAGTGTTGTCAATCCTGCTTATGGTATCAATCCTGCAAGTGCTGTCAATCCCTGCACTACCGACATTACTTCTACGACTACTTCTCCACTTCTTTCTTTCTTCCTCCTCTCTCTGTCCCGTCCCTGTCCCCCTTTTCTACATTTACCGGCTCCCTTACTTTCGTGTGTTAGTGTGTCTTGTACATGGTCCAATTCGGACCGAAACGTCATCATAAGCTTCTCTCTTCCATGTGCGAGTTATTTATGTATTGGTGGTGTCAGTCCTGCCGGTGGTATTCAGTTTGTACTGCGCTTGTAGACGGAATTCCCTCTTCCATTAGCAACACAAACCTTCACTGTTGTTGCTTCCGTTTCCCAGCTTCTTTTTTCACCAGTCTTCAAGCTTTCCATTACATAAAGGCAATGCATTCAACAAAACGTATCTACATTCATGTACACAAGTCGATACTGCATGAAGGAACATAGCATGATATTGGATGGAGGAACGTACGTAGAATGATATTGCATGCAAACACCTGTGTCTGTGTTTGAAGTTACACGTTGCTGAAAACAGCACGGTACAAAGGTGGGTAGAGCCAAGCAGGAAATACCCGCAGGCTGATGTTATTCAGTTTAGCAACATGGTACAAGGCTGAGTCCAGTCTCTGGTGCTGCAAATTGTGTTGCATATTGCTACTACTGATGAATTTTAGCACAGGAGCTGCTTAGCACCTCCAGCGCTGAGAGAGGCTTGAGACGGCACCGAGCCATTATTAAGCGAGGCAAGAGACATCACCCAGCGAGGCAGGAGGCGCCGCTGAGCGACGCAGAAGGAATCGAAGTATTGGAGAGATGTAGATTCACAACTAACCCCTGACAACTTTCTTCCTGTCGTCCATACTAGCCTACTTTGAGCATCTCCAAGACACAAGTTTACCTTTGCTAATTTCTCCACCATAAGACACTGAATTAAGCATTTCCAAGGCACACGACAGTGTTAGCTACTTTTCCCACCTTAAGACGGTGGATTAAGCTTCCTGAGACTCAGCTTGGAGAATATTGGACGAGTTTCTGAATCACCGACGGGGGAATTGGAAGCAAACACAACACACTATTGCACAGTTTGTTTACGATCAGCCTTGTTAACTCAAGACAAAGTTGAGATGGAACGTGTGAATCCTTGAAGCCTGGGAAAGAGAGAGAGAGAGAGAGAGAGAGAGAGAGAGAGAGAGAGAGAGAGAGAGAGAGAGAGATGCATACAGAAACACACACACACAAGGTGCTTTGTGGAGAAATTTTTTCCAGGAGGGGGTATTAGCTCCCTTCAGCCCCTTTCAGCCTCTTTCAGCCATTTTCAGCCCTGAGGTACCCAGCCCTCTCAGAAGGGGCAAATATCTTGTTTACTGCTACATCAAGTAATTGATCCCAGATGCAGTACGAGCATGTGACACGCGGCTCCTTGCAAGAGACCGGTGTTGCAAGTAGTTTAGTTTAATAAGAGACAGTCCATCTCTTACCTTAGCAGGACAATTAAGCAAAATCCTGCTTCCACTTTATTACCATGGTAAGATAGTGTACATTGTTGTTTATGCTTAAGACAACAAGAATCAAACATTCTGCTTTGCTTCATAGTGGAAGTTTGGCAAGGAGGGGAAAAATTCTATGTCAGCTTTTTCCTTTATGCTGGGGACAAGCGAGATGGGGCGAGATGCTGTGACCTCAGATTGCTTTTGGCCCTGCTGGGGCTCACATTGACGCCAGGATAACTAACAAAGGACGCTGATCCGTGCGTTAGTGTGTATAAAAGTGTCTCAGAAAACACATATAAACACTTACAGAGAAGTGTGATCAGCTTCTTTAGTGATAAAATTGTGAATAAATAAACAAATCTTGATGAGCAGTGTAACAACGAGTGTTGCGATCCGTTGGATCGCAACACGGATATCGCAACACGATATCCGGGAGTAAGAGTCCGATACACAAACCCAGGTAAGTCTGTTTAGCGTGTGATGATTATTGACTGCACAGTTAAGTACTCTGTACACTTAACAGATTACCATATACGCCGGTGAGTTGCAGGCCATCGAGCCTACAACAGTAAGTGTTGTCGGCAATCAGTTTATGAGATATGCTGACATAATACCCCCTAGGGGTAATCTATACCCATAACAATTTTTTTATTCCAGCCCATCGAGAGATGGATACAACAGCTTCTCAAGACATCGCCTACAGGGACGGCTGTGTAAGTGAAAGCTGTCTGTCAAGCTAAGTTCCCCCTGTAGTCCACTATTTGAACTTTGACTTAGCTTGTTACACATTTCTCAACATGCTTCGACTAGGTTATTTAGCAAAAATAATGTTTTCCTCTGTTGCCGAAATTACTCTTTTGTGCTTTTTGTAAATCAAAACAGAGCGGACGTTGCCTTAGCAAGATGAGCTGTGTTTATGAAGGTGTGAAGGAGCCACAACCAATGTCTTC
>NC_091305.1:18582538-18670038 GCF_038502225.1 Cherax quadricarinatus | reverse complement strand
TTCTCCCTCTCACTTGTGGCTGGCGATGATGAGGCGACAGCTACCTGGCTTCTCACTCTCACTTGTGGCTGGCGATGATGAGGCGACAGCTACCTGGCTTCTCCCTCTCACTTGTGGCTGGCGATGATGAGGCGACAGCTACCTGGCTTCCCTCTCACTTGTGGCTGGCGATGATGAGGCGACAGCTACCTGGCTTCTCCCTCTCACTTGTGGCTGGCGTTTATGAGGCGACAGCTACCTGGCTTCTCCCTCTCACTTGTAGCCGGCGGTAATGAGGCGACAGCTACCTGGCTTCTCCCTCTCACTTGTGGCTGGCGATGATGAGGCGACAGCTACCTGGCTTCCCTCTCACTTGTGGCTGGCGATGATGAGGCGACAGCTACCTGGCTTCTCCCTCTCACTTGTGGCTGGCGATGATGAGGCGACAGCTACATGGCTTCTCCCTCTCACTTGTGACTGGCGATGATGAGGAGACATCCACCTGGCGTCTCCCTCTCACTTGTGGCTGGCGATGATGAGGCGACAGCTACCTGGCTTCTCCCTCTCACTTGTGGCTGGCGATGATGAGGTGACAGCTACCTGGCTTCGCTCTCACTTGTGGCTGACGATGATGAGGCGACAGCTACCTGGCTTCCCTCTCACTTAAGGCTGGCGATGATGAGGCGACAGCTACCAGGCTTCTCCCTCTCACTTGTGGCTGGCGATGATGAGGCGACAGCTACCTGGCTGCTCCCTCTCGCTTGTGGCTGGCGATAGTGAGGCGACAGCTACCTGGCTTCCCTCTCACTTGTGGCTGGCGATGATGAGGCGACAGCTACCTGGCTTCTCCCTCTCACTTGTGGCTGGCGATGATGAGGCGACAGCTACCTGGCTTCCCTCTCACTTGTGGCTGGCGGTGATGAGGCGACAGCTACCTGGCTTCTCCCTCTCACTTGTGGCTGGCGATGATGAGGCGACAGCTACCTGGCTTCCCTCTCACTTGTGGCTGGCGGTGATGAGGCGACAGCTACCTTGCTTCTCCCTCTCACTTGTGGCTGGCGATGATGAGGAGACAGCTACCTGGCTTCTCCCTCTCACTTGTGGCTGGCGATGATGAGGCGACAGCTACCTGGCTTCTCCCTCTCACTCGTGGCTGGCGATGATGAGGCGACAGCTACCTGACTTCTCGCTCTCACTTGTGGCTGGCGATGATGAGGCGACAGCTACCTGGCTTCTCACTCTCACTTGTGGCTGGCGATGATGAGGCGACAGCTACCTGGCTTCTCCCTCTCACTTGTGGCTGGCGATGATGAGGCGACAGCTACCTGGCTTCCCTCTCACTTGTGGCTGGCGATGATGAGGCGACAGCTACCTGGCTTCTCCCTCTCACTTGTGGCTGGCGTTTATGAGGCGACAGCTACCTGGCTTCTCCCTCTCACTTGTAGCCGGCGGTAATGAGGCGACAGCTACCTGGCTTCTCCCTCTCACTTGTGGCTGGCGATGATGAGGCGACAGCTACCTGGCTTCCCTCTCACTTGTGGCTGGCGATGATGAGGCGACAGCTACCTGGCTTCTCCCTCTCACTTGTGGCTGGCGTTTATGAGGCGACAGCTACCTGGCTTCTCCCTCTCACTTGTAGCCGGCGGTAATGAGGCGACAGCTACCTGGCTTCTCCCTCTCACTTGTGGCTGGCGATGATGAGGCGACAGCTACCTGGCTTCCCTCTCACTTGTGGCTGGCGATGATGAGGCGACAGCTACCTGGCTTCTCCCTCTCACTTGTGGCTGGCGATGATGAGGCGACAGCTACATGGCTTCTCCCTCTCACTTGTGACTGGCGATGATGAGGAGACATCCACCTGGCGTCTCCCTCTCACTTGTGGCTGGCGATGATGAGGCGACAGCTACCTGGCTTCTCCCTCTCACTTGTGGCTGGCGATGATGAGGTGACAGCTACCTGGCTTCGCTCTCACTTGTGGCTGGCGATGATGAGGCGACAGCTACCTGGCTTCTCCCTCTCACTTGTGGCTGGCGATGATGAGGCGACAGCTACCTGGCTTCTCCCTCTCACTTGTGGCTGGCGATGATGAGGCGACAGCTACCTGGCTTCTCCCTCTCACTTGTGGCTGGCGATGATGAGGCGACAGCTACCTGGCTTCTCCCTCTCACTTGTGGCTGGCGATGATGAGGCGACAGCTACCTGGCTTCTCCCTCTCACTTGTGGCTGGCGATGATGAGGCGACAGCTACCTGGCTTCTCCCTCTCACTTGTGGCTGGCGATGATGAGGCGACAGCTACCTGGCTTCTCCCTCTCACTTGTGGCTGGCGATGATGAGGCGACAGCTACCTGGCTTCTCCCTCTCACTTGTGGCTGGCGATGATGAGGCGACAGCTACCTGGCTTCTCCCTCTCACTTGTGGCTGGCGATGATGAGGCGACAGCTACATGGCTTCTCCCTCTCACTTGTGGCTGGCGATGATGAGGCGACAGCTACCTGGCTTCTCCCTCTCACTTGTGGCTGGCGATGATGAGGCGACAGCTACTTAACTTCCCTCTCACTTGTGGCTGGCGATGATGAGACGACAGCTACCTGGCTTCTCCCTCTCACTTGTGGCTGGCGATGATGAGGCGACAGCTACCTGGCTTCTCCCTCTCACTTGTGGCTGGCGATGATGAGGCGACAGCTACATGGCTTCTCCCTCTCACTTGTGGCTGGCGATGATGAGGCGACAGCTACCTGGCTTCTCTCTCTCACTTGTGGCTGGCGATGATGAGGCGACAGCTACCTGGCTTCTTCCTCTCACTTGTGGCTGGCGATGATGAGGCGACAGCTACCTGGCTTCTCCCTCTCACTTGTGGCTGGCGATGATGAGGCGACAGCTACCTGGCTTCCCTCTCACTTGTGGCTGGCGATGATGAGGCGACAGCTACCTGGCTTCTCCCTCTCACTTGTGGCTGGCGTTTATGAGGCGACAGCTACCTGGCTTCTCCCTCTCACTTGTAGCCGGCGGTAATGAGGCGACAGCTACCTGGCTTCTCCCTCTCACTTGTGGCTGGCGATGATGAGGCGACAGCTACCTGGCTTCCCTCTCACTTGTGGCTGGCGATGATGAGGCGACAGCTACCTGGCTTCTCCCTCTCACTTGTGGCTGGCGATGATGAGGCGACAGCTACATGGCTTCTCCCTCTCACTTGTGACTGGCGATGATGAGGAGACATCCACCTGGCGTCTCCCTCTCACTTGTGGCTGGCGATGATGAGGCGACAGCTACCTGGCTTCTCCCTCTCACTTGTGGCTGGCGATGATGAGGTGACAGCTACCTGGCTTCGCTCTCACTTGTGGCTGACGATGATGAGGCGACAGCTACCTGGCTTCCCTCTCACTTAAGGCTGGCGATGATGAGGCGACAGCTACCAGGCTTCTCCCTCTCACTTGTGGCTGGCGATGATGAGGCGACAGCTACCTGGCTGCTCCCTCTCGCTTGTGGCTGGCGATAGTGAGGCGACAGCTACCTGGCTTCCCTCTCACTTGTGGCTGGCGATGATGAGGCGACAGCTACCTGGCTTCTCCCTCTCACTTGTGGCTGGCGATGATGAGGCGACAGCTACCTGGCTTCCCTCTCACTTGTGGCTGGCGGTGATGAGGCGACAGCTACCTGGCTTCTCCCTCTCACTTGTGGCTGGCGATGATGAGGCGACAGCTACCTGGCTTCCCTCTCACTTGTGGCTGGCGGTGATGAGGCGACAGCTACCTTGCTTCTCCCTCTCACTTGTGGCTGGCGATGATGAGGAGACAGCTACCTGGCTTCTCCCTCTCACTTGTGGCTGGCGATGATGAGGCGACAGCTACCTGGCTTCTCCCTCTCACTCGTGGCTGGCGATGATGAGGCGACAGCTACCTGACTTCTCGCTCTCACTTGTGGCTGGCGATGATGAGGCGACAGCTACCTGGCTTCTCACTCTCACTTGTGGCTGGCGATGATGAGGCGACAGCTACCTGGCTTCTCCCTCTCACTTGTGGCTGGCGATGATGAGGCGACAGCTACCTGGCTTCCCTCTCACTTGTGGCTGGCGATGATGAGGCGACAGCTACCTGGCTTCTCCCTCTCACTTGTGGCTGGCGTTTATGAGGCGACAGCTACCTGGCTTCTCCCTCTCACTTGTAGCCGGCGGTAATGAGGCGACAGCTACCTGGCTTCTCCTTCTCACTTGTGGCTGGCGATGATGAGGCGACAGCTACCTGGCTTCCCTCTCACTTGTGGCTGGCGATGATGAGGCGACAGCTACCTGGCTTCTCCCTCTCACTTGTGGCTGGAGATGATGAGGCGACAGCTACATGGCTTCTCCCTCTCACTTGTGACTGGCGATGATGAGGAGACATCCACCTGGCGTCTCCCTCTCACTTGTGGCTGGCGATGATGAGGCGACAG
Source organism: Cherax quadricarinatus (assembly GCF_038502225.1). Lineage (NCBI taxonomy): Eukaryota > Metazoa > Arthropoda > Malacostraca > Decapoda > Parastacidae > Cherax > Cherax quadricarinatus. Next base: position 18,665,630 of record NC_091305.1, on the reverse strand, counting down.
CTACCTGGCTTCTCCCTCTCACTTGTGGCTGGCGATGATGAGGTGACAGCTACCTGGCTTCGCTCTCACTTGTGGCTGACGATGATGAGGCGACAGCTACCTGGCTTCCCTCTCACTTAAGGCTGGCGATGATGAGGCGACAGCTACCTGGCTTCTCCCTCTCACTTGTGGCTGGCGATGATGAGGCGACAGCTACCTGGCTGCTCCCTCTCGCTTGTGGCTGGCGATAGTGAGGCGACAGCTACCTGGCTTCCCTCTCACTTGTGGCTGGCGATGATGAGGCGACAGCTACCTGGCTTCTCCCTCTCACTTGTGGCTGGCGATGATGAGGCGACAGCTACCTGGCTTCCCTCTCACTTGTGGCTGGCGGTGATGAGGCGACAGCTACCTGGCTTCTCCCTCTCACTTGTGGCTGGCGATGATGAGGCGACAGCTACCTGGCTTCCCTCTCACTTGTGGCTGACGGTGATGAGGCGACAGCTACCTTGCTTCTCCCTCTCACTTGTGGCTGGCGATGATGAGGAGACAGCTACCTGGCTTCTCCCTCTCACTTGTGGCTGGCGATGATGAGGCGACAGCTACCTGGCTTCTCCCTCTCACTTGTGGCTGGCGATGATGAGGCGACAGCTACCTGGCTTCCCTCTCACTTGCGGCTGGCGATGATGAGGCGACAGCTACCTGGCTTCTCCCTCTCATTTGTGGCTGGCGATGATGAGGCGACAGCTACCTGGCTTCTCCCTCTCACTTGTGGCTGGCGATGATGAGGCGACAGCTACCTGGCTTCTCCCTCTCACTTGTGGCTGGCGATGATGAGGCGACAGCTACCTGGCTTCTCTCTCTCACTTGTGGCTGGCGATGATGAGGCGACAGCTACCTGGCTTCTTCCTCTCACTTGTGGCTGGCGATGATGAGGCGACAGCTACCTGGCTTCTCCCTCTCACTTGTGGCTGGCGATGATGAGGTGACAGCTACCAGGCTTCTCCCTCTCACTTGTGGCTGGTGATGATGAGGCGACAGCTACCTGGCTTCTCCCTCTCACTTGTGGCTGGTGATGATGGGGCGACAGCTACCTGACTTCTCCCTCTCACTTGTGGCTGGTGATGATGGGGCGACAGCTACCTGACTTCTCCCTCTCACTTGTGGCTGGCGATGATGAGGTGACAGCTACCTGGCTTCTCCCTCTCACTTGTGGCTAGCGATGATGAGGTGACAGCTACCTGACTTCTCCCTCTCACTTGTGGCTGGTGATGATGAGGCGACAGCTACCTGGCTTCTCCCTCTCGCTTGTGGCTGGCGATGATGAGGCGACAGCTACCTGGCTTCTCCCTCTCACTTGTGGCTGGTGATGATGAGGCGACAGCTACCTGGCTTCTCCCTCTCGCTTGTGGCTGGCGATGATGAGGCGACAGCTACCTGGCTTCTCCCTCTCACTTGTGGCTGGTGATGATGAGGCGACATCTACCTGGCTTCTCCCTCTCGCTTGTGGCTGGCGATGATGAGGCGACAGCTACCTGGCTTCTCCCTCTCACTTGTGGCTGGTGATGATGAGGCGACAGCTACCTGGCTTCTCCCTCTCACTTGTGGCTGGTGATGATGAGGCGACAGCTACCTGGCTTCTCCCTCTCACTTGTGGCTGGCGATGATGAGGCGACAGCTACATGGCTTCTCCCTCTCACTTGTGGCTGGCGATGATGAGGCGACAGCTACCTGGCTTCGCTCTCACTTGTGGCTGGCGATGATGAGGCGACAGCTACCTGGCTTCTCCCTCTCACTTGTGGCTGGCGATGATGAGGCGACAGCTACCTGGCTTCTCCCTCTCACTTGTGGCTGGCGATGATGAGGCGACAGCTACCTGGCTTCTCTCTCTCACTTGTGGCTGGCGATGATGAGGCGACAGCTACCAGGCTTCTCCCTCTCACTTGTGGCTGGTGATGATGAGGCGATAGCTACCTGGCTTCTCCCTCTCACTTGTGGCTGGCGATGATGAGGAGACAGCTACCTGGCTTCTCCCTCTCACTTGTGGCTGGTGATGATGAGGCGACAGCTACCTGGCTTCTCCCTCTCACTTGTGGCTGGTGATGATGGGGCGACAGCTACCTGACTTCTCCCTCTCACTTGTGGCTGGCGATGATGAGGCGACAGCTACCTGGCTTCTCCCTCTCACTTGTGGCTGGCGATGATGAGGAGACAGCTACCTGGCTTCTCCCTCTCACTTGTGGCTGGTGATGATGAGGAGACAGCTACCTGGCTTCTCCCTCTCACTTGTGGCTGGCGATGATGAGGCGACAGCTACCTGGCTTCTCCCTCTCACTTGTGGCTGGCGATGATGAGGCGACAGCTACCTGGCTTCTCCCTCTCACTTGTGGCTGGCGATGATGAGGCGACAGCTACCTGGCTTCTCCCTCTCACTTGTGACTGGCGATGATGAGGCGACAGCTACCTGGCTTCTCCCTCTCACTTGTGGCTGGCGATGATGAGGCGACAGCTACCTGGCTTCTCCCTCTCACTTGTGGCTGGCGATGATGAGGCGACAGCTACCTGGCTTCTCCCTCTCACTTTCTCTCTGATCCAAAATTTAGTCCTGATTAAGTTGATGAAATTCTCATATTAGATTACATCATTACGATGGGTTTAATTTTCTCAAAGGGGCGGAAGGCTCCTTAAAAATTTTAATAGTGGTTTGATTGCCTGAAGGGAGAGTTGTGGGGATGAGAGAGAGAGAGAGAGAGAGAGAGAGAGAGAGAGAGAGAGAGAGATTTTCTCTCCATTTTGTATGTGTGTGTATTCACCTATTATACTTAGCTACGGTGTTCTCCAGTCTATTGTACTTAGCTACAGTGTTCTCCAGTCTATTATACTTAGCTACAGTGTTCTCCAGTCTATTGTACTTAGCTACAGTGTTCTCCAGTCTATTATACTTAGCTACAGTGTTCTCCAGTCTATTGTACTTAGCTACAGTGTTCTCCAGTCTATTATACTTAGCTACAGTGTTCTCCAGTCTATTATACTTAGCTACGGTGTTCTGCAGTCTATTCCGCTTAGTTATTACGTTAAATCAACAACATTCTTCTTAACCTCGCAAACTCCTCAGATTCTACTGAAGAGTTTAATATTTTATATTTTATTCATTCTCTGAGGACTTTTAATATCAATATTATGTCTCCTCTTGGAGCGTCTGTTAGGTTTCGTAGCGGATCTCTAAAACATCTTAGAGATCAGGACTTCCGTGTGTTAAACACATCAGGTACTGTGCTACCGAACAGGTCACACCAAGACAGACATCAAGTACCATGCCACTGAAGAGGTCACACCATGGCAGACATCATGTGCTGTCACTGAACAGGTCACACCATGGTACACATCAGGTACTGTGCCACTGAACAGGTCACACCATGGCAGACATCAAGTGCTGTGCCACTGAACAGGTCACACCATGGCAGACATCAGGTGCTGTGCCACTGAACAGGTCACACCATGGCAGACATCAGGTGCTGTGCCACTGAACAGATCACACCATAACAGACATCAGGTGCTGTGCCACTGAACAGGTCACACCATGGCAGACATCAGGTGCTGTGCCGCTGAACAGGTCACCTCAAAGACATCAGGTCGTCACGGAACAAGTGGATATGAACAACATCCTGACAAATGACGTCCTCAGAGGCGGTGAGTCATAATCATAATGACTTGTTACTGCTTATTATCTATTCATGGCAGAGCGAAGCTGAAGAGCAATTAGCACCATAATATAGAAGATGGGTGGCGGGTGGCGGGTGGCGGGTGGCGGGTGGCGGGTGGCCGGGGGGGGGGGGGGCGGGGGGGGCGGGGGCGGGTGGCCGGGGGGGGGGGGGTGGCCGGGGGGGGCGGGTGGCCGGGGGGGGGGGCGGGTGGCGGGTGGCGGGTGGCGGGTGGCTTGTGGCCGGGGGGGGGTAGTGTGTACATGTGCGCGAGACATCGTTTGTTCTTAAATTATTTACAGTACAATTAAAACTCCTTAAAGACTTAATGAGACCACGTTATTATACACAAAATTTAATTAACACACACACACACACACACACACACACACACACACACACACATACACACACACACACACACACACACACACACACACACACACACACACACACACTAGAGCAGGGTTGACCAACGTTTATTAGAGGGAACGTTTTGCCAATCGTGGCGAAACGTTTTCTTTAATTAATGTCCTAAACTCTACATAAGTGTATTTTTTCACATTTTGTCGTTATCACCATAACATTCCTCAACACAAACCAAATTTATACCAACCTAAACATAACATCTCGTGAAATAGATAAAATTAAACATTGAATTAATATCTAAAATGTATTGAATTTACTTTTTATTGCAGATTTTCGTAACCAAAGTACCCAAGTAATGTCCAATAAACTCTACATATTCAAAAATGCACAAAAATATATTCCCCATTTGCCTGAGGGCAGTAAAGCAAGGGGTGGGCGCCCCCCCCCCTCTCCGTTTGGACAGTCCTGCTCTAGAGTCTTTTGCAGCTCCTGTGTCACATGTTCGCTCTGAGCCTAACAGCGGCTCACCTCCACGCAATTCCTGGTCAAAACTCTAGCATGAATTGAAAGTGGGGAGGCTTTCCTAGCTTCATTTACATCTCTCTCTCTCGCTCTCTCTCCCTCTCTCTCTCTCTCTCTCTCTCTCTCTCTCTCTCTCTCTCTCTCTCTCTCTTTCCCAGAGTTATAAACCCATTTAAAAATCCTCGAGAAAGTTATCACAGCGCCTCAGTTTTGTGAATATTTTGCATTTGTGTCACCACATCCACGTGGGTTCACCTCCAACTTTATTCCACCTCCTGACTCGCCAGTAGACCGGACTAAGTGATGGACTGAACAAGCAAAACCTCGACTTCAAATTGCCAAAGTTTGCAGCCGGCACTTGACTGAATGGACTCCCACTGCTGAGCTATAACCTTTTTTTGAAGCCGTCTAGCTACCAAGAAAGTTGAAGAGGGAGAGATGAGAGAAGAGAGAGAGAAAGAGAGAGAGAGAGAGAGAGAGAGAGAGAGAGAGAGAGAGAGAGAGAGAGAGAGAGAGAGAGAGAGAGAGAGAGAGAGAGAGAGAGAGAGAGAGAGAGAGAGAGAGTTTGGGGGAAAGAGGTAGGAAGAGGGAAGGCTGGACGGGTTGGCAGACATAGAGACTGATAGTAAGATGAATAGAGAAAAAACATCTCTGATAAATGCTTGCACTCTCTGCATTATTTCTTATTTGGTTTTATCTGATGTTTATTTTTCTCAGTTGCTGACCGTCAATATTTTCTCTTCCTTAAGCGCCTTTTGTCTGTTCTTGTCTACATGTAGAGGTTCAACACAGATTCTCTCTACATCTTTTCGTAAGCTAAGAGCAGTAATATACCGCAGTTGGTCCACAAAGCTTATTGCTGTTTTGGCTAGAAAAGTATTTTTCGTATTTGGTTCAGGGTGAAATTAGAGCTTTCATGTCGTCAGATAATTTTATTTCCTGAACCTTTATTTTTTTATGAGCATGTGTTCGAGGAATGAGTGTTGGAAAAAATTGGTTTCCTTGAAAAAACTTTAATGTAGAGTGAAGCTGCTCTTGGCTTCCCGTCTTGCGGGATTTGGGCTAACTTCTGACTGTCCACGAATCCGGGCAACGTGAGAGTCCTTGGGAATGTTGGTCTTGTATAATACATTGAGGCCACTGACTGCATCGATGACATGACGCGTCCACGTAATATCTAATACTAAATCTTTCTTCTAATTATTTACTTGTGAGGGTTATCAACCCCCCAAAATCCAAAAACAAACAGGGAGGCTTATTTACTTTCGAGGTCTTTCGATTTCCTTCCTCAGCATACGACCGACAATAACACACTACCTTCTAGGTATCTATTTACTGAACAGGGGCAACATATGTGAGGAGACATACCCAAATATTTTTGCTTAGGGATCGAACCAGAATCATGTCTTTTTCTAACTGGAAGCTCTACTTCTAACCTCTGATTTAATGCTGAAGACGAGTAGCCTACTGAGGTCTTTCAACTTGTTCATAAGGGATATATAGGATGAATGGTGCAGATATTGCTGCCAGTTACTAATTGACGTTCCTTTGGCCACTGGACATCCCGTTCACTTATAAGTAAATCCTAGAAGACACACTCACCTGTCAGAAGATGACTCAGGTTTAGTGGCTTTGAAAATTCTATTTTAATAATAACTCCCATTAGATCTGCTGAAAAGGACCTCAGAAGAGGGTCGAAATATCCAATCCAATTCATTTTCTGAGTTTCTGTCTCCATTTGGGTTATTACTGAGCACTGACAAGTGTTCATTACACTCTTATTAGTAATTTATTTCCCTTAAAGCCTGACCCAGTAGGTAATTACATGAATATTTGTAAAGACCTTCAGATTTTCTTGAAGACAGCGCTACCATGTGTATAATGGCAGGTACTGCAAGTATGGTTAGAAAGACACAGCGCAAGCCTAAAATTTAGACAACGCTTCGCTCATGGTAAAGTTCAACCAAAATAAAAATGGCGCTTGTAAGAAAGGTTTGGTATGCACCAACTAACTTCCTACCATATACACTGCCACATCTGGTGGCAGTGGCAAGCAGTGTGAAGTATATTAACACTGCTGATCACGGGCCACTTTCACTCACTGGTATGTTCTTCATCCTTCTAAAAACCCTCTCTTTCTTCCCTCTTTATCCCCCCTCCACCATCTCATTCGCCCCTTCCCTCCCCTGCTCTCTCTCCTGCCATCACTTCCCTGAAGTCATACCAATTCAAGCAGTCAGCACCCCACGGAACATTTTCTTTAATCACACTGACAATAACCTTCCATCAAAAAGGAAAACGCTCTCTTGCTAAAAAACGAGAAAGCTTTGGAAAACGTGAGAGAGACTCGTAACCTTTTGCAGTGACACAGAAAAGCAATCCGTGTGGAGTTTGATCCCCAATCGTAAAAGTCGGGAGACATGAGAAATAACCTACTTTACCTGCATGCCTGCCCGTCTGTACCAACAAGGATTTTTTTTTTTTGAGAATTTCTGTATATGAGAATTTTTTTTGTAACGTGTTTTATGATTGAGAAAGAAAAAAAAGACTAAAAGAGCTATATTTGACACATTTTTGTTCGTGAACATTTCAAGACCAGCTTCAGCGTTTTCTGAAGCATTGGTGTGGTTCTTATGTGTTCCCTAAACATTGGTACGGCCATAAAGTGTTCCCTAAGCCTTGGTACAATTGTATAATCAGTTTCTTTATAATCTGGTACAGTCTCTGTGTAATCTCTAAATAATAATAGGGTCCTTGAGTGATCCTTAAACATTGCAGTCTTTAGGGGATATCTAAACACAGGTACGACCTTCGGTTGATCCAAAAAAAATGGTATACTTCTTGCCTGATGGTACAGTCGTTGTGATTACTAAACATTGGTAGGGCTCTTGAGTGACCCGTAAACGTTACGGTTTTTGGGAGATCTCTATATACTAGTACAGTTTTTGGGTGATCTCCAAGCATTCTTACGTCAATGGGCTTTTCCTAAACACTGACACGGTCCTGGTTGTTGTCATAACAATTAAGATACTTAAGCATGTTCCCTTATCAGGTCTTGCATGTTTCAGTAGTGCTGGGTCTTTAGTGTCTCCTGAATAGTCCAGTTATATAAAAAAAAGACTTTCATTAATTTATATATTCGCAAAAGTATCATTTGCCAAAAAATATACTTTTTAAGATGTGTAAATTGCGACTATAATCGACAACTGTGTGTGGAAGTACATGGGAGAGGCGGGTAACAGAGGACTTGAAAATCCACAATGAGAACTATCTGCTTTATCCTAGATTAAGGACTGTCGTGTATCATCTAGGTGCGTGAGTCATGGATAGAAAAGCAGAAGGATCTTGTGCAAATATATCAAAAGACATTAATTCTCGAAATTATGATTTGCATCTAAAAGCATTACCAATATCCAGTAGTGTGGGATTGGGATGCAGAGGTGAATATTCAGTGATGTTCGATAAGCAGCTCAGGTGCGATTTATGGTAGTCGAGTGAGCAAGTGTTGGCTACACTGTGAGATTTATTTTCATCGCGGAAACGCTGCTGGCTTACGAAATGGAGCGGTCGATCTGACTCGAAGGTGATCGCTGGTACTTGGTTGTGGTGTGTGTTGCTGACTCTGTGATCACTGGTACGTGGTTGTGGTGTGTGTTGCTGACTCTGTAATCGCTGGTACGTGGTTGTGGTGTGTGTTGCTGACTCTGTGATCACTGGTACGTGGTTGTGGTGTGTGTTGCTGACTCTGTGATCACTGGTACGTGGTTGTGGTGTGTGTTGCTGACTCTGTAATCGCTGGTACGTGGTTGTGGTGTGTGTTGCTGACTCTGTGATCACTGGTACGTGGTTGTGGTGTGTGTTGCTGACTTTGTGATCACTGGTACGTGGTTGTGGTGTGTGTTGCTAACTCTGTGATCACTGGTACGTGGTTGTGATGTGTGTTGCTGACTTTGTGATCACGGGTACGTGGTTGTGGTGTGTATTGCTGACTCTGTAATCGCTGGTACGTTGTTGTGGTGTGTTGCTGACTCTGTAATAGCTGGTACGTGGTTGTGGTGTGTGTTGCTGACTCTGTGATCACTGGTACTTGTTTGTGGTGTGTGTTGCTGACTCTGTGATCACTGGTACGTGGTTGTGATGTGTGTTGGCGACTCTGTGATCACTGGTACTTGGTTGTGGTGTGTGTTGCTGACTGTGTGATCGCTGGTACGTGGTTGTAGTGTTTGCTGCTGACTGTGTGATCGCTGGTACGTGGTTGTGGTGTGTGTTGCTGACTCTGTAATCACAGGTACGTGGTTGTGATGTGTGTTGGCGACTCTGTGATCACTGGTACTTGGTTGTGGTGTGTGTTGCTGACTGTGTGATCGCTGGTACGTGGTTGTAGTGTTTGCTGCTGACTGTGTGATCGCTGGTACGTGGTTGTGGTGTTTGTTGCTGACTCTGTGATCGCTGGTACGTGGTTGTAGTGTTTGCTGCTGACTGTGTGATCGCTGGTACGTGGTTGTGGTGTTTGTTGCTGACTCTGTGATCGCTGGTACGTGGTTGTAGTGTTTGCTGCTGACTGTGTGATCGCTGGTACGTGATTGTAGTGTTTGTTGTTGACTGTGTGATCGCTGGTACGTGATTGTAGTGTTTGCTGCTGACTGTGTGATCGCTGGTACGTGGTTGTGGTGTTTGTTGCTGACTCTGTGATCGCTGGTACGTTGTTGTAGTGTTTGTTGCTGACTCTGTGATCGCTAGTACGTGGTTGTAGTGTTTGTTGCTGACTCTGTGATCGCTGGTACGTGGTTGTAGTGTTTGTTGTTGACTGTGTGATCGCTGGTACGTAATTGTAGTGTTTGTTGCTGACTGTGTGATCACTGGTACGTGGTTGTAGTGTTTGTTGCTGACTCTGTGATCGGTGGTACGTGGTTGTAGTGTTTGTTGCTGACTCTGTGATCGGTGGTACGTGGTTGTAGTGTTTGTTGCTTACTCTGTGATTGCTGGTACTTGGTTGTAGTGTTTGTTGCTGACTCTGTGATCGGTGGTACGTGGTTGTAGTGTTTGTTGCTGTGTGATCGTTGGTACCTAATTGTAGTGTTTGTTGCTGACTATGTGATCGCTTGTACCTGGTTGTGGTGTTTGTTACTGACTCTGTGATCCCTGGTACGTGGTTGCAGTGTTTGTTGCTGACTCTGTGATCGCTGGTACGTGGTTGCAGTGTTTGTTGCTGACTCTGTGATCGCTGGTACGTGGTTGTAGTGTTTGTTGCTGACTGTGTGATCACTGGTACGTGGTTGTGGTGCTTGTTGCTGACTGTGTGATCGGTAGTATGTGGTTGTGGTGTTTGTTGTTGACTCTGTGATCGCTGGTACTTGGTTGTGGTGTTTGTTGCTGACTCTGTGATCGGTAGTACGTGGTTGTGGTGCGTATTGCTGGTACGTGATTGTAATGCGTGTGTGTGTGTGTGTGTGTGTGTGTGTGTGTGTGTGTGTGTGTGTGTGTTGCGATAACAGTGCTCCAAATGTGATTCCTTAGAGAATAACTTACCACTGGTTGAATATGCTCTTAATAACTTAAGTTTACAGAAACAGTTTCCTGTTAAAGGGAGCTCTGTGATGTTGGTAAAGGAGCTCCTTGATTCACATCTAACATGTCCTTAGTCTCCAGACTAACCATAATAATGAATAATAATAATAAAAATAATAATAATAATAATAATAATAATAATAATAATAATAATAATAATAATAATAATAATAATAATACGCTAAGAAAACAGCTTCACCAAGTTCGAAAGTCGTGATGAGTTGCCTCGTTAAGTCCAAGTCAGTGGTGTGTACTGGAGGTAAGAGAGAACTCGTGGCTTCTATAAACAATTGCAGACACTGTTGTTGAGCGGCTGCAAGGATGAGCCTTAACACTACAAGTCTCCTACCTGCCTTGCTAGCAAGCTTCACTATGCTCTTCTATATAGTCACTGCAGAGTAAATCGTTATTTCCTGGATATCATTTTTCGTTTTTGAGTGATAAGTTTCTCTTATTCTCACTCCAACTTCGACAGTAATTCCATGCTGTATTTTCCTACAAGAAAATTTAAGCGGCCATCACTTACCTCAGGCAGATATATCCAGAGGTAGATATAACCGCATCACTGTGAAAGATATATCCAGAGGTAGATATAGCCGCATCACTGTGAAAGATATATCCAGAGGCAGTGGGTCTCTTACTCTCTTGTATTAGTAATTGCTGGAGTACAGTCCTCTTGGCATGGAATTCTGGTACGAAGCGAATGTATCTTTGAAGTATATATTACAGAGCAATCTCTTCTGTGCTGCCACAGATGAACACAACATCAAGGGGCTGTCAAGTGGAGAATGGAACAAAGATTTGTAATCTTTATAGTTTGTTAAGGAGGCCGCTGTGGCTTAGTTATAGGCAATAACAAACTTTTAGTGCAGCTACACAACTCATCATGAATTTCTCTAGTGACTGATGTCACACAGTGAGAAGTTGAAAAAGGGATCAGCTGAGGAGCGGCATTTTCCAAATCAGTATTATATTTCTGGCCACAACCCATCCTCCTAATGAACGTACAAATATTCGACTGTGACAGTGAAATGAAAAAATTATGTGAGTGTCTAAATTAACGTGTCCTCGGTGGGTCTCCGCTATTCGTCCGCACTTCAGAGATTCACAATTGCTTAAAGTTTACCTATAAATGACTATATAATATGAAGTAACCTAGCTTAATTAACATGCCTTAAATAATTTACTTGTAATCGTGCGTGAGAAATCGAGGGTTGCCTTAGAATATTTTTCATCGTAATATTCAGTCATATTACACTAATAGTCAGTTATATAATACTAATAGTGAGTCACATTATACTCATAGTTATATTGGTGGTTGCAGTCTTATTAACAATTGATAAACATAATAGGCTGTTATTTGTTGATATTTGTCTCAAATATTTTGCAAGTGATCGACAGCAATGCCACTGGTCACCAGCTGTTAATGGAGGTTGACTGTCTAGGTCTGGGACTTGTATTAGTGAAGCTAAATGCTCTACAAGTGGGAAAGCCATTTCAACACTGCTGTTTGCGACAGCCTCATCCTGTCGATATACAGGTGGAATTATAATCTATAGTGAATATTCCTGTAGGCCTTTAACCAGAGACCACAGATGTTGGAGCGCAGGCTTCCTGGTGTCAGCATTATTAGCGTCGACTTTCCTGCTGGGGATCGCTCAGCGTTGGACTATTTCCAGACTCTTCTTGGAAGGTTCCTGGTGTGGGGAGGGTAGCCTTAGCACCTACTCAGAGACTTGTGTTTTGATTCATCTGAGTCTTGATAAGGCAGCGATAGATGATGGCTGAGCTAACTCTTATCCACACATTGTAGCTTCACGCCTCCCTCCATCTTCACCAGCAGCAAGCTGGGAAGGACACCATCAACGCTCCAGGTACTGTGAATGTAACAATGGTACGTAATGTCGACAAGTAGTTAAATAAGACACGTGTGCGACATTTACGTATCTTTGTTCCGAAACGTTTCACCTACACAGTAGGCTTCGTCAGTCGAATACAGAGGAGGAAACAAAAGTAGTGGAGATGTAAAGACGATGTAATCAGTCCATCACTCTCGAAGTAGTAGTTTTGAGGTCAGTCCCTCAGCCTGGAGAAGAGTTTTGCTCCATAATCTGGAATATTGATCTCAGTGCACTGAGGGATGCCTCTTCTGACTAATTTCAAATCTTCAGTACTGATATTTAACTGCACTAGAAACTTATGCCTCACTCTTTACTGTTCCTTTTGCTTGCTAGACTGAAACACATTTAGCTGAAGGAGAGGTTGGCCAGTCAGAGATGTTTGTGCTGGGGTATCAAGGATGTGATTAGTGGAGAAACTTGATTGGTAGCTTCAACCTGGAGCAAGGTGTTACATTGTGTGGCCACAAGCTGTGAACAGAGGACTAATCCATTTACATTGAACAGATGACTAATCCGTTTACCTTGAACACAAGACTAATATACTTGCCTTGAGCAGAGGATTAGTCTGTTTGCCCTGAGCACAAGTTAATATGTTTACCTTGAGCAGAGGACTGGTTTGTTTACTTCTGCAGTCATGCTGTGAGTGTTTACTCTTCCCTCCTGTTAAACTGCCGTATTTCACGAAGTGCAAAACCCGTGTGGGTCAGTCAGCGCAAGGAGTGATTGAAGTTAGATCCTCCAAGCATTGCTGGTAGGCCTGAATTTGATCATTCAGGTTGTTGCTGATCCCTCTCTCTCGTCTGCAACGTACCCTGAGGTAAAGACTTTGTGTCTCACCAGCCGACGTGTCTAGATTCTCTCTCTCTCTGTCTCATAACGTAACACACAACCCGCATATCAGCTTCCAAATGAATACACATTACTGCATTACTGGAAGTGTTCTTACTCTTTACTCTCTCTCCTTCCCTCTCTCGCTCTCTTCTCTCTTCCTCTCCCTCTCTTCCCTCTCCTCTCCTCTCCCCTCCCCCCTTCCCTGCTCTCCTTCCTTCCACCGCCCTATCGTTAAGCTAACGACCTTGTTTATTTACGGCAACAAGAGCACCATAAATCACACAATTATGGCAGGTTATGACTCTCGGCCGCAGACGATCCTGGAGATCACGGGCCATCACCCGGCCAGTTATAAATGCCCTCGTTACTGTCTTGACAATAGTTTGAGATAGTTAGTGACGTCTAAAGAGGGAAGAGAAAGTGCTACTGTGGACAATTATTTCGTGTTTAGGTCTCAGTTGGTAATATGCTCCTTACGATGTTTAGGTCTCAACAGATAATATGCTACGTACGTTGTTTAGGTCTCAACAAGTAATATGCTACCTACGATGTTTAGGTCTTCACAGGTAATATGCTGCCTACGATATTTAGGTCTAAACAAGTAATATGCTACCTACGATGTTTAGGTCTCAAGTAATATGCTACCTACGATGTTTAGGCCTCAACAGGTAATATGCTACCTACTATGTTTAGGTCTCAAGTAATATGCTACCTACGATGTTTAGGTCTCAAGTAATATGCTACCTACGATGTTTAGGTCTCCACAGGTAATGTGCAACCTACGATGTTTAGGCCTAAACAAGTAATATGCTACCTACGATGTTTAGGTCTCAAGTAATATGCTACCTACGATGTTTAGGCCTCAACAGGTAATATGCTACCTACTATGTTTAGGTCTCAAGTAATATGCTACCTACGATGTTTAGGTCTCAAGTAATATGCTACCTACGATGTTTAGGTCTCCACAGGTAATGTGCAACCTACGATGTTTAGGCCTAAACAAGTAATATGCTACCTACGATGTTTAGGTCTCAAGTAATATACTACCTACGATGTTTAGGCCTCAACAGGTAATATGCTACCTACTATGTTTAGGTCTCAAGTAATATGCTACCTACGATGTTTAGGTCTCAAGTAATATGCTACCTACGATGTTTAGGTCTCCACAGGTAATGTGCAACCTACGATGTTTAGGCCTAAACAAGTAATATGCTACCTACGATGTTTAGGTCTCAACAGGTAATATACTACCTACGATGTTTAGGTCTCAACAGGTAATATGCTACCTACGATGTTTAGGTCTCAACAGGTAATATGCTACCTACAATGTTTAGGTCTCAATAGGCAATATGCTACCTACGATGTTTAGGTCTCAACAGGTAATATGCTACCTACGATGTTTAGGTCTCAACAGGTAATATGCTACCTACAATGTTTAGGTCTCAATAGGCAATATGCTACCTACGATGTTTAGGTCTCAACAGGTAATATGCTACCTACGATGTTTAGGTCTCAACAGGTAATATGTTACCTACGATGTTTAGGTCTCAACAGGTAATATGCTACCTACGATGTTTAGGTCTCAACAGGTAATACGCTACCTACGATGTTTAGGTCTCAACAGGTAATATGCTACCTACGATGTTTAGGTCTGAATTGGTAATTAATTTATAAAAAAATACGAGAGATAATCAACAAGTCGTCAAGAAATCAAACACAAGTGAACAGATTAAAATTTTAATTGAAAAAAGTCAGTTTCTCTCAGAGCGAAACGTCGTGTACTTGTCTGTCATTTACAACAGTCTAGATATTTTTCCTCAAAGTCTTTTTTATCCACTTCTCCGAGGCTGTGGGTCCCCACAGTTTGCACTGGAGGTGGACTCCATCCTTTGATATACCTTTGAAGAGTTTCGAGAGTTTCTCTACTCTCTGAGCCCGGCCATAGGCCAGACTCGTCTGGTGCTGTATCTATTCAGTTGTTTATAATAGTGGCTGTATTTAAAACTTTTGTTTATAAGCAAAAAAACTTTTATTTTCGCAGTCATGTGCGTTTATTTTGTCGTTGATAATGATAAGAACCTGCAAAGTGGAGGGTCATCTGGATCGAAACGTCGGCGCACCTTTGGCAAGATGAATGATGGTGAACACGTTTCCTTTTTTTTTTTTTTAATCGCCCTACCTCGGTGGGAGACTGCGTAAAAAATGCATTGCGTAATTAAGTCATGAGCAATTACGCGTTTGTGTAAATGGGAAATCATTAGTAGAATGTTAGGGGTATTAAGGTCACTACGGGCAATTACATCAAGGTAAATTGGTCTTTAAGGGCAATTAAGTCGTTATGGGATACGTCGTTAAAAAACGATAGATTGTAATGAGTGATTATTATGGTGATACTTTGTTATGGTAAGTTAAAAACACATAAGAGTTATTGCAGTGTTTCGTGTAATTTTTCTGTTAACGGTAATTAATGTCACTTACTCTGGGTCATGACCCAGGCAACTGTAACAACGGCTGCTCCTATATCTTTGCCATCCCCTCGGCCGATCCAAGCTCCAGTGATGGCCTAATTACAAGTACTGCTGCAGCAATATACAAGGGACTTATAGTGACAAGAAAACTGACGGTGACGACAACGAAATGGGCCAAATATGACCAAAAGAAAGAGGACGACCGGCATTCAAATACCAGACCCGCTACCAGACGTTCAACCAGACAAGCGACGCTTTCCACCACACTGAACTAACTAACCTCCATATCAACTGCACCAGTGTTCAATGGGAAGACATACGAGAAAACCTAGCAACAAAACTCCAAGGAAACTGACAGGTCTGTAGTGACGGTTTTTTCCCCTCAGTGCCAAATGAGGGAAGAAAGTGAACGTTTAAACATGGCTGACTGGCATTCAAGCAACTAGCGAAGCGACGTTCTCAGCTATACTGACAGTAGCTGACCACCGTATCAACTGCACAAGTGTTAATGGGAGGGAAACACAGGAGACATCGCTAAATCTACAAAACAAACTCCTAGGAAACTGTCAGGCTCTAGCGGCGGTTCTTTCCCTCAGTGCCAAATCGCAGGAAGTGAATAAACAGTCAAGGATTCTTTTTCAATAGTTGCCCTCCATAACAACTGACCAGTGTGCATTGGGAGGGAAACATAGGAGAAAACGCCAAACCTAACGACAAAACTCCAAGGAATCTGTCAGGTTGTAGTGGACGTTTTTTCCTTCAGTGCTTTTAAAAATGGCTGAAACGTCAACTCTACGGTCAGGACCAGACAATAACACGATGCAGCTCCGCTAAATGGGATTGAGGAGGCTTTGGATGGATAATTCCATTGATTAAAACTTTTTTATCCTGCCAGGATGGAAATGAGCTAGAAGTGTGATAGGTGAAGCCGGACTGTGAAGTGAGGAGTGAAGGGGGTTTGTGAAGTAAGATAACAAGAAATTTAGTAATCAGTGGTGATTGCTAGAGTAGCTACTAGGCCATTGCTAGGTGACTGATAACGATCAGTGGTTTCTTTTTTTTTTAGGAAGATATTTTTTGTTGTGAAGTGGTAAAAAGAGTGAAGAGTGAACATGGCTGGAGTAAAAGGGGTATATAGCACTCCAGACAGTGAAAACCCAACAGTTGCCATCCTACCAGAAAGTAAATGTCACTATCGCCGAAAGGTATGGCAACACCGCATACCCAAACAAAAATAGTGGCGCACAGCTCTGATAGTAGTGCTACTATGTGGCTATATCCAAACTAATCCAGAACCTCAAACTATGGTACAGGTGCAAAACAGACAGATAAGTGACGGTGATAATGACGGTCTAGTAGCTAGGAACGATAACTTTAACTATATATGTAATGCACACGTAAGGCAATGTGAGACAAGAGAACCATTCTTATTATCTCAGACACCACCAGACATGTATATACTGTACTAAGATGCGAAAGAAGAACAGTAAATATACCTTATGTAAAATGTGTAAGGGGTGAATGCATAATGGATGTTTATGTACGATTATGGTAATGACACCAGATTTCATTTTGTTTGTAACAAATGCACCTGCACAGTTACTCTTTAGCGGTAATGACATTGATTTACCTAATGACCCCTTTCCATATATTGATGATGATTGTTTTATGAAAACAGGCCTTCACTTTATTCATGTCAAAGCAAGATCACTTTTTCCAAAATTGGCAGAGATTAGAATTCTAGCTAACAGAACTAGGGCGGCAGTTATATCCATCCCTGAATTCTGATTAGATGATACGGTGACTGACGACGAGGTCGTCAGTCACCGTATTAGATAGGTATAGAAAAGGTGGTGGGGTATGTGCCTAAATAAGAAATGACTTAGCCTACAACCCAAGACCTTGTTTAAATGACAATAGACTGGAAATTCTATGATTTGAAGTGTTGCTTCCCAAGACCAAACCCATCTTAGTAGGAACTAGTTACCGCCCTCCCACCCAGGACCAGTTCTTAGAAGATTTTTTCCGAGAGTTACTCTCAACTAATTAATACAACCCGGGTCACACAGTTCTCAGCCACCCTGACTGACCACATACTTTGTAACCGCTCTGAGAACATTAGTCAGTCAGGTGTCATTACCACAGGTCTTAGTGATCATTTCATCATTTACTGCACCAGGAAAATCACTAGGGAACGGATTGGCCTACACAGGACAATAAAAAAAATGAGGTCAACTAGAAACTACAGCAAAGAAACACTGGTAAATAGGCCACACAATTGTGACTGAACAGTGATAATAAGTTGTACAGACATAAATGATGTCTGGGAAAAATTCAAAACAATGTTCACTACCATCCTTGATAATATTGCACCAGTTAAAGAGGTTAGGATTAAACGAAGAACTAAACCCTGGATGACTACTGAGATATTAGATAATACGAAATTCAAAGACCAGTTGCTAAAAGATTTAAGGCAAACAGACAGGATATTGCAGCGCTAAAAAAATTCCAAAAGGTGAGGAACAGAGCACAGAGGCAAGGCACTATTGCTCAAAAATCGAAGAGTACAAGAATAACCCTAGAAAGCTATGGTAACAACTAGTGTTTAGTGTTTAGTGAACCACTAATCGGTCTGAGGATCGACGACCCAAATGATTTCTTCATGAATGAGCCTCAAAACTCCATAAATGTATGCCAGATTTCCGACATTACCCTAACTCCGATAGATTTCGAAAAAGCCATTGACAACATGCCTATGCACTCAGCCCCGGGCCCAGACTCGTGGAACTCTGTTTTCATTAAGAACTGCAAGAAACCCCTCTCGCGTGTCCTAAGTACACTATGGAGGAGGAGCTTGGACATGGGTGAAATTCCACAGTCACTTAAAACAACGGATATAGCCCCACTCCATAAAGGTGGCAGCAAAGCATTAGCTAAGAACTATAGACCAATAGCTCTGACGTCCCACATCATAAAAATCTTTGAAAGATTGCTAAGAAGCAGGATTGCAAATCACCTGGATTCCCAAAATCTGCACAATCCAGGGCAACATGGGTTCAGGGCAGGTCGCTCCTGCCTCTCACAACTACTGGATCACTATGACATGGCCTTGGATGCACTGGAAGAAAATCGGAATGCAGATGTAATATACACAGACTTTGCAAAAGCATTTGACAAATGCGATCATGGCGTAATAGCCCATAAAATACGTGCTAAAGGAATAACTGGGAAAGTGGGGAGATGGATCTTCAACTTCCTAACAAATCGAACACAAAGAGTAGTGGTCAACAGAGTTAAATCGGAGGCTGCCATAGTGAAGAGCTCTGTTCCACAAGGCACAGTACTCGCCCCCATCTTATTCCTTATCCTCATATCAGACATAAACAGAGATATACACCACAGCACCGTATCATCCTTTGCGGATGATACTAGGATCTGCATGAGGCTGTCATCTGCTGAGGACGCGGTTAATCTCCAAGAAGATATAAACAAAGTTTTCCAATGGGCAACGGTAAACAATATGATGTTCAATGAGGACAAATTCCAACTACTCCGTTATGGAAAACTGGAGGAGATAATAACTAGAACAGAGTATACTACTGACTCCGGCCATACAATAGAGTGGAAAACTAATGTAAGGGACCTGAGAGTAGTAATGTCTGAGGATCTCACTTTCAAGGATCACAACAGTGCCACGATCGCACGTGCACAGAAAATGATAGGATGGATAGTGAGAACTTTCAAAACGAGAGATGCCAAGCCCATGATGATCCTTTTCAAATCATTTGTTCTCTTAAGGCTGGAATACTGCTGTACATTAACATCTCCATTCAAAGCAGGTGAAATCGCAGATCTAGAGAGTGTACAGAGATCCTTTACTGCACGTATAAGTTCTGTCAAGCACCTTAACTACTGGGAACGCTTGGAAGCACTTGACTTGTACTCGTTGGAACGCAGGAGGGAGAGATATATCATAATCTACACTTGGAAAATCTTGGAAGGAATGGTCCCAAATCTGCACACAGAAATCACTCCCTACGAAAGTAAAAGACTGGGCAGGCGATGCAAAATGCCCCCAATAAAAAGTAGGGGCGCCATTGGTACACAAAGGGAAAACACCATAAGTGTCCGGGGCCCAAAACTGTTCAACAGCCTCCCATCAAGCATTAGGGGAATTGCCAATAAACCCCTGGCTGCCTTCAAGAGAGAGCTGGACAGATACCTAAAGTCAGTGCCGGATCAGCCGGGCTGTGGCTCGTACGTTGGACTGCGTGCGGCCACCAGTAACAGCCTGGTTGATCAGGCCCTGATCCATCGGGAAGCCTGGTCATGGACCGGGCCGCGGGGGCGTTGATCCCCGGAATAACCTCCAGGTAACCTCCAGGTAACCAGGGTATAGCCATAAACCTGTAGATAGATCTAACATAGTACCAAATATCGATGACGAGGTGTTACGCCCTTTGTGCCCTTTGTGATTAATTTATATGTATAATCCACTTAATATTATACTCTGGGTTTCTTTAATATTAGCTAAATTAAAGATTCCACTAGTTTATAATATTATCTGGTTTAGGAATATACCCGGGTATGATGTGTATATATATATCTTGAGTAATGTGTAGAGAACAAGGTATGTCCAGTGGTGGGTAGCTTGCACCGCTCTACCCTCTCCCCTAATTGACGAGTTGATGTCAAGAAGGAATTCACTGTCTGTGGCAGTTCACTCTCTCTGCTGACTGGGTGAACAACGTCTTGGCAGACCTTCTAGTACGGTTCACTCCTGGTATCTTGGAGTATCTAGTTGAGAAACTCCTGAACTGGCTAGAGTTGAAAATTCTCTGGTGGAGTAGGCAGAAGTCATATCCAGATATCTTCAGTATACGAGGTGTCAAAGAGTGTCATGTGTAGAAGTCACAAGTGATATTGACGTTACTCAGTGAAGGAGTTCCTTTTGATGGACATACTCATTAAAGCCATGTTATTATAGAGGAAATAGTTCTACTCCTCAGAATATTTTCGAGTGTAGTGTCCGTATAGACATTGAAAGTGCTAATTAACTGTTGAAACCTGTATTATTGTATACCTACAATGTAGGACTTTTAATTTATTGAAAGAATCTCATTAATTAATATTTAATAGATATTTACGAATATCCAAGGAAAATATTTTAATAAAAAGCCTGCAAAATGCTGAGTAATCCTCATTTGTGCCTTATATTTCCAATATTGGAAGTTCCTATGTGTTCTTGGAAGTGATTTTGTTACGGTGGGCACTAAACCTGGCAAACTACTAATATTCGAACCGTAACACGAGGTATGTCACGTAACAACTAAAGTGGCAAATTGTTTTAATTCCTACTATCATCCGTCGCATCAACACTAGTAAGTAAACTACCATCTGCATCAAATACCTTTAAGTTTCGAACATACTATACCAATAAAGGGGTAACCCCAAACAGTTGTCAACTAGTTAGTGTATTTCATGACTTCGTGCAAAAAGAACTAAGCAGGTTAAACCCAACTAAGAGCACCGGCTCAGATAACATCCCGTCTAAGTTCCTAAAAGATGGTACCTCTGAATTGCAAGTCCACATTGCTCACATAATAAATTTGTCCATCACCACTAATACCGTACCAGAGGGGTTCAAGGAGGCCAGAGTTACTCCTATCTTCAAGAAAAATAGGTCTGATGTCAACAACTATAGGCCTCTTAGTATACTCAGTGTAACATCCAAAATTCCAGAGAGGGCAGTATACTGTCAAGTAGTTAAGTATCTTAATGACAACAACATTCTTTATAGTTACCAATCAGGCTTTAGGAGATCTTACTCAACCGACACCTCCCTGATTAATCTGATAAATTACATAGAACTGAAATGTCGATAGGGAACTTAATATGAATGGTAACCTTAGACTTTGCAAAAGGCCTTAGCTACTGTTAACCACAATACATTATGTAATAAACATCAAGCTATCGGCATAGGTTGGGTAGACTGGTTTAAGTCCTATCTTAACAGGAAACAAATTGTCAAAATCAACAAAACAGAACCAGAACCCCTGCCGATAGCATGTGGAGTTTCCCAAGGTAGTATTCTGGGTCCCTTATTATTTCTATGTTATGTAAACGACATGCCCATCAGTGTCAAGTGCAAACTCCTACTGTATGCAGATGACAGTGCTCTGTTAGTGTCAGGTAAAGACCCACAAGATATAGCTAATGTAATAACACTGGAACTGGAGTCCTGCAGCAAATGGTTAGTAGACAACAAACTATCGCTACACCTCGGGAAAACGGAAGCCATTCTCTTTGGCACGAAACAAACTGAGAAGGGCAAATAATTTTAATGTCCGGTGTAATGGGGAACCCATCACTTCAGTTTCCCCTTTAACCCATGCATGTCAGGAGAATTGATAGGGAACAGTGTAGTAAAGAAAGCGAATGCCAGACTGAAGTTCCTCTACAGACAAGCACAATGTCTACCAACTGAGGCTCGCAGGACCCTATGTCTAGCCCTTATACAATGCCATGTGGACTACGCTTGCTCTCCATGGTACTCTGCCTTGACAAAAAAAAAAAAAAAATAGACTGCAAATCACCCAGAACGAAATGGCAAGATTCATCCTGGACCTGGGTCCTGGACCTGGGTCCTGGACCTGGGTCCAAGAGAATATGTAGGCCAGGATGAATTACAACAGTTGGATATGCTGAATGTTGAAGACAGAGTAAAACAACTGAAGTTAAATCAAGTTTATAAAACTGTTCATAGTGTCCAGAATATCTTGCTGCCAGTTTTGTCAGGGCTGGGAAAGAAAGCAATCATAGTACTAGGGGGAGAGAGCACAACTTTGTAGTAGCCACAGTCAGTGGCCAGGCTTCAAACACCTTTTATTGTACAACAATAAAGGAATGGAACAGGCTGCATGCATATATCAAAGCCAGTCATAGCATGAACCAGTTCAAGAAGAGAGCCAAAAGGTATGTAATGAATGTAGCGACAGAAAAGGACGAGAATGCTTTTTAATTTTTTTTAGGTAACACGCGTGTAAATATAAATAACTCATTTTACCTTATTCTTAATATATCTCCTTTATAGTTTAATAATAAGATATTATCTCCTTTATAGTATAATAATAAGATATTATCTCCTTTATAGTATAATAATAAGATATTTTCTCCTTTATAGTATAATAATAAGATATTTTCTCCTTTATAGTATAATAATAAGATATTTTCTCCTTTATAGTATAATAAGATATTTTCTCCTTTATAGTATAATAATAAGATATTTTCTCCTTTATAGTATAATAATAAGATATTATCTCCTTTATAGTATAATGTATTAAAAAGACCCCAATGGAAATAAGTCACTTTGTCTGACTTTCTTGGGTTATCCCAGGTTTTCTACACATATGCTGCTATGTATGATAATGTATAATCTGTGTAACTGTATTCGTGTATACCTGAATAAACTTACTAAGGGAGATCACAGTTACTAATGCTTTTGTTTACTTTTTTTCTGCTTATGGTTACGACTTCTTTTGTTATATCCACTGATGCACTGACAGCTACTGTTGCTGCTTTTACTAACTACAACAAATAGTTGAAGCTCCTATAACAACGGTTGTGTTGTATTGCAGTGTTTGTGTTGTTGGTGTGGGAGTACTCCAGTAATAAACGAGGTTTGTGTGTGATGTGTTAGTGAGTGGTAAGTGTTTGAGTGATATGTTTGTGTGAGTGACCAGTTGTTAGTGAGATCTTTTCTTTTTTGTGAAAGATCACTGTGTGACGGAGCTCAAGTGTCCGTGCTTGATCACCTCCTTCACGAATTAACTGTACTAGATATTTTTTGCAGTTCGAAGTCAACGTTTTAATGGTAAAGAATTAGACACATGTGCAACATCTGGGGATCTTTATTTATAGACGTTTCGCCGTCCAGTGGCTTTATCAATAAAGCCACTGGATGGCGAAACGTCTACAAATAAAGATACCCAGGTGTTGTATATGTGTCTAATTCTTCATCTTGTCGGTATTATAGACCAGTTATGTAGGTTTTAATGACAGTTTCTTAAATGTTGATCTTAAAATATCTGGCTGTAAGACGAGGGATGGAGATGCTGAAGGTGAGGGATGCTGGAGATGGGTGGTGAAGAGGGATGTGATAAATGGTGTAGAAAACCGACAAGTTAACGAATGAAACCCCTATGCAACTTTTGGGAATCTTTACTGAGGAAACGTTTCGTCACACAGTGGCTTCATCAGTCCAATGCAAAGAAGAATGATGGAAAGAGAAGAGGAGTTTGAGATAATCAGTCCCTCAGCCTGAAATCGATATGTTCAGTCCATCACTCGTGAAGAAAGTACAGCATATGGCTGGAGAAGTGACTTATATACTGTAGTCAAGTGAGTCGGAGCAGTAGGGGGCGAAACGTTTCCTCAATACAGATTCCCCCAAAATGCACAAGTGTCTCAGTCTTCAGTGAAGAGGGATGCTGATGGGAGGGGAGAAGGAGGCTGGGGACGAGGGATGCTTGGGGTGAGAGATGCTTGAGATGAGGGATGCTGCAGTTGGTGCTCTTAAGACTCTTAGCAGCCTCATGTAAACTACATAGTATTTCTTCCTGACTCATCTCGTGGTTCATGTCTTTTATGCATGTTGGAAAGTCTGTTGGTTATTACACACTCGTGCAGAAGAGCGGGGATTGAGTGAGGCTTCAGACACTCCGGCGGAAAAAATGTACATTTATTCGGCAATCTTACAACACCCAATTTTTCTTGGCTACTCTTGGCGGTGTTCGGCAAGCATTGCTTATCGTACTGTTACGGCCAGGATAAACCAGGAGATGAAGCTACCAAAAAAAAAAAAAAATGTATATGCTGACGAAAGATGCAAATGATGCAGTGTTTTAAAGAGGAAGATAAACATGAATATGAATGAGACACAACACGCGGAAGATGAAGATGCAAACGAAGCGGATACAGAATATGCATAATTTGAGGCAGGCTGTAGCCGGGTCCTCCTTCCAGCAGCCACCGGGGGCAACCATCCAGCAATTTTTTTTCTTTCCCTGGAGGGCACTGTGGTGATTTTTTTTTATTTTTCGTGTTGGGAGAGATGTTCATTGTTGGTGGGTGCGGGAGATGAGGGATGAGGGAAGCTGCACATGGCCAGGCGCTTGACGTGTCTCTCTCTCTCTTAAGAGACGTCTGTTTAACACCCAGTATTTCTTGCTCACGCGTTTTACCTGGAGTTTTATTTTCTTCATGTTGAAAGAATTTTTTTGTTTATGACGCCATCAAGGATATAAAGAGGAGGAAGAGGAGAGCGCAGAGGAAGAAGAGCAGGAGTAGGAGGAGGAGGAGTAGTAGGATGAACAGGAGTCTTAGAACCTGCAGTAAAAGCAGGGCGTAGGGCAGGTTGAGGATAGCTGGGGTTGGAGGACTGAGGACCGCAGAGCTGGTACAGGTCAAACCTTACATTATTAACGATGTTTCACTCTGGGTGGAGATTTATTAAATAACTATGAGTTAAAGCTTTACCAAGAGCGAAACGTCTTTTTATAATAAAAGTTTTTCCCTGGCCTCGAATATACTTCTGCCATTCTAGAGCTGCCATCCTACACATGAAGCGTCAACACAAGGAAGGATCGTTCATGATTAAGTCTTGCTGAGAGATAAAAAAAATACCATAGATGTCGATGTTGATATTCCCCCCCCCCCCTCGAGCCTCGTTCTTTTATGTAAGACTAACGCAGGAAGAGCAAAGTTGATTTCTCTTTGGTGGCTAATTGAGTACAGCAGCTCAGAGTCTGGAGCCACTTGTCACAAAGCAAGGGTCACAGGTGTGTGTGTACTCACCTAATTGTACTCATATAATTGTGGTTGCAGGGGTCGAGACTCAGCTCCTGGCCCCGCCTCTTCACTGATCGCTACTAGGTCGTGTGTGTGTGTGTGTAGTGTGTGTGTGTGTGTAGTGTGTGTATGTATAGTGTGTGTGTGTGTGTGCTCACCTAGTTGTACTCACCTAGTGTGTGTGTGTGTGTGTGTGTGTGTATGTGCATCTGTGTGTATGTCTGTGTTTAAGGGAAAGTTTTATTTTAAACGTTTGGATATTAAAAAACTCAGAGTGAAATATAAAACACTAAGACACACAAATGAACAGAGCGTAATAAACTAACGTAACTTTTTATGCAAATTGAAGCATTAGTTACGCTCCTTTAATATTTTATTGAATTAGATAAGTGCTTTCTGAGGAGGAAGAATCTTGCACTCCCTTTCCTCATTATTTTTAACGAGATACGTTTCTCAGTGTATATACAGTGAGATGCGTTTCTCAGTGTATATACAGTGAGATGCGTTTCTCAGTGTATATACAGTGAGATGCGGTTCTCAGTGTATATACAGTGAGATGCATTTCTCAGTGTATATACAGTGAGAAGCGTTTCTCAGTGTATATACAGTGAGATACGTTTCTCAGTGTATATACAGTGAGATGCGTTTCTCAGTGTATATACAGTGAGATACGTTTCTCAGTGTATATACAGTGAGATGCGTTTCTCAGTGTATATACAGTGAGATGCGTTTCTCAGTGTATATACAGTGAGATGCGTTTCTCAGTGTATATACAGTGAGATACGTTTCTCAGTGTATATACAGTGAGATGCGTTTCTCAGTGTATATAGTGAGATGCGTTTCTCAGTGTATATACAGTGAGATGCGGTTCTCAGTGCATATACAGTGAGATGCATTTCTCAGTGTATATACAGTGAGATGCGTTTCTCAGTGTATATACAGTGAGATACGTTTCTCAGTGTATATACAGTGAGATGCGTTTCTCAGTGTATATACAGTGAGATGCGTTTCTCAGTGTATATACAGTGAGATGCGTTTCTCAGTGCATATACAGTGAGATGCGTTTCTCAGTGTATATACAGTGAGATGCGTTTCTCAGTGCATATACAGTGAGATGCGTTTCTCAGTGCATATACAGTGAGATGCGTTTCTCAGTGCATATACAGTGAGATGTGTTTCTCAGTGCATATACAGTGAGATGCGTTTCTCAGTGCATATACAGTGAGATGCGTTTGTCAGTGTATATACAGTGAGATGCGTTTGTCAGTGCATATACAGTGAGATGCGTTTCTCAGTGCATATACAGTGAGATGCGTTTCTCAGTGCATATACAGTGAGATGCGTTTCTCAGTGCATATACAGTGAGATAGGTTTCTCAGTGTATATAGTGAGATAGGTTTCTCAGTGTATATACAGTGAGATAGGTTTCTCAGTGTATATACAGTGAGATGCGTTTCTCAGTGCATATACAGTGAGATGCGTTTCTCAGTGTATATACAGTGAGATGCGTTTCTCAGTGCATATACAGTGAGATGCGTTTCTCAGTGCATATACAGTGAGATGCGTTTCTCAGTGTATATACAGTGAGATGCGTTTCTCAGTGTATATACAGTGAGATGCGTTTCTCAGTGTATATACAGTGAGATGCGTTTCTCAGTGTATATACAGTGAGATGCGTTTCTCAGTGTATATACAGTGAGATGCGTTTCTCAGTGTATATACAGTGAGATGCGTTTCTCAGTGTATATACAGTGAGATGCGTTTCTCAGTGCATATACAGTGAGATGCGTTTCTCAGTGTATATACAGTGAGATGCGTTTCTCAGTGCATATACAGTGAGATGCGTTTCTCAGTGCATATACAGTGAGATGCGTTTCTCAGTGCATATACAGTGAGATAGGTTTCTCAGTGTATATACAATGGGATAGGTTTCTCAGTGTATATACATCGAGAGGTGTACATCTAGGGAGGAATATTACCAAACCTGTACAGTTTTTGTACTGATATTAAGATAATGCATTTCAGTGGAATACAATACAGACAAGAGGAAGAATGAGACACATATTGCATGTGTCTAATTCTTCATCTAAACACGTGAGTGAGGAAAATGTGGTATCTAAGTACTCTATGTACTCAACAGTGATATATTATGCTCCTGCCTTGTCTTCTAGTACTCTAGGCCAGCTGAGTCACAGAGGATAATCATACAAGCATTTAGAGCGTGTCAGCGTGCCTCGTTGTGCTCCGGGTTATCTCGTGTTTTCACGGTCGCTCTTACGTGCTAGAACTTTAATTGGTGTCATCAATCCTATACGATACATCCCTCTAGCGCCTGGAACCAATCTTGGGCGGAAAACATTATATACTGAGTCAAAAAAGGAGAATTAGTGTGCACTACCTAGCAGAGTTTACTGCCAGAGGGGAATCATAGGCCTGTGTCCCGGGTGAAAAAAAAATAATAATAATTGAACTTTTCGTGTCAGAGGAAAGAAAGTCTCCCTGATAACATTGAGTATACATAGTGTATAGTGTATACTACAGTGGCTCCCTAGTATATTGATGATAAAGGCTAAAGTGTCATTTGAAAACAGGTGAATTTGTAAATGAAGTGATAAGCCTATAGAGGCAGGTGCCAGAAGTCGCCAGAAACTTACCACAGGTCAGCTGTTTTAATAATCTTCCTGGCCTGCTAGTGTACTCGCATATAATCTAGTGATACCAGTGAATAGCAGAATACAGTGTTGTAGTAGCAACTAACCAGTATTATAATGGTACTTAGTGGAGTGGAGTGACTTTCATTAGTTTCTTTTTTCTTGAAATACCAGACGTTACTGTGAACTTCATATAACCTGTAGTTACCAGCGGTCGCAATATACACAACGAGAAGCAACTATTACTACAGAAAAAGCGTCCTTCCTCCAAAATTTGCACCAGTCAACTATAGTGATAATATAGCATTTATTGTGGTGGAGACGGAAAAAAAATAGAAAAGCTAGATACAGCGATTGATAAACAAGGGTGGAGGTCGACCGTTCGTCATTGTAGGAGTGTCAGCAGTCACCGATTTCTTCAACACGCAAGTTATACTTTTGTATCAGTCAAATCACATATTACTCGGGTAGATAATTTCCAGTAGATCCTTCGTGTTAGCTCAAATCACCGACCAGTATGTTTAAATAAGTGACCCACTGATCAGATCAGATCGACTGGTCCGAACCCTTGACTGGTCCGAACCCTTGACTGGTCCGAACCCGGGACTGGTTTCAAACGGTTTCGTTGGACAATAAAGCAGACTGTAAACGGATGGGGTTGTAGGCGCCCTTATAAACACAAACATTAAAAATCAGGAACGTAACGGTAAGCTGTCCAATATACAAAAACAGTTAGAAACAGAAATACAAATAGCTAGAGCTTCATTTAAGGAGGTTATTAATAGAATATTCAAGAGGTTGCTAGTAGAATTGCAGTAAATCAACCATTCAAATCATTATGAAGCTGTGTGTAGTCTGTGGTCAGTCAAACAAACGGGCTTCCACATGGATAAATTGTCATTTTTGTGGAAATTGGTGTCACGCCCCTTGTGCAGATATTCAAGAACTAGCTACAAGCAGTATTAAAACAGAGTAGTGTTTTTGGGTATGCCCAAATGAGGAAAATCTGTGGACTAAAATCACAAGGGTATTAAAAGAGGACAACATCAAAGCTGCTTTCATAGAAAACCTGGAAGCTTTCTACAACAGATGGGAACATAAAAAGTCTGGGCTGAATGGTACTGCCCTTGATACTGGCCATGTAGTCACAAACTGTAAGGCTGGAGGTGATGTCCTGGTAGTCAGTAAATGTGGGGCTGATAGTGCTGTCCTGGGAGACAGTAATGGTGAAGCTGGAGGTGCTGTCCTGGGAGACAGAAATGGTGAAGCTGGAGATACTGTCCTGGGAGACAGTAATGGTGAAGCTGGAGATACTGTCCTGGGAGACAGTAATGGTGAAGCTGGAGATTTTGTCCAGGTAGTCGGGAATTATACGCAGGAAGGAATACATATAAATGACCTCATAGGGGACAGGAGCCATAGTAGGGAAACAAGTGTAGTCAAAGATAAGATAAAACCAATATTGCAAACTAGAAATACCGCAGGAAATAGCAAACAAGAGGACTCCAATAGCAATACTGAGGATAAATTACCAAAAACAACTGGTGGGAGCTCCATTGTTGGTGCTAGGGATGATAGAAGTAAGACAGGGAAACATGCACCAACAGGGAATACAGTCACAGAAACCCAAGGCAAGCGGAAACCAAGCCTGTGCACATACTATGATGCACTTGGTATCTGCTGGCATGGGAAATCTGGAAAAACAGATGGGACATGCAACTATGACCAGCCTAGAAAATGCCATGCCCATATGACAACAGGAAAATGCAAACTCCCTTCCTGTAAGCTTTTTCACCCTGAAATGTGTACCTCTTCAGTACAGGAAAGACTGTGCTATAACTTAAATTGCCAGGCATACCATCTAAAGGGGACAAAAAGATACAAAACATCCAGGCCATGGGAAAACCTGGGTAGCCACAGCCACTCAAGAGGAAGAGGTTTTTTAGTGCCAGGAAGGAAAAAAAACTGGCAGGAAATGGCAGAAATCGTACACCAAATCCAGTCATTCCTGGAGTGGAACCACAGTCGATGGCCTCCACTCCAAGCCAACAGATACAGATACTAATGCCGGAAAAAAAATCCCCCCCCAGTACCAACAATACCACCAGTCCGATAACATTCTTCTTTGCAAATATACAGGGTCTAAAGCCAGCAACAAACAACAAAATACCTTTCATCCGTGGACTGCTTGCAGAGGCAAAGGCAATGTTCGCGGCTTTCACTGAGACCCACATAAAGGATCACTTGGACAACGAAATATGGATCCCAGGTTACAACCTATACAGATGTGACAGAGTGAACAGGCAAAAGGGGGGGGGGGGTTGGCCTGTACATTGCAGAGTCACTTGTTTGCACAGAACTGCTTAATGCCTCAAATGATGTAGTGGAAGTTTTAGCAGTAAAGGTCGAGAACCAAAACCTAGTCATTGTGGTAGTCTACAAGCCTCCGGATGCAACATCCCAGCAATTCCAGGAACAGCTGTTAAAAATTGACCACTGTCTGGAAAATCTTCCAGCTCCTGCACCCAACATCTTGC
The DNA here is from genome assembly GCF_038502225.1 of Cherax quadricarinatus. Taxonomy (NCBI): domain Eukaryota; kingdom Metazoa; phylum Arthropoda; class Malacostraca; order Decapoda; family Parastacidae; genus Cherax; species Cherax quadricarinatus. The sequence goes on along the minus strand of NC_091305.1, from coordinate 18,635,257 downwards.
TCCTGGGGGATTTCAACTTAAGGCACCTAAAATGGAGGAATATAGCAAATAATATTGTTGCAGTAATAACACCAGGAGGCAGCTCTGATGAAAACTCACACTCACACGAGCTTTTAAATCTCTGCACAAAATTCAATTTAAACCAGCAAATAATAGAGCCTACTAGACTGGAGAATACACTAGACCTCATCTTCACTAACAATGATGATCTGATAAGAAATATCACCATATCAAAAACAATATACTCAGATCACAACATAATTGAGGTTCAGACATGTATGCGTGGAGCCCCAGACCGACAAAATGAGACTAGTCACGAGGGAGCATTCACCAAATTCAACTTCAATAACAAAAACATAAAGTGGGACCAAGTAAACCAAGTCCTAACCTATTACAACCTAGGATTTCAAATGGCCTGTTATCCCAGGTGTAATGGGAGCAAATAAACACAGTAGAAAAAGTTTAGACTTATATTATCCTTCACCAATTATAACAGCAATATGTACACTATGTACAGTGATAAATATAGTGCACTCCACGGTAAGCAAGGCAGAAATAGAAGCCACAAGATAGCAGACCGTGCTTCAACCAGCTCTAGAGTGGGAATGACAAGGGCAGACAGGAGAGCGGTATCCACATAACCTCTGCGATTGTCAATCCCACCTTCTTATTGGCTAGAACCTGGTCACTAGTTGAACGATGGGGCCCCATCATCAACTCTTAGCAACCTGGTTCGCTGGTTGGGGGAGATAGCCTGTAAATGAGGGTGTGTCCATGCGCCGAATAAAGGTTACGTACTCTTTGCATGCCACACCCCCACCCCCGAGAAGGCTCAGGATTAGGCTGCCACCTCCCAGTGGTAACCGTGCCGCCATGGCACAAAATAATGGGACCGCCTATCCTCTCCACCATCCAACTCTTAGATAGAGCTCAGCTTTCCTAGTGCCTGAAAGCCAAACCCTAAACTCAGAGTGAGACAGCAGTCAGATAAGCCAACATAGGTCCAAGATACAAGCGGACGGTAGCCCGTATCCCCTCACTAAAAAAAACCCCCACATCAGGGGATAAAAAAAAAGAGCTTGAAAGGGGGGTTACCACAAATACATCCTAACCTAAATAAAATATTAAACTAGACTCTTGACAAAGAGTCTGCCAACACATTTTCTTTGCCGGCAATATATTTAATAAAAATATTGTAGGGCTGCAGCCTGAGAGTCCAACGCATAAGCCTTGTGTTGTGATTCTTCATGGCTTGGAGATAGACTAACGGGTTGTGATCACTGTAGACTGTGACCACCTGCGATGTTTGGCCCACATAAACATCGAAATGCTCCAAAGCCATTACCAGCGCGAGGGCTTCTTTTTCAATGGTAGAGTAAGCTCTCTGATGTGGCTGGAACTTGGCTGAAAAGTATGCGATTGGCTGCAGCTCCTTGTTCCCGATTTGTAATAGTACCGCCCCAACCCCAGACTCACAAGCATCAACCTGTAATGAAAAAGGTTTGGAGAAGTCTGGAGACAAGAGAATGGGTGCAGAGCACAATAATCTTTTTGCTTTATTAAAAGCAGTGTTACAATCTGACGTCCAATTAAAGGGAACTTTATGACTGGTAAGAGAGGTAAGAGGGGCTACAATATCTGAGAAATTCTTACAGAATCTTCTGTAAAATCCTATCATGCCTAGGAAACGTTGAAGAGATTTCCTATCATGAGGAACTGGATATTCTTTAATCGAAAGAACTTTAGCAAGTTTAGGTGCAACTTTACCACTACCTACTTCATGGCCTAGAAAAGTGACAGTGGCCTGGCCAAAGGAAGATTTAGACAAATTAACTGTTAATTGGGAATTCTTAAAGGTCTCAAACAGAGCTTTAAGTCTAAGTAGGTGTTGATCCCAAGTATCAGACACCACAACAATATCATCTAGGTATGCTGCCGTGCCTTCAAGTCCTTTAATAGCCTGATGGACGAGTTTCTGGAATGAAGAGGGGGAATTTTTCATTCCGAAGGGGGTAACTGTATACTGATAATGACCTCCTGGAATCACGAAGGCAGAGATTTCCTTCGCCTTATCTGTCAAAGGTACCTGATAGTAACCTTTAAGGAGATCTAATTTGGACACAAAAGTAGCCTTACCCACAAAGTCAATTACGTCATCCAGACGAGGAAGAGGGTAAGCATCTGTAATTGTGACCTCGTTCACTTTACGGTAGTCTGTGCACATACGAAACCCTCCATCAGCCTTTTTTACTAGGATGCACGGTGAAGCCCATGGACTAGATGACTCCTCCACTAAACCATGTTCTAACAAGAAGTCTACTTCCTGCTGAAGTAGCCTTTGCTTTTCAGGATTAGCTCTGTAGGGGGAGAGTTTAATTGGTTTAGATTTTCCCACATCTACATCATGGTAACCTAACGTACATTTTTTCGGCACATCCGAAAAAATATTAGGATATGACTGTAGAAGCTCAGTTAAATTGGTTGCTTGTATTTCAGATAATCCAGCCATTAAAGGGCTAGGATCCTTGAGGAGGACAGAATTTGAAAGTTTAGTATTAATTTCAGAGATAGAGTGCAAAGAGTCAGAGTCGTCCTCAGAGGTAGAGGACAGAGTCATTACTGGGACTTTATCTGGTGTATGAAAGGCCTTGATTTGATTAATGTGGTAAGTTTTTGTTTTTGAGGTCTTATCAATGGGAGCTACCACATAATTTAAATCAGATAATCTACTTACTATCTGCATAGGTCCCGTAAATCTAGCTTTCAAGGTGTGGCCAGGTATAGGTTCCTGCACCAACACCTTGTCTCCTGGATGGAAGGAGCGGAATTGTGCACTTTTGTCATACCTCTGTTTCATCTTACTTTGAGCTGTCTTTAGGTTAGCCGTGGCCAACTCACGTGCCACCTGCAACCTTGAAGACGGGTTGTAGAGTGCTGAGCTTACGTCTTCTCCCATCCATCCTTCTTTGAGCACCCGAAGAGGACCTCGTACATTGTGCCCAAAGATCAGCTCAAACGGACTATACCCTGTAGACTCTTGCACCGTCTCCCGTACTGAGAACAGCAACAAAGGTAGAGATTCATCCCAATCTGTCGGAAAGTGCATGCAAAAACTTCTCATCATTGTTTTTAATGTTTGGTGGAATCTTTCCAAGGCGCCTTGGGACTGAGGGTGATAGGCAGTGGATAAGTTGTGAATTATCCCTAACCTAGTTAATACTTCCCTAAATGCTTTGGCAGTGAAGTTAGTACCTTGATCACTTTGTATAGTTTTAGGAATGCCAAAACAAGAAATGAATTTTGTTAAAGCTTTGAGAATAGCTTTAGTATTGATACTACGCATTGGGATCGCTTCAGGATATCTGGTTACTTTATCCATAATTGTAAATAAATACTGATTTCCAGACTTTGACTTAGGTAGTGGACCTACACAATCTATAATTAAATCTGCAAAAGGTTCTCCATCAGCAGGTATGGGTTGGAGAGGTGCAGGTTTAATGGAATGTCCAGGTTTTCCAACTTGCTGACATTCTCGGCAACACCTAATATGATTCTTCACATCTTTCTTTAATTTTGGCCAATAAAATTCTTTTGTGATTCTATACAAGGTTTTTGTAATTCCTAAGTGACCTCCTAATGACGTATTATGAGCTATATTTAATATCTGAGGTCTATACTTGGTTGGAACCACTAACCTGTCGTATAATTGCCGGCCCTCTATCTCCTTACCAGTCTCAGTGCATACCAAATAATCATTTTTAACTTCATACTTGACTGGATGACCCAAAGAGGATTTACCCATGGCTGCCTCAAAAGCGAATTTTAAAGAAGGGTCCTTTCGTTGTTCCTCCCGGAAGGACAGTCCCTCGGGCATGGAAACAGAGACATCTGGGAATCCTGCAACCTGGGAATAGGAAGGCTTGATCGGGGTCTGTTCACTTGATTTACGAGACTCCGGCCGGTGTGTCTCATAAAACAACGTGGCTATTCCGAGATCGGAGTCGTCCAAGGATAGGTCAACATTCTCCCCAGACAACCCTTGGGATGTTGCCCGAGTTATGGCCAACACTGGAGAAGCATTAATCATTATAGGTTCAGGACACGAAGTAACAGTAGTAATGTTATTACCCAGTAATAACATGGCATTTTTCATGGGAAATCCTTTTGAGATACCTACAGTCAAGTACCCAGTGTAATATTTGCACTGTACATAAATTTTATGCAAAGGAACTGAATATATAGCTCCTCCGTAAGCTTCCAATAAAACTGAGGAATTCAAGGAAGTATTCTCTGAAAGGGGTAATATTCCTTCTCTGACAAGTGAGCAATATGCTCCAGTATCTCTAAAGGTATTTACTTTAGTTGGTTCTGAGTTTTCCTGAAGGGAAATAAGACTTTCGCAATAATAAGGGGCCATACCTTTTTCTACTTCTCTAGGGGACATGTTACTAGGGATATTAGAGATTTTCCCGATGGGTTGAGGTTTTTGAGGGCAGTTGGAACTGATGTGACCTACTTTATTGCATCTGAAGCAGACGACAGGCTTGCCCTTTACTCCCTGATGACGTTGCAAGTGGTGTCGTTCTGGCTGGTGCCTCTCTGGATATTGTTGTCGAGATGCTCCATAAGTAGTTTGCCTCTCCGCAGGGGGACCATATGTTGAGAAGCGTGGCTCACCAGGTGACTTATTTGGATGACGTAGACGCTCTCCCTCCTGCTGGCACTTCATTCTCCAATGTTGTCGATCTCTGCTCACGCCAGACTGTTGAAAAGAGAGACAGGACCGCTCGGACAAGGAGCGGTTCGTTTCGAAGGTATCAGCCAACCTGGCCGCCTCCAATGCAGTGGTTAAGTCACGATCCTGCAGAAAGACACGAACCTCTGGTCCCACAGACTCCAGCAGGTTATCAATCAGAATAAGCTGCACCAGCTCCTCAAAGTTAGAGACACCACTCGCTTTATACCAGCTGGTAAAAGCTTTGATTTGCTGTCTCACAAAGTCCACCAGGGATTGACCAAGCTGCCGCCTGTTCAATTTGAAGGTCTTACGATATTTAGCTGGGATACATGTATATGCTCCCAACACTGTGGTCTTCACTACTTGATAATCAGAGAATTCAGCGTCAGTTAATACCGACGTAAATTCCTGTGCCTTACCCAATAATGCTGTATGAACCAACGCTGCCCAGTGCTGTTCCGGCCACCTCAAGGCTCGAGCCTGATTTTCGAAGCTTTCGAAAAATTGCTCTGGTTCGGCCTCATTGAAGCGGGGAACAAGCTGTACTGCTTTTTGTAAACTGAAATCGTTTACAGAATGCGAAAACTGCCTCCTCTCTCTTTCCCTATCAAATTCTTCCCTTGCGAATGCTCTCTGTTCCCTAGTTTGCTCCAGCGTGATTTTTGCCAGCTCAAGTGCCAACGACGCTGATTCACCCTGAGACAACCCAGCTGCACTATACTGACCATTTTGCTCCGTAGGTGTATCATCTTCCTCCTGCGAGAACATAGTAGTTTTTTCCCTAGCTCCCGTAAAGGGAGGAGTTTGATGTGCCATCTCTTCTTCAATAAGTATGTCAGCAATAAGTGAACGCAGTTGCGCAGCTGTGAGAGTGCGTTTATAGGGAATGCCAATGGAACGAGCAATTTGCCAACAACGCTGTAGGGACAATTTAGGTAGGTTATGCAAAGTATATGCCGACACCAGGCGTCTGACTCGTCTAGGTGGCATAAGTTATTCGCTATGCACAGTACGAATACCCCAACGTAACACGTTAATTTGCAGAACACGCTTAGCTATGCACAGTACGATTGCAGAATACGCATACAAGCAAAGCCGACTGCACACAAGATTGACCGTAGCGAAGCGAGCACACTGAACAAGCTAGTAGCGAGCTGTTGAACGATCACACAATAGCAAGGCTGATCATAAGCAACTGACACGCAAAATTTTTAAAGCGAAGCGAAACAGCAAGCTACACAATGTTCCTGCTACAAGCTTCACCCTAAGCTCAACCGTTTCTCTAAGTCCAGCTCTCGGACAGGCTACCCATATTACAACCTAGGATTTCAAATGGCCTGTTATCCCAGGTGTAATGGGAGCAAATAAACACAGTAGAAAAAGTTTAGACTTATATTATCCTTCACCAATTATAACAGCAATATGTACACTATGTACAGTGATAAATATAGTGCACTCCACGGTAAGCAAGGCAGAAATAGAAGCCACAAGATAGCAGACCGTGCTTCAACCAGCTCTAGAGTGGGAATGACAAGGGCAGACAGGAGAGCGGTATCCACATAACCTCTGCGATTGTCAATCCCACCTTCTTATTGGCTAGAACCTGGTCACTAGTTGAACGATGGGGCCCCATCATCAACTCTTAGCAACCTGGTTCGCTGGTTGGGGGAGATAGCCTGTAAATGAGGGTGTGTCCATGCGCCGAATAAAGGTTACGTACTCTTTGCATGCCACATAACCGATATAAGCTGGGAAGATACACTAAGCAACACAGACCCCAACTTATGCCTAGAACAGGTTAACTCGGTGGCACTCGATGTATGCACAAGGCTTATTCCTCTAAGAAAAAGTAGGAGTAGATGTAAAATAGAAAGAGACAGGCGCTCCCTTTACAGGCGACGGAAAAGAATAACAGAGCGGCTAAAAGAGGTCAATATATCTGAAATGCGTAGGGAGACACTGGTCAGAGAAATAGCAAGCATCGAACTTAAGCTAAAAGAATCCTTTAGGAGTCAGGAATCGCGGGAAGAACTAAAAGCCATAAATAAAATCGAAAGAAACCCAAAGTATTTCTTCTCCTATGCCAAATCAAAATCGAGAACAACGTCCAGTATTGGGCCCCTACTTAAACAAGATGGGTCCTACACAGATGACAGCAAGGAAATGAGTGAGCTACTCAAGTCCCAATATGACTCAGTTTTTAGCAAGCCGCTAACCAGACTGAGAGTCGAAGATCAAAATGAATTTTTTATGAGAGAGCCACAAAATTTGATTAACACAAGCCTATCCGATGTTATCCTGACGCCAAATGACTTCGAACAGGCGATAAATGACATGCCCATGCACTCTGCCCCAGGGCCAGACTCATGGAACTCTGTGTTCATCAAGAACTGCAAGAAGCCCCTATCACGAGCCTTTTCCATCCTATGGAGAGGGAGCATGGACACGGGGGTCGTCCCTCAGTTACTAAAAACAACAGACATAGCCCCACTCCACAAAGGGGGCAGTAAAGCAATAGCAAAGAACTACAGACCAATAGCACTAACATCCCATATCATAAAAATCTTTGAAAGGGTCCTAAGAAGCAAGATCACCACCCATCTAGAAACCCATCAGTTACACAACCCAGGGCAACATGGGTTTAGAACAGGTCGCTCCTGTCTGTCTCAACTATTGGATCACTACGACAAGGTCCTAAATGCACTAGAAGACAAAAAGAATGCAGATGTAATATATACAGACTTCGCAAAAGCCTTCGACAAGTGTGACCATGGCGTAATAGCGCACAAAATGCGTGCTAAAGGAATAACAGGAAAAGTCGGTCGATGGATCTATAATTTCCTCACTAACAGAACACAGAGAGTAGTCGTCAACAGAGTAAAGTCCGAGGCAGCTACGGTGAAAAGCTCTGTTCCACAAGGCACAGTACTAGCTCCCATCTTGTTCCTCATCCTCATATCCGACATAGACAAGGATGTCAGCCACAGCACCGTGTGTTCCTTTGCAGATGACACCCGAATCTGCATGACAGCGTCTTCCATTGCAGACACTGCAAGGCTCCAGGCGGACATCAACCAAATCTTTCAGTGGGCTGCAGAAAACAATATGAAGTTCAACGATGAGAAATTTCAATTACTCAGATATGGTAAACATGAGGAAATTAAATCTTCATCAGAGTACAAAACAAATTCTGGCCACAAAATAGAGCGAAACACCAACGTCAAAGACCTGGGAGTGATTATGTCGGAGGATCTCACCTTCAAGGACCATAACATTGTATCAATCGCATCTGCTAGAAAAATGACAGGATGGATAATGAGAACCTTCAAAACTAGGGAGGCCAAGCCCATGATGACACTCTTCAGGTCACTTGTTCTATCTAGGCTGGAATATTGCTGCACTCTAACAGCACCTTTCAAGGCAGGTGAAATTGCTGACCTAGAAAATGTACAGAGAACTTTCACGGCACGCATAACGGAGATAAAACACCTCAATTACTGGGAGCGCTTGAGGTTTCTAAACCTGTATTCCCTGGAACGCAGGAGGGAGAGATACATGATTATATACACCTGGAAAATCCTAGAGGGACTAGTACCGAACTTGCACACGAAAATCACTCACTACGAAAGCAAAAGACTTGGCAGACGATGCAACATCCCCCCAATGAAAAGCAGGGGTGTCACTAGCACGTTAAGAGACCATACAATAAGTGTCAGGGGCCCGAGACTGTTCAACTGCCTCCCAGCACACATAAGGGGGATTACCAACAGACCCCTGGCAGTCTTCAAGCTGGCACTGGACAAGCACCTAAAGTCAGTTCCTGATCAGCCGGGCTGTGGCTCGTACGTTGGTTTGCGTGCAGCCAGCAGCAACAGCCTGGTTGATCAGGGGCTGATCCACCAGGAGGCCTGGTCACAGACCGGGCCGCGGGGGCGTTGACCCACGAAACTCTCTCCAGGTAAACTCCAGGCTCCAGGTTAATTACTACTAGATGGAAAAATCGATCTTTTGTAGTGTAAATATTAAATTGGCTTGATCGAGGCTCTTGTTGTTTGCGCTGCGGGCAGATGATCGTTAAAGTGTATTTTCGTGTTATTTGTATCTATGTATTATCGTATGATTCGTGTATTATCGTATTCGTGTATTATCGTGTATGGTATAAACCTTGGTAATTGATGTGATAAAGTGGTTTAAAAGGACTCTTGAGCAAACACGAGGACATATTTATTAGAAAACGTTTGGGTTGTGGGACCTTGATCAAAGTTCCAGGTCTTGATCAAGGTCCCAGGTCTTGATCAAGGTCCCAGGTCTTGATCAAGGTCCCAGGTCTTGATCAAGGTCCCAGGTCTTGATCAAGGTCCCAGGCCTTGATCAATGTCCCAGACCTTGATCAAGGTCCCAGGCGTTGATCAAGGTCCCAGGCCTTGATCAAGGTTACAGGCCTTGATCAATGTCCCAGACCTTGATCAAGGTCCCAGGCGTTGATCAAGGTCCCAGGCCTTGATCAAGGTTACAGGCCTTGATCAAGGTCCCACGACACAAACGTTTTCTAACAAATATGTCCTCGTAATTACTCACGTGCCTTTTTAAGCCAGTTATCATATACATCGTCTTCGAATGAGCTAAGTGTTAGACATATTAAAGCAGCTGATTAATTTAATTAGAGAACTTCACGTCTAGATCCGTCTAGGGAAGATCTGTGTAGAGGGAAGTCTGACCAGTTACCGTAACTTGTATGTCAGTGAGTTGATGATCACGACGTCACCATTCACTTTGCTTTTGATTCTACAAATTACAGCCATAACCAAACTGCAGCCACAACCAAACTGCAGCCACAACCAAACTGCAGCCACAACCAAACTGCAGCCACAACCAAACTGAGAAGTCACATATCTGCCTGGTCATGGACATGGGCCGTACGGGCGTCGTGTGGGCATGGAGGGCATGCCAGCAGCACGGGCATGGTGTGGGTGTGGAGGGCATGCCAGCAGTACGGGTGTGGTGTGGGCATGGAGGGCATGGCAGCAGTACGGGCGTAGTGAGAGTGCCAGCAATCATACAAAGGGATAATGCTTGCCGTAATGCTCTTGCGTAATTGTGAATCAACATTGTGTATTTGCGAGCCTCATGGTGCGTCAAGTGTGTAGCAGGTGTTGTACACTCCTTCCTCACACTTGCCATCACTAGCACTCAACACTCAGGATGTGTAAAGTGTGTAGCAGGTGTCGGACACTTCTCCCTTTCACCCAACACTTTCACTCTACTCTTAATGATTTACTTTCCATTGTACCCTCTGAGTGGCTAGTTAATCGTGGATGGCAATTCAATAACATATGGATACGTAAGAGGTCTTGTACTAGTCCCCAAAAGGATTAACAGCAGTCCATCTGGATATATATATATATATATATATATATATATATATATATATATATATATATATATATATATATATATATATATATATATATATATATATATATATATATGCATATATATATGCTGGGTCACCAGGCCATCGACACAGTCTTCAAGGACAAATTGAATGACCTGATGAGAATGGAGGAGAGAATAAGCAATCTTGATGCCCATGATGCTCTGTATATCCTTACAAGGTGCCTTACTATGCCAAGACTCAATTACTTCCTGAGGTGTGCACCCTCTTTTGACAACCCAACACTCGACGAATATGACGCAGACCTGAGGTCAACCTTTAAGAAGGCACTGAACCTGTCACTAGAGGATGAGCAATGGGATCAGGCAACCCTCCCAGTGCGACTGGGAGGTATAGGGGTGCGTAAAGCAACGCATGTTGCTTTACCTGCTTTTCTGTCTTCGTGTTTGGCTTCCAGTGCATTAGTCAAGAAGATAGTGCCCGAACGCTTGAGAGACTTGGTAGGAGCTCAAGACCCCAGGTTTACTGAAGCAGCGATTCGGTGGGACACCCTTACAGATTCCTCCAGTAGACCAGCTCCTCCCAAAGAACACAGTCCCACTGGGACAAACCGATCATGGAAAAAATCTCCAACACAATGCTCTCCAACGCCTCAGGAAAGGACAAAGCTCGTCTCCTGGCAGTGAAGGCACCACACTTAGGAGATTTCCTGTCAGCTGTTCCCAATTTCTCCTTGGGCACTTGACTAGACCCACAGGCCATTCGGATTGGTGTTGCTCTTCGCCTAGCCGCCCCCATCCTCACCGAACATAGGTATATTTGCGGCAGGGCGACAGCTGATCAATTCGGACTTCATGGTCTCGTGTGTCACACAGCAGAAGAGAAGTATGCCAGGCATGAGGAGGTCAATGGCATCATAAAGAGAAGCCTTGCCACAGCCCGGTGCCCAGCTCAACGGGAACCCCAAGTGCAGAGGTCTGACGGTAGTCAAAAGCATCCTGATGGAGCCACTGTTACCTTGGAAGGATGGAAAGAAGATTGCCTGGGACTACACCTGTGCCGCCACATTGGCAGACACCTACTTGCCATACTCCGTAGTAGAAGGGGGTGGAGCTGCCAGCCACAGGGAGACTCAGAAGATCCGCAAATATGAAGACCTTCCCCCTTGCTATAACTTCATCCCAATAGGGTCGGAGACCCTTGGAGCATGGGGCAAGCGTGCTCTAAAGTTCCTCAAAGAGCTGGGTGAAAAGCTCATTATAGAAACCAAGGACCACAGGGCGACCAGCTTCCTCTTTCAGAGACTCAGTGTTGTGATCCAGAGAGGAAATGCCAGCAGCATTCTGGGCATGCGGCCCACCGCCGGGGAGCTGGACGAAGTATTCGAGATGTAGCTCTGAGTTACCTATGTTGTCTTACTTTCTATTGTATCTTTGTGAATGTTATGTCAATGTATTTTGTCCTTAAATAAAATATATATTAAATATAGGGGGTGGTAGGAGAAAATTCTGAAACAGCTTCAGGGAGAACCTTGAGTTTTCCCTGAAGCAAGTTTATTCTGTTCTCTGAGGATGAGGGTCCCTAGGACAGTTCTAGAGGTTGTACCTCTCTACATTATATATATATATATATATATATATATATATATATATATATATATATATATATATATATATATATATATATATATATATATATATATATATATATATATATATATATATATATATATATATATATATATATGTGGGTGTGTGTACTCACCTAGTTGAGGTTGCGGGGGTCGAGTCCGAGCTCCTGGCCCCGCCTCTTCACTGATCGCTACTAGGTATGTGTGTGTCGTGCCGAATAGGTAAAACTTGCGATTATGGCTTAAATAGCAACGCTCTTCTTGCCGAATAAGGCAAGGGAAAATTTGTGTATGCAATAATTTCGCAAAAATCATTCTGAACCTAACGAAAAAAATATTTCATTGTGTTTGTTTATCATTAAACTATTGTAAACTTATTTAAAATATGTTTAGTTAGATTAGGTTAAATTAAAATGATCTTGTTATAATAAGGTTAGGTAAGTTTTCTAAGGTTCTTCTGGTATAAGATATCCTCACCATCCTCACCATCCTCACCATCCTCACCATCCTCACCATCCCCACCATCCTCACCATCCTCACCATCCTCACCATCCTCACCATCCTCACCATCCCCACCATCCTCACCATCCTCACCATCCCCACCATCCTCACCATCCTCACCATCCCCACCATCCTCACCATCCTCACCATCCCCACCATCCTCACCATCCTCACCATCCTCACCATCCTCACCATCCTCACCATCCTCACCATCCTCACCATCCTCACCATCCCCACCATCCTCACCATCCCCACCATCCTCACCATCCTCACCATCCTCACCATCCACACCATCCCCACCATCCTCACCATCCTCACCATCCTCACCATCCTCACCATCCTCACCATCCCCACCATCCTCACCACCCCCCACCATCCACACCATCCCCTCCACCCTCACCATCTCCACCATCCTCACCATCCCCACCATCCTCACCATCCCCACCATCCTCACCATCCCCACCATCCTCACCATCCCCACCATCCTCACCATCCTCACCATCCCCACCATCCTCACCATCCTCACCATCCCCACCATCCCCACCATCCTCACCATCCCCACCATCCTCACCATCCTCACCATCCTCACCATCCCCACCATCCCCACCATCCTCACCATCCCCACCATCCCCATCATCCTCACCATCCCCACCATCCTCACCATCCTCACCATCCCCACCATCCTCACCATCCTCACCATCCTCACCATCCTCACCATCCTCACCATCCTCACCATCCTCACCATCCTCACCATCATCACACCATCGCCACCATCCTCACCATCCTCACCATCCTCACCTTCCCCACCATCCTCACCATCCTCATTATCCTCACCATCCTCACCATCCTCACCATCCTCACCATCCTCACCATCCTCACCATCCTCACCATCCTCACCATCCCCACCATCCTCACCATCCTCACCATCCTCACCATCCCCACCATCCTCACCATCCCCACCATCCCCACCATCCTCACCATCCCCACCATCCCCACCATCCCCACCATCCTCACCATCCCCACCATCCTCACCATCCCCACCATCCTCACCATCCTCACCTCACCATCCTCCTCACCATCCTCACCATCCCACCATCCACCATCCTCACCATCCTCACCATCCTCACCATCCTCACCATCCTCACCATCCCCACCATCCACACCATCCTCACCATCCTCACCATCCACACCATCCTCACCATCCTCACCATCCCCACCAATCTCACCATCCCCACCATCCTCACCATCCCCACCATCCTCACCATCCTCACCATCCCCACCATCCTCACCATCCTCACCATCCTCACCATCCTCACCATCCTCAGCATCCTCACCATCCTCACCATCCTCACCATCCCCACCATCCTCACCATCCTCACCATCCTCACCATCCTCACCATCCTCACCATCCTCACCATCTCCACCATCCTCACCATCCTCACCATCCTCACCATCCTCACCATCCCCACCATCCTCACCATCCTCACCATCCTCACCATCCTCACCATCCCCACCATCCCCATTATCCTCACCATCCTCACCATCCTCACCATCCCCACCATCCTCACCATCCTCACCATCCTCACCATCCCCACCATCCTCACCATCCCCACCATCCTCACCATCCCCACCATCCTCACCATCCTCACCATCCCCACCATCCTCACCATCCTCACCATCCTCACCATCCCCACCATCCTCACCATCCTCACCATCCTCACCATCCTCACCATCCCCACCATCACTCACCATCCTCACCATCCTCACCATCCTCACCATCCTCACCTTCCTCACCATCCTCACCATCCTCACCATCCTCACCATCCTCACCATCCTCACCATCCTCACCATCCTCACCATCCTCACCATCCTCACCATCCTCACCATCCTCACCATCACCATCCTCACCATCCTCACCATCCTCACCATCCTCACCATCCTCACCATCCCCACCATCCTCACCATCCTCACCATCCTCACCATCCTCACCATCCTCACCATCCTCACCATCCTCACCATCCTCACCATCCTCACCATCCTCACCATCCTCACCATCCCCACCATCCTCACCATCCTCACCATCCTCACCATCCCCACCATCCTCACCATCCTCACCATCCTCACCATCCTCACCATCCTCACCATCCTCACCATCCTCACCATCCTCACCATCCCCACCATCCTCACCATCCCCACCATCCTCACCATCCCCACCATCCTCACCATCCCCACCATCCTCACCATCCCCACCATCCTCACCATCCTCACCATCCTCACCATCCTCACCATCCCCACCATCCTCACCATCCTCACCATCCTCACCATCCTCACCATCCCCATCATCCTCACCATCCCCACCATCCTCACCATTCCCACCATCCTCACCATCCCCACCATCCTCACCATCCCCACCATCCTCACCATCCTCACCATCCTCACCATCCCCACCATCCTCTCCATCCTCACCATCCTCACCATCCCCACCATCCTCACCATCCCCACCATCCTCACCATCCCCACCATCCTCACCATCCTCACCATCCCCACCATCCTCACCATCCTCACCATCCTCACCATCCCCACCATCCTCACCATCCCCACCATCCTCACCATCCTCACCATCCTCACCATCCTCACCATCCTCACCATCCTCACCATCCTCACCATCCCCACCATCCTCACCATCCTCACCATCCTCACCATCCCCACCATCCTCACCATCCTCACCATCCTCACCATCCCCACCATCCTCACCATCCTCACCATCCCCACCATCCTCACCATGCCCACCATCCTCACCATCCCCACCATCCTCACCATCCTCACCATCCTCACCATCCCCACCATCCTCACCATCCTCACCATCCTCACCATCCCCTCCATCCTCACCATCCTCACCATCCTCACCATCCTCACCATCCTCACCATCCTCACCATCCCCACCATCCTCACCATCCATACTATCCTCACTATCCTCACCATCCTCACCATCCCCACCATCCTCACCATCCTCCAACCATCACCATCCTCACCATCCTCACCATCCTCACCATCCCCTCCATCCTCACCATCCTCACCATCCTCACCATCCTCACCATCCCCACCATCCTCACCATCCTCACCATCCTCACCATCCTCACCATCCTCACCATCCTCACCATCCTCACCATCCCCACCATCCTCACCATCCTCACCATCCTCACCATCCTCACCATCCCCACTATCCTCACCATCCTCACCATCCTCACCATCCCCACCATCCTCACCATCCTCACCATCCTCACCATCCTCACCATCCTCACCATCCACACCATCCTCACCATCCACACCACCCTCACCATCCACACCACCCTCACCATCCACACCACACACACCATCCACACCACCCTCACCATCCACACCACCCTCACCATCCACACCACCCTCACCATCCACACCACCCTCACCATCCACACCACCCTCACCATCCTCACCATCCACACCATCCTCACCATCCACACCATCCTCACCATCCACACCGCCCTCACCATCCACACCACCCTCACCATCCACACCATCCACACCACCCTCACCATCCACACCATCCACACCGCCCTCACCACCCTCACCATCCACACCATCCACACCACCCTCACCATCCACACCACCCTCACCATCCACACCATCCACACCACCCTCACCATCCACACCACCCTCACCATCCTCACCATCCACACCACCCTCACCATCCTCACCATCCACACCACCCTCACCATCCACACCACCCTCACCATCCACACCATCCACACCACCCTCACCATCCACACCATCCACACCACCCTCACCATCCACACCACCCTCACCATCCACACCACCCTCACCATCCACACCATCCACACCACCCTCACCATCCACACCATCCACACCACCCTCACCATCCACACCATCCACACCACCCTCACCACCCACGCCATTCACACCACCCACACCATTTCGAGTCTATAAGTACCCACATACAGAGCCCATAAATACCCACATTAAGAGCCCACAAACTCCCACATCCAGAGCCTATAAATACCCACATTCCGAGCCTATAATATCCACATTCAGAGCCCACAAATACCCACATTCAGAGCATTTAGATACCCACATTCAAAGCCCACAAATACCCACATACAGAGCCTATGAATACCCACATTTAGAGCCCAAAAATCTTCAAATTCAAAGCCCACAAATACCCACACTCAGAGCCTGCAAATACTCACAATCAGAGCCCACAAATACCCACATTCAGAGCCCACAAATACCCACATTCAAAGCCCACATATTCCCACATTTATAGCCCAAATAAACCCTTCCAGCTACATTCAGCTCTCAAACAACCTTCACTTTTTTAATACGGTGCCCACAAAATCCCGCTCGTGTCAGATCTCCAGGAGATTTACATAAATCAGGGAGAGGTTGGAGTATAACACTGCTCATGATTTATGGACTGGTGTAATGTTTCATTGTGAGTTTTTGTCAGTAGAGGGAACAACAGTGATGGAAACAGCAGTGGAGAGAACAACAGTGAGGGAAGCAGTAGTGGGGGGAACAACAGTAACGGAAACAGCAGTGGAGGGAACAACAGTAACGGAAACAGCAGTGGAGAGAACAACAGTGAGGGAAGCAGTAGTGGAGGGAACAATGGTAACGGAAACAGCAGTGGAGGGAACAACAGTAACGGAAACAGCAGTGGAGAGAACAACAGTGAGGGAAGCAGTAGTGGAGGGAACAATGGTAACGGAAACAGCAGTGGAGAGAACAACAGTGAGGGAAGCAGTAGTGGAGGGAACAATGGTAACGGAAACAGCAGTGGAGGGAACAACAGTGAGGGAAGCAGTAGTGGGGGGAACAATGGTAACGGAAACAGCAGTGGAGGGAACAACAGTGAGGGAAGCAGTAGTGGAGGGAACAATGGTAACGGAAACAGCAGTGGAGAGAACAACAGTGAGGGAAGCAGTAGTGGAGGGAACAATGGTAACGGAAACAGCAGTGGAGGGAACAACAGTGAGGGAAGCAGTAGTGGGGGGAACAATGGTAACGGAAACAGCAGTGGAGGGAACAACAGTGAGGGAAGCAGTAGTGGGGGGAACAACAGTAACGGAAACAGCAGTGGAGGGAACAACAGTAACGGAAACAGCAGTGGAGGGAACAACAGTAACGGAAACAGCAGTGGAGGGAACAACAGTAACGGAAACAGCAGTGGAGGGAACAACAGTAACGGAAACAGCAGTGGAGGGAACAACAGTAACGGAAACAGCAGTGGAGGGAACAACAGTAACGGAAACAGCAGTGGAGGGAACAACAGTAACGGAAACAGCAGTGGAGGGAACAACAGTGAAGGAAGCAGTAGTGGAGGGAGCAACAGTAACGGAAACAGCAGTGGAGGGAACAACAGTGAAGGAAGCAGTAGTGGAGGGAACAACAGTAACGGAAACAGCAGTGGAGGGAACAACAGTGAAGGAAGCAGTAGTGGAGGGAACAACAGTAACGGAAACAGCAGTGGAGGGAACAACAGTGAGGGAAGCAGTAGTGGGGGAACAACAGTAACGGAAACAGCAGTGGAGGGAACAACAGTAACGGAAACAGCAGTGGAGGGAACAACAGTGAAGGAAGCAGTAGTGGAGAGAACAACAGTAACGGAAACAGCAGTGGAGGGAACAACAGTGAAGGAAGCAGTAGTGGAGGGAACAACAGTAACGGAAACAGCAGTGGAGGGAACAACAGTGAGGGAAGCAGTAGTGGAGGGAGCAACAGTAACGGAAACAGCAGTGGAGGGAACAACAGTGAGGGAAGCAGTAGTGGAGGGAACAGCAGTAACGGAAACAGCAGTGGAGGGAACAACAGTAACGGAAACAGCAGTAGAGGGAACAACAGTGATGGAAACAGCAGTAGAGGGAACAACAGGGATGGAAACAGCAGTGGAGGGAACAACAATGACGGTAACAGCAGTGGAGGGAACAACAGTGAGGGAAGCAGTAGTGGAGGGAGCAACAGTAACGGAAACAGCAGTGGATGGAGCAACAGTAACGGAAACAGCAGTGGAGGGAACAACAGTAACGGAAACAGCAGTGGAGGGAACAACACTAACGGAAACAGCAGTGGAGGGAACAACAGTGATGGAAACAGCAGTGGAGGGAACAACAGGGATGGAAACAACAGTGGAGGGAACAACAGTGACGGTAACAGCAGGGGAGGGAACAACAGTGAGGGAAGCAGTGGTGGAAGGAGCAACAGTAACGGAAACAGTAGTGGAGGGAACAGTAAGAGAAATAGCAGTGGAGGGAGCAACAGGGATGGAAACAGTGGAGGGAACAACAGGGATGGAAGAAGTTGTGGAGGAAATAACAGTGAGGGAAACAGCAGTAGAGGAAACAACAGTGAAGGAACAACAGTGGGGGAACAAAAATAGAAGGATGAGATCGTTATCATCTGGCAATACTGCAGAGGTCAGGAAGGTTGATCTCATATCTGGTAACATTATATAGACTAGGTAGGTTGATTTCATCTGTGCCACAACAGCTCGCAGAACAGTCTGTACAGCAGTTCATACAGCAGTCTGTACAGCAGTTCATACAGCAGTGTGTACAGCAGTGTGTACAACAGTATGTGCAACAGTGCATACAGCAGTGTGTACAGCAGTGTGTACAACAGTATGTGCAACAGTGCATACAGCAGTGTGTACAGCAGTGTGTACAACAGTCTGTACAACAGACTGTTCAACAGTTTGTGCAACTGTCTATACAGCAGTCTGTACAACTGTTTTTACAATAGTCTATACAACAGTCTGCACAACAGTTTGTACAATAATTTATACAACAGTCTGTACAACAGTCTATACAACAGTCTATACAACAGTCTGTACAACAGTCTGTACAACAGTCTATACAACAGTCTATACAACAGTCTGTACAACAGTTTGTACAACAGTTTGTACAACAGTTTGTACAATAGTCAATACAACAGTCTGTACATCAGTCTGTACAACAGTCTATACAACAGTCTATACAACAGTCTGTACAACAGTCTGTACAACAGTCTGTACAACAGTCTATACAACAGTCTGTACAACAGTTTGTACAACAGTCTATACAACAGTCTGTACAACAGTTTGAACAATAGTCTATACAACAATCTGTATTGTTGTATTGTATATTGTCGGTATTGGAATCTTGAATCTTAGAATCTTGATTCTAAGGACATCTACATAACCTTCACGACTACGACAACTACTACTACAACTAACCCATCTATTTGGGAAGGACCTACTTTCACTGGGGAATCCCGCCTACCAGTGACTATGCCCTCGTCTGCTACCCATCCCATTTCCACCTGACGTTACTATATAAGCGTCAGGCGCCTTGCTTCTGCTTCAGAATCTCCACTACTATGGTGCACTTCGCACCTACTGCTAGGTTGAGGGACTGATTACCTCATCTTCTGTACATAGTTCTCCTGTCTTCAAGTTATGTCCTGGAATTTGTACTGATAAAGCCACTGGATGGCGAAACGTCTACAATAAAGATACCCAGATGTTGCACATGTGTCTTAATTTCATCAGTCTGTACAACAGTTTGTACAACAGTCTATACAACAGTCTGTACAACAGTTAGTTCAATAGTCTATACAAAAGTCTGTACAACAGATTGTACAACAGTCGATACAACAGTCTCTACAACAGTTTGAACAATACTCTGCACAACAGTCTCTACAACCGTATACAACAGTCTGCACAACAGACTGTTGTACGAACAATTGTACAGGCGAAACGTTTTACTCAACGAAAGTTTTGCCCTTCACTTGCCTATTCCAAAGATTCTGTTGACTCTACGAAATCTATTGCTGTTGTTGTTTTCGTTGTTATTTTTCCTTGTTGTTAATGCCCTTGTTCGCTGTGGCCTTGTCCATTAACATTTTATTTTTCCTGTATAGTGTAAATACATTTTTTCTTACCACGCACCAATCGTCTACAAATCCAGATATTCAGATATTTATCTGTCTGACGCATCGACGAACATTTCCCTTCCACCGATAACTTCTGCTGTTCGTCTTTTTTCTTTTCTGTTTGGTTTTCTCCTCCCTCACCGGCAAATCCATTTACCGAGGCAATACTTTGCAAGACAACAGATAAGAGAAAGTGTGTTGCAGAATATTGAGATGGTTGCTGCTGCTGCTCTCGCGTGCTAACTCCTTACCCCTTTTCCCCTCCTCTTCCTCCTCCTTCCTTCCCCTCTCCTTCCTCTTCTTCCTCCCTCCTCCCCCAATCCCAGGCCCGCATGCTTCCCAATATGCAACAATGGGCAACAATTTCAGCACTCCTTCACGGACGAGTTTTGCCGAAGATGTCTTGATTCCTGATGCAAACACAAGCTCGTGGGATGCTGCGCACTCCAGTTTCTCAAATCTACACTTTTTCCGCAGCGGATTGTGAGGGGGTGGAGGGGGAGGGAATTTGCAGGTTCAGATTCAAGCAAAGTTTTTGTTGAGATGGAAAGCTACAAAAGGAATGAGCAGAATCATTGGATTCATATTTCAGCTGGAAGTTTAGGTGCAATTTGTGTAATGACTCCCTGTACAGCACTTTTATAAGTCTTAGAAATAGGGGAGAAGAAGAATAGGCAAAGGAGAGGAGTAGGGAAAGGGGAAGAGGAAAATTAAAAATTGAAATAACAGATATACCAAAAATATTTCACCTTCAGTCAAACATAACAAGGCCAGAGATCAGACACAGAGAGAGGATGGATGCCTAGGAAGTACATTCCAAGACTGCCTGAAGGCCTATGATATTGTTCCACATATAATAACTTCTTCATAAACATGACACAGAGGTCTAGGTGAAAGGGAAGTTGCGCTAATGAGATACGAAATACCTGGCAGAAAACTAAAAAAACGAAAAAAAAAAAAAAGAAATAGCACGAGCAGTCCCTTACGGGAGGGGCAGCCTTCAGAACCCATGTCGTTTTGGCCCACCTCATGGTGAGCGAAAATCACATATGACGCTCTAACCCAATAATATAAAATACTGCTCGTGGAGGCTAGTTCACCAAACGGGGAGTAGAATGAAACTAGCTCAGAGGCACCCACTCCACCATATGTCCTCGGATCACGGTACAACACCTAGCTCTGCTGGGTGCGTGATTTTTTTGTAGGATTGCGTGGTCCTGTGGGTTAGAGCGTCATGTGTGATTTTCGCTGGCCAAAACGACATGGGTTCGAATCCTAGTTGCAGTGTTGTTATATATATATATATATATATATATATTAGTGTGTTTGTGTGTGTGTGTACAAGAGAGACGGTATCCTACATATTAATGCTAACAGATGATGCCAACTGTCCGTGGAAACAGACAGCACGTATGTTTTGATAAGCATTACAGAACTCAAGAGTTTAGAGAATAACACCAATCAAAGCAAACTTACAAGGAGGAACCCAGGAGCTAGAGCCTAGCCCCAGCAAACACAGGGCAGGGGTTCAACACCTCTCCACCCCGCCCTAAACACACACACGTTGCTCTTCACTGGGGATAAAAAAAAAAGTGAACCTCGGCCGAGTTAATTCTTTGTTAGGTACAGAAGAACAGTAGAAGGTTACCTGACCTGCAGTCTATGGTGAGAGGTAGATGATAGCCTGGGATAACGACTGCTTCAAGCCGGCTGTAAACCTCCTCAAATCACCTATTAGTTAAATTTTGTCTTTACTCGCTGTTGTACGAGACTCGCCTCATTCACCACGCAACAAATTTGTCCCCCAAAATTTATTTTAAGCGGATTTTTTTTTTTTGAAACATTTTTCTTCTCTGGGAGATGATGGGCAGAGTGAGCAGGTGGTGAGAGATTCTTTATTCCAGGTGGTGAGAGATTCTTTATCCCAGGTGGTGAGAGATTCTTTATTCCAGGTGGTGAGAGATTCTTTATTCCAGGTGGTGAGAGATTCTTTATTCCAGGTGGTGAGAGATTCTTTATTCCAGGTGGTGAGAGATTCTTTATTCCAGGTGGTGAGAGATTCTTTATTCCAGGTGGTGAGAGATTCTTTATTCCAGGTTCTTTATTCCAGGTGGTGAGAGATTCTTTATTCCAGGTGGTGAGAGATTCTTTATTCCAGGTGGTGAGAGATTCTTTATTCCAGGTGGTGAGAGATTCTTTATTCCAGGTGGTGAGAGATTCTTTATCCCAGGTGGTGAGAGATTCTTTATTCCAGGTGGTGAGAGATTCTTTATTCCAGGTGGTGAGAGATTCTTTATCCCAGGTGGTGAGAGATTCTTTATTCCAGGTGGTGAGAGATTCTTTATTCCAGGTGGTGAGATATTCTTTATTCCAGGTGGTGAGAGATTCTTTATCCCAGGTGGTGAGAGATTCTTTATTCCAGGTGGTGAGAGATTCTTTATTCCAGGTGGTGAGAGATTCTTTATTCCAGGTGGTGAGAGATTCTTTATTCCAGGTGGTGAGAGATTCTTTATCCCAGGTGGTGAGAGATTCTTTATTCCAGGTGGTGAGAGATTCTTTATTCCAGGTGGTGAGAGATTCTTTATTCCAGGTGGTGAGAGATTCTTTATTCCAGGTGGTGAGAGATTCTTTATCCCAGGTGGTGAGAGATTCTTTATTCCAGGTGGTGAGAGATTCTTTATTCCAGGTGGTGAGAGATTCTTTATTCCAGGTGGTGAGAGATTCTTTATTCCAGGTGGTGAGAGATTCTTTATTCCAGGTGGTGAGAGATTCTTTATTCCAGGTGGTGAGAGATTCTTTATCCCAGGTGGTGAGAGATTCTTTATTCCAGGTGGTGAGAGATTCTTTATTCCAGGTGGTGAGAGATTCTTTATTCCAGGTGGTGAGAGATTCTTTATTCCAGGTGGTGAGAGATTCTTTATCCCAGGTGGTGAGAGATTCTTTATTCCAGGTGGTGAGAGATTCTTTATTCCAGGTGGTGAGAGATTCTTTATTCCAGGTGGTGAGAGATTCTTTATTCCAGGTGGTGAGAGATTCTTTACTCCAGGTGGTGAGAGATTCTTTATTCCAGGTGGTGAGAGATTCTTTACTCCAGGTGGTGAGAGATTCTTTATTCCAGGTGGTGAGAGATTCTTTATCCCAGGTGGTGAGAGATTCTTTATTCCAGGTGGTGAGAGATTCTTTATTCCAGGTGGTGAGAGATTCTTTATTCCAAGTGGTGAGAGATTCTTTATTCCAGGCGGTGAGAGATTCTTTATTCCAGGTGGTGAGAGATTCTTTATTCCAGGTGGTGAGAGATTCTTTATTCCAGGCGGCGAGAGATTCTTTATTCCAGGTGGTGAGAGATTCTTTATTCCAGGTGGTGAGAGATTCTTTATTCCAGTTGGTGAGAGATTCTTTATTCCAGGTGGTGAGAGATTCTTTATTCCAGGTGGTGAGAGATTATTTATTCCAGGTGGTGAGAGATTCTTTATTCCAGGTGGTGAGAGATTCTTTATTCCAGGTGGTGAGAGATTCTTTATTCCAGGTGGTGAGAGATTCTTTATTCCAGGTGGTGAGAGATTCTTTATTCCAGGTGGTGAGAGATTCTTTATTCCAGGTGGTGAGAGATTCTTTATTCCAGGTGGTGAGAGATTCTTTATTCCAGGTGGTGAGAGATTCTTTATTCCAGGTGGTGAGAGATTCTTTATTCCAGGTGGTGAGAGATTCTTTATTCCAGGTGGTGAGAGATTCTTTATTCCAGGTGGTGAGAGATTCTTTATTCCAGGCGGCGAGAGATTCTTTATTCCAGGTGGTGAGAGATTCTTTATTCCAGGTGGTGAGAGATTCTTTATTCCAGGTGGTGAGAGATTCTTTATTCCAGGCGGCGAGAGATTCTTTATTCCAGGTGGTGAGAGATTCTTTATTCCAGGTGGTGAGAGATTCTTTATTCCAGGTGGTGAGAGATTCTTTATTCCAGGCGGCGAGAGATTCTTTATTCCAGGTGGTGAGAGATTCTTTATTCCAGGTGGTGAGAGATTCTTTATTCCAGTTGGTGAGAGATTCTTTATTCCAGGTGGTGAGAGATTCTTTATTCCAGGTGGTGAGAGATTATTTATTCCAGGTGGTGAGAGATTCTTTATTCCAGGTGGTGAGAGATTCTTTATTCCAGGTGGTGAGAGATTCTTTATTCCAGGTGGTGAGAGATTCTTTATTCCAGGTGGTGAGAGATTCTTTATTCCAGGTGGTGAGAGATTCTTTATTCCAGGTGGTGAGAGATTCTTTATTCCAGGTGGTGAGAGATTCTTTATTCCAGGTGGTGAGAGATTCTTTATTCCAGGTGGTGAGATGAAAAATTAGACATGTGCAACATCTGGGTATCTTTATTGTAGACGTTTCGCCATCCAGTGGCTTTATCAATACAAATTCTAGGACATAATTAGAAGATAGAACTATATACAAAAGATGAGATATTATATACCGTTCATGTACAACTTGTCAGACACTGCAACATCATGGAATCTTGGTTCAGAGGACATCCACATTACCTCTTCACAGCTGCTACTACTACTTCAACTACTACTACTACGACGATTTCTACTACTACTACCACCACTAACCCGTGCCTCGGGTATGACCTACTTTCACTGGGTATTCCGGCCCACCAGTGACTATGCCCTCCATCTTCCGCCAGTATAAAAGCAGCAACCTTCTTGCCTGTGGTCCAGAATCATCACGACCACGGTGCTCTCAACACCAACTTCATGGCTGAGGGATTGATTACCTCATCTTTTGTATATAGTTCTACTGTCTTCTAATCATGTCCTAGAATTTGTATTGATAAAGCCACTGGTTGGCGAAACGTCTACAATAAAGATACCCAGATGTTACACATGTGTCTAATTTTCCAACTTGTCGGTATTGTATACCGTTCATGTACAGGTGGTGAGATGTTCTTCATTCCAGGTGGTGAGAGGTTTTTTTTTTTATTCCAGGTGGTGAAAAGTTCTCGAGTTATCCTCAACTAGGAAACGTCTTACAAGGCACCGGAGACCACAGTGGATGACGGAACGAACTAGTGACCACAGTGGATGACGGAACGGACCGGTGACCGCACTGGATGAAGGAACGGACCAGTGACCACACTGGAGGACGGAACGGACCAGTGACCACAGTGAATGATGGCATGGACCAGTGACCACAGTGGATAGTGGAATGGACCAGTGACCACAGTGGATGATGGAATGGACCAGTGACCACAGTGGATGATGGAATGGACCAGTGACCACAGTGGATGATGGCATGGACCAGTGACCACAGTGGATAGTCGAATGGACCAGTGACCACAGTGGATGATGGAATGGACCAGTGACCACAGTGGATGATGGAATGGACCAGTGACCACAGTGGATGATGGCATGGACCAGTGACCACAGTGGATGATGCCATGAACCAGTGACCACAGTGGATGATGGCATGGACCAGTGACCACAGTGGATGATGGAATGAACCAGTGACCACTGTGAATGATGGACTGAAAAGCTTTTTCTCAACTTTTTTAGTACTGTCGACCATCCCATCAACTGTTAACTGTGACAGGAAGGGACAGGCGATGTGGTAATATTTTTGATGGTCTGCCCACTTTTTTTTTTTTTGCAGCCTACCAGGCAGCCAGTCGGGCAGGCAGCCTGCCTACTAACCTTCGAGTCAGTCAGCCAGGAATACAGCCAGCCAGTCAACCAGTCGTCCAACTAGCAAGTCAGTCTGTCAGGCACCCAGCAAACTAGTCAGTTAGCTAGCCAACCAACCAATGCATCTGCTAGCCAACCAGATCACTAATTAAGTGGATAGCTAATTAACCAATTATATAATTAGCAAGTCAGGTACTAGTCAGATTTTTAGATTACCTACTAGCCAACAAATCAGTCTAACGGCTAATCAACCTACGGGTTAGATAGCCAGCCAATCACCCGGTTAGCCAGCCAGTGAGTCAGCAACCCAGCCAATCAGTTAGCCAGCCAGCCAACCGGTTAGCCAGCCAGGGAGTCAGCAACCCAGCCAATCAGTTAGCCATCCAGCCAACCGGTTAGCCAGCCAGTGAGTCAGCAACCCAGCCAATTAGTTGGCCAGCCAGTGAGTCAGCAACCCAGCCAATCAGTTAGCCAGCCAGCCAACCGGTTAGCCAGCCAGTGAGTCAGCAACCCAGCCAATCAGTTAGCCAGCCAGTGAGTCAGCAACCCAGCCAATCAGTTAGCCAGCCAGCCAATCGGTTAGCCAGCCAGTGAGCCAATAAGCCAATTACTTAGCTAGCCAGTCAACCAGGAGCAGAACTTCATTGACAGAGAGTAAACATTGCTTCTTAATGAAGCATGAGGGGGAGGGGAAGAGAACATCTAGGGGTAGGGGAAGAGAACAGCTAGGGGTAGGGGAAGAGGACTTCTAAGGGGAGAGGTAGAGGGGTACAGCTAGAGGTCTTGAGAGGGATGGGAAAGGAAAGAGGAATATGAGAAAGAAGTAGGATGGTGAATAGGAGTAGGTAGAAGAGGCGTAGGGGAAGGAAAGGGAAAGTGAAGGAGGGACCTATAAAGAAAAGCATGGGAAGAGAAGTTAAACATAGGGAAGAAAAAAGGCATTTGAGGAAAGGGGAAGGAAGTAGAGGTGTCAAGAGAAGGAAGAAAGGGAGAAAAGTGAATTTAAGGAAAGGATAAAAAGCTAGGAAGATAATGAGGGGAAAATTACATTTCTTTTCGGAAGGAGATCATGATGGAAATGATGATATATACATTGTTGCGTCCTATGCTTGGACCTAATGTTAATAATTAATGGTGTATGTATATAGTTCCCTATTCACTTAGTAATATATTGCCGATATCATTATTAACAGCTAAAATAATGATATTGTGCTTTATACAATTATCTGCCCTTATATTGTTAGCTGTGTGGATAGGTAGGATGTTTATTTTAAGTGATAGACGCTTCACTGTAACAACCTGACTAACTGTCGTTAGTTTGTTAGTGCTAATTCTTGGGTAGCTTTGGGTAGAGGTCGTTTTGATAAAGACCTGCCTTGCATGGGACAGTAGGTCTTCTGCAGTGTTCCTCCATTCTTATGTTCTTGCATATATATATATATATATATATATATATATATATATATATATATATATATATATATATATATATATATATATATATATATATGTCGTGCCGAATAGGCAGAACTTGCGATCTTGGCTTAAATAGCAACGCTCATCTTGCCATATAGGACAAGTAAAAATTTGTGTATACAATTATTTCGCCAAAATCATTCTGAACCTAACGAAAAAAAATATATTTCATTGTGTTTGTTTAGTATTAAATTACTGTAAACGTATTTAAAATATATTTAGTTGGGTTAGGCTAAAATAAATTGCTCTTGTTATAATAAGGTTAGGTAAGTTTTATTAGATTCTTTTGGCGCAAAATTAAAATTTTTTACATTAATATTAATGGAAAAAATATATCTTTAAACGTATACGAGAAAATTTTAGAAAGGACTTAATTTTAAATGAGTTCTTGCTAATTGACCAGTTTTACATATTCGGCACGACATATATATATATATATATATATATATATATATATATATATATATATATATATATATATATATATATATATATATATATAGTGTGCGTGTGTGTGATGTGTGCGTGTGTGTATGTGTACTCACCTAATTGTACTCACCTAATTGTGGTTGCAGGGGTCGAGACTCAGCTCCTGGCCCCGCCTCTTCACTGATCGCTACTGGATCCTCTCTCTCTCTCTGCTTTCTGAGCTTTGTCATACCTCTTCTTAAAACTATGTATGGTTCCTGCCTCCACTACTTCACTTGCTAGGCTATTCCACTTGCTGACAACTCTATGACTGAAGAAATACTTCCTAACGTCCCTGTGACTCGTCTGAGTCTTCAGCTTCCAGTTGTGACCCCTTGTCCCTGTGTCCCCTCTCTGGAACATCCTATCTCTGTCCACCTTGTCTATTCCCCGCAGTATCTTGTATGTCGTTATCATGTCTCCCCTGACCCTTCTGTCCTCCAGTGTCGTCAGTCCGATTTCCCTTAACCTTTCCTCGTACGACATTCCCTTGAGCTCTGGGACTAGCCTTGTTGCAAACCTTTGTACGTGCTTGACCAGGTGTGGGTTCCAGACTGGTGCTGCATACTCCAGTATGGGCCTAACATACACAGTGTACAGTGTCTTGAACGATTCCTTATTAAGGTATCGGAACGCTATTCTCAGGTTTGCCAGGCGCCCGTATGCTGCAGCAGTTATTTGGTTGATGTGTGCCTCCGGTGATGTGCTCGGTGTTATGGTCACCCCAAGGTCTTTCTCCCTGAGTGAGGTCTGCAGTCTTTGTCCACCTAGCCTATACTCTGTCTGCGGTCTTCTTTGCCCCTCCCCAATCTTCATGACTTTGCATTTGGCTGGATTGAATTCGAGAAGCCAGTTACTGGACCACATGTCCAGCCTGTCCAGGTCTCTTTGCAGTCCTGCCTCACCCTCGTCCGATTTAATTCTTCTCATCAACTTCACATCATCTGCGAACAGGGACACTTCAGAGTCTATTCCTTCCATCATGTCGTTCACATATATCAAAAATAGCACTGGTCCTAGAACTGACCCCTGTGGGACCCGGCTCGCGCGCGCGCGCGCGCGCGTGTGTGTGTGTGTGTGTGTGTGTGTGTGTGTGTGTGTGTCATACCGAATAGGTAAAAGTTGCTATTTTGGCTTAAATAGCAACGCTCTTCTTGCCAAACAAGGCAAGCTAAAATTTGTGTACGCTTTTATTTCGCCAAAACCATTCTGAACCTAACGAAAAAAATATATTTCATTGTGTTTATTATCAAATTATTGTAAACTTATCTAAAAATATATTTAGTTGGATTAGGCTAAATTAAATTGCGCTTGTTATAAAAAGGTTAGGCAATTTTTCTAAGGTTCTTTAGGTACAAAATTATTAATTTTTACATTAACATAAAAGAAATCTTTTAACGTGTAAGAGAAAATTTTAGTATGGTATTAATTTTAAATGAGTTCTTACTAATTGACCAGTTTTACTTATTTGGCACGACATTACCTTTGAAGAGTTTCGAGAGTTTATCTACTCTCGTGTATATATATATATATATATATATATATATATATATATATATATATATATATATATATATATATATATATATATATGCAATAAGATCACAGTAAACAGGTGTTTTCAGAATATGCAAAACAACCGCTCTGAAAGAATAGAGAAATTCCAAGCGCTTTCGTGACTACTCACATTATCAAGGAACTATGAAAGTAAAGCATCCAAGGAAGCTATATAAGGGGTCTGGCCAGCACCTCACTATCAGATCCCACAACGGTTAAACACCTGACGCGCGCCGACCCAACTTGGATAGGTCCTTTGCACAACTCACCCCACAAACTATTCTACCCAAGAAAATTTAAAAATTATTATTCCTCGCATCAAGATAGTCAAACTGTCTGTTTTCTCATCAATGTTTCTGAGAGTTTTACGAATTTGTCCAGAGTTCATAGATGAGGAAATATCCAAAATTTATGAAATAGGTAATGATTTAAAATACCCAAGAAATGTAATTGATAAATCTTTTAAAGTTGCTAGAAATACTTTTTACAATCCAAAAAGGGACAACCAGCCTTACTCAACTAAAAATATGTTGGTTCTCCCTTACCATGAAAACTTGGTTGATATGCCTTCTCTTCTTAAGACTTTTAATATTAAAGTTGTATTCAAAAATCTTGATACAGTAAAAAAACTTTTGATAAAGAATTCCCCCCAAAATGCTGATGGATGTGTCTATAAGATTGCTTGTAAAATTTGCGATAAAGTTTATTACGGTCAAACTGGTAAAAATCTCGAACTAAGATTAAAACAACATAAATATAGAATTAGAACTGGACAAGATTCCAATGCTCTATTTATTCATGTAAGAGATTTTAACCATCCAATTGATTTTCAAAAAGTTGAGAAAGTAGTATCAAGCAAGTCCATGGTCGACAGGAATATAATTGAATCTTGTTTCATAAAAAGCAGTTTTGACAATAATATGAATATTTCCTTTGGTTTATATAAATTAGATCCATTTATAATTAATAGAATTTGGGAAGAATTTAATAATACACTGGACAAATAATTTTTAAATTTTCTTGGGTAGAATAGTTTGTGGGTGAGTTGTGCAAAGGACCTATCCAAGTTGGGTCGGCGCGCGTCAGGTGTTTAACCGTTGTGGGATCTGATAGTGAGGTGCTGGCCAGACCCCTTATATAGCTTCCTTGGATGCTTTACTTTCATAGTTCCTTGATAATGTGAGTAGTCACGAAAGCGCTTGGAATTTCTCTATTCTTTCAGAGTGGTTGTTTTGCATATATATATATATATATATATATAATATATATATATATATATATATATATATATATATATATATATATATATATATATATATATATATATGTATATGTATATATATATATATATGTATATATATATTATTTATTTTTTTTTTTTTTATTATCACACCGGCCGATTCCCACCAAGGCAGGGTGGCCCGAAAAAGAAAAACTTTCACCATCATTCACTCCATCACTGTCTTGCCAGAAGGGTGCTTTA
This sequence comes from Cherax quadricarinatus, assembly GCF_038502225.1. Taxonomy (NCBI): domain Eukaryota; kingdom Metazoa; phylum Arthropoda; class Malacostraca; order Decapoda; family Parastacidae; genus Cherax; species Cherax quadricarinatus. Next base: position 18,604,375 of record NC_091305.1, on the reverse strand, counting down.
CACTACAGTTTTTAAACTGCAACATTAACACCCCTCCTTCAGAGTGCAGGCACTGTACTTCCCATCTCCAGGACTCAAGTCCGGCCTGCCGGTTTCCCTGAATCCCTTCATAAATGTTACTTTGCTCACACTCCAACAGCACGTCAAGTATTAAAAACCATTTGTCTCCATTCACTCCTATCAAACACGCTCACGCATGCCTGCTGGAAGTCCAAGCCCCTCGCACACAAAACCTCCTTTACCCCCTCCCTCCAACCCTTCTTAGGCCGACCCCTACCCCGCCTTCCTTCCACTACAGACTGATACACTCTTGAAGTCATTCTGTTTCGCTCCATTCTCTCTACATGTCCGAACCACCTCAACAACCCTTCCTCAGCCCTCTGGACAACAGTTTTGGTAATCCCGCACCTCCTCCTAACTTCCAAACTACGAATTCTCTGCATTATATTCACACCACACATTGCCCTCAGACATGACATCTCCACTGCCTCCAGCCTTCTCCTCGCTGCAACATTCATCACCCACGCTTCACACCCATATAAGAGCGTTGGTAAAACTATACTCTCATACATTCCCCTCTTTGCCTCCAAGGACAAAGTTCTTTGTCTCCACAGACTCCTAAGTGCACCACTCACTCTTTTTCCCTCATCAATTCTATGATTCACCTCATCTTTCATAGACCCATCCGCTGACACGTCCACTCCCAAATATCTGAATACGTTCACCTCCTCCATACTCTCTCCCTCCAATCTGATATTCAATCTTTCATCACCTAATCTTTTTGTTATCCTCATAACCTTACTCTTTCCTGTATTCACCTTTAATTTTCTTCTTTTGCACACCCTACCAAATTCATCCACCAATCTCTGCAACTTCTCTTCAGAATCTCCCAAGAGCACAGTGTCATCAGCAAAGAGCAGCTGTGACAACTCCCACTTTGTGTGTGATTCTTTATCTTTTAACTCCACGCCTCTTGCCAAGACCCTCGTATTTACTTCTCTTACAACCCCATCTATAAATATATTAAACAACCACGGTGACATCACACATCCTTGTCTAAGGCCTACTTTTACTGGGAAAAAATTTCCCTCTTTCCTACATACTCTAACTTGAGCCTCACTATCCTCGTAAAAACTCTTCACTGCTTTCAGTAACCTACCTCCTACACCATACACTTGCAACATCTGCCACATTGCCCCCCTATCCACCCTGTCATACGCCTTTTCCAAATCCATAAATGCCACAAAGACCTCTTTAGCCTTATCTAAATACTGTTCACTTATATGTTTCACTGTAAACACCTGGTCCACACACCCCCTACCTTTCCTAAAGCCTCCTTGTTCATCTGCTATCCTATTCTCCGTCTTACTCTTAATTCTTTCAATTATAACTCTACCATACACTTTACCAGGTACACTCAACAGACTTATCCCCCTATAATTTTTGCACTCTCTTTTATCCCCTTTGCCTTTATACAAAGGAACTATGCATGCTCTCTGCCAATCCCTAGGTGCCTTACCCTCTTCCATACATTTATTAAATAATTGCACCAACCACTCCAAAACTATATTCCCACCTGCTTTTAACATTTCTATCTTTATCCCATCAATCCCGGCTGCCTTACCCCCTTTCATTTTACCTACTGCCTCACAAACTTCCCCCACACTCACAACTGGCTCTTCCTCACTCCTACAAGATGTTATTCCTCCTTGCCCTATACACGAAATCACAGCTTCCCTATCTTCATCAACATTTAACAATTCCTCAAAATATTCCTTCCATCTTCCCAATACCTCTAACTCTCCATTTAATAACTCTCCTCTCCTATTTTTAACTGACAAATCCATTTGTTCTCTAGGCTTTCTTAACTTGTTAATCTCACTCCAAAACTTTTTCTTATTTTCAACAAAATTTGTTGATAACATCTCACCCACTCTCTCATTTGCTCTCTTTTTACATTGCTTCACCACTCTCTTAACTTCTCTCTTTTTCTCCATATACTCTTCCCTCCTTGCATCACTTCTACTTTGTAAAAACTTCTCATATGCTAACTTTTTCTCCCTTACTACTCTCTTTACATCATCATTCCACCAATCGCTCCTCTTCCCTCCTGCACCCACTTTCCTGTAACCACAAACTTCTGCTGAACACTCTAACACTACATTTTTAAACCTACCCCATACCTCTTCGACCCCATTGCCTATGCTCTCATTAGCCCATCTATCCTCCAATAGCTGTTTATATCTTACCCTAACTGCCTCCTCCTTTAGTTTATAAACCTTCACCTCTCTCTTCCCTGATGCTTCTATTCTCCTTGTATCCCATCTACCTTTTACTCTCAGTGTAGCTACAACTAGAAAGTGATCTGATATATCTGTGGCCCCTCTATAAACATGTACATCCTGAAGTCTACTCAACAGTCTTTTATCTACCAATACATAATCCAACAAACTACTGTCATTTCGCCCTACATCATATCGTGTATACTTATTTATCCTCTTTTTCTTAAAATATGTATTACCTATAACTAAACCCCTTTCTATACAAAGTTCAATCAAAGGGCTCCCATAATATATATAATATATATATAATATATATATATAATATATATATAATATATATATATATATATATATGCAAACAATCGCAGATAGGCGATCTTAACTATGCAGGACAAGCCACGGGGAAAGGGGAGGGGGGGTGGAAATCTTTAGCTCAAGTATTTTCATACTTATCAGTACACAATACACAAATAACCCGCACATAGAAGTGAGGAGCTTACGACGACGACTTTTACGACTTCTCAGTGCGTCATCAGGAGCTGTGCAATGTCGCAAGGGAGCAACCACAGAAGGGAGAGAGGTCTCAGAGTAGCGTAGGTGTCACTGGCCACGGTTTCCCTTAGACTTAGTGGTCGGTGCCAACCCCACCCTACCATCATCCCCCCACTACCCATATGGGGTAGCAGGGTTTCTGAGATGTCAAGTAGGAAATTATAAGATATAAAAAGCCAGCCCTAAGCTTTTTCTAATCGTTTATAACAGGTCATATGGTTTGAGAAAATAAGTTTCTCGTTAGATACTGTAGACATGGATAGCTATTATTCTGTGTGACCTTTTCAAATAATGAGTGAAAGGAATACAGTGTGTTCTTTGTCCGTTTAAATGTCCTGGTCTGAGGTACTGGAATAATCTACCCATGTACTCAGAAGTATCTCTTCCTACATATTGTCTATTTTCTCAGTGGCTGTTAATATACCATACATGTGGACTTCTATGCCTATCCGATAATATTTCTATGATCTAAATTCTACTAATAACCTTTAACCTCTCCTTATGTTATCTTGTGTGCTTGTCACTGTATGGTACATATATGGAGCACTGTCAAGACACAACTAGGCGAGGGAGACAAAGAGACGACCTAAGGACTATTTATATTTAGTATACCTTGCTGATTTTGAAAGAAATGATGACTAACTAAAAAAATAGTAAATTGGAAAGTCACCCCCCAAGGTGGGTGTGTAGGATACTAGAGGTGTGAGTAGGGTACTAGAGATGTGGGTAGGGTACTAGAGGTGTGGGTAGGGTACTAGAGGTGTGGGTAGGGTACTAGAGGTGTGGGTAGGGTACTAGAGGTGTGGGTAGGGTACTAGAGGTGTGGGTAGGGTACTAGAGGTGTGAGTAGGGTACTAGAGATGTGGGTAGGGTACTAGAGGTGTGGGTAGGGTACTAGAGGTGTGGGTAGGGTACTAGAGGTGTGGGTAGGGCACAAGAGGCGTGGGTATGATACCTCTAGAACAGAACGATTTTTACCCATGAATTAAAGGTGGAACTGAGTAAGTGAATTATGGAGTGTGGATGAGCGAATCTACATTCCCCTTCACTTTCTTCCCCTCGCTCTCCACCATACATCCCCTCACCCTTCATCTACCCTTCCCTTCCCTCAGCTTTCCCTCGTGTCCACTACATGCTCCACCTATGCTCTGTCTCTCTCCGTCACTGCACATGCTCCTCAAACCTCCTTCACTCTGTGTCAGCTGATGAACACGCTTTTACCAACATGCAAACAAACTTAGGTGAGGCTGCATGCACATTAGCCTGTGTGTGTGTGTGTGTGTGTGTGTGTGTGAGAGAGAGAGAGAGAGAGAGAGAGAGAGAGAGAGAGAGAGAGAGAGAGAGAGAGAGAGAGAGAGAGAGAGAGAGAGAGAGAGAGAGAGAGAGAAAGTGAGAATACCACCTCCATTTTTTCCAGACTAATAACTTTTATACTATGTCATTTAATTTTATTGCCTAGCCTTTGCTGTTTTTTTTATTAAAAAAGTATTTCTGTATATGTTCTCGTCATTTTTACTCTACTTCCCAACTGGGCAGTCGACGCTACACCTCACACATTTAATTACTGTAAAAACTTGTTGCAAATGCGACTCAGTTGCGGAAAGAATGGTCAGACACTTAGTAATCTTTTAAAGATAATTATTCAGAGTCTAGCTCTGTTGGCTGCCCGTCCTGTGGGATAACAGACAGTTTTTTGCTAGCCACGAAGTCGACTCAGTCGAAGTACCTTGAGACTATTAGTCTTTTATATATATATATATATATATATATATATATATATATATATATATATATATATATATATATATATATATATATATATATATATACATATATATATATACACTGATCTCTGACTGAAGGAGACTCGAACCTACGCACCTTGGAACAAGGTACGCAGTACTTTACCAATCTACCCACACTGGACAATACCTTGGAGTCCAGTTTGCGGTAGACGTTGATCCAAGGCAGCCAGCTTTCAGGGAGAAGGCTTACAGCTTTTCATCTCATCCCTTGCATGCATCAGCCTTAGTAGAGATATTAACAATGCAAGGAATTCGCAAGAGCAGGCGAAATATACACAAACACTGATCTCTGGCTGAAGGAGACTCGAACCTACGCACCTTGGATGAGATGAAAAGCTGTAAGCCTTCTCCCTGAAAGCTGGCTGCCTTGGATCAAAGTCTAGCACAAGCTGGACTCCAAGGTATTGTCCAGTGTGGGTAGATTGGTAAAGCACTGCTTACCTTGTTCCAAGGTGCGTAGGTTCGAGTCTCCTTCAGCCAGGGATCAGTGTTTGTGTATATTTCGCCTGCTCTTGTGAATTATTTGCATATGTGTATATATATATATATATATATATATATATATATATATATATATATATATATATATATATATATATATATGCAATAAGATCACAGTAAACAGGTGATTTCAAAATATGCAAAACAACCACTCTGAAATAATAGAGAAATTCCAAGCGCGTTCGTGACTACTCACATTATCAAGGAACTATGATAGTTCCTTGATAATGTGAGTAGTCACGAAAGCGCTTGGAATTTCTCTATTATTTCAGAGTGGTTGTTTTGCATATGTATATATATATATATATATATATATATATATATATATATATATATATATATATATATATATATGTATATATATGTATATATATATATATGTATATATATATATTTTTTTTTTTTTTTTAACAAGTCGGCCGTCTCCCACCGAGGCAGGGTGACCCAAAAAAGAAAGAAAATCCCCAAAAAGAAAGTACTTTCATCATCATTCAACATTTTCACCTCACTCACATATAATCACTGTTTTTGCAGAGGTGCTCAGAACACAACAGTTTAGAAGCATATACATATAAAGATACACAACATATCCCTCCAAACTGCTAATATCCCAAACCCCTCCTTTAGAGTGCAGGCATTGTATATATATATATATATATATATATATATATATATATATATATATATATATATATATATATATATATATATATATATATACTTTACCTGAAGAAAAGACACAGCTACAGAAAGGAACTTTTCATGAGACGTTTCACCTGTGGACACGTTTTTACTCATGGTATCGTAGCAGTGGTCGTATAACTTCTGCTGAGGACTGTATAGAAGTAACCGCTGAAGACCACACTCTGCATTCCTGTTTTCTATTAGAAACTCGTGCAGGATTTCCGGCTGTGGAATTGTAAGTGGGGGGTGGGGAGAGAACCTTCTGCTATATTATCCTAATCTTAATTGTCTAGATATTCTGCATGAAGCACGCAAGCCTTAAGAGCTGTCTCTGTCTCTCTCACTCTCTCTCTCTCTCTCTCTCTCTCTCTCTCTCTCTCTCTCTCTCTCTCTCTCTCTCTCTCTCTCTCTCTCTCTCTCTCTCCCTCGCTCTCTCTCTCTCTCTCCCTCGCTCTCTCTGGCTCTATCTATCGGTCTGAGTTACCTGGAGGTTACCTGGATACCTGGAGGTTATTCCGGGGATCAACGCCCACACGGCCCGGTCCATGACCAGGCCTCCCGATGGATCAGGGCCTGATCAACTAGGCTGTTACTGCTGGCCGCACGCAGTCCAACGTACGAGCCACAGCCCGGCTGATCCGGCACTGACTTTAGGTATCTGTCCAGCTCTCTCTTGAAGGCAGCCAGGGGTTTATTGGCAATTCCCCTAATGCTTGATGGGAGGCTGTTGAACAGTTTTGGGCCCCGGACACTTATGGTGTTTTCTCTTAGTGTACCAATGGCGCCCCTACTTTTAATTGGGGGCATTTTGCATCGCCTGCCCAGTCTTTTACTTTCGTAGGGAGTGATTTCTGTGTGCAGATTTGGGACCATTCCTTCCAGGATTTTCCAAGTGTAGATTATGATATATATGTACACTGGTCTACCTCGGTGCGTGTGTACACTGGTCTACCTCGGTGTGTGTGTGTGTGTACACTGGTCTACCTCGGTGTGTGTGTGTGTACACTGGTCTACCTCGGTGTGTGTGTGTGTACACTGGTCTACCTCGGTGTGTGTGTGTGTACACTGGTCTACCTCGGTGTGTGTGTGTGTACACTGGTCTACCTCGGTGTGTGTGTGTGTACACTGGTCTACCTCGGTGTGTGTGTGTGTACACTGGTCTACCTCGGTGTGTGTGTACACTGGTCTACCTCGGTGTGTGTGTGTGTGTGTACACTGGTCTACCTCGGTGTGTGTGTGTGTACACTGGTCTACCTCGGTGTGTGTGTGTGTGTGTGTACACTGGTCTACCTCGGTGTGTGTGTGTGTACACTGGTCTACCTCGGTGTGTGTGTGTGTGTACACTGGTCTACCTCGGTGTGTGTGTACACTGGTCTACCTCGGTGTGTGTGTGTGTACACTGGTCTACCTCGGTGTGTATGTGTGTGTACACTGGTCTACCTCGGTGTGTGTGTGTGTACACTGGTCTACCTCGGTGTGTATGTGTGTACACTGGTCTACCTCGGTGTGTGTGTGTGTACACTGGTCTACCTCGGTGTGTGTGTGTGTGTACACTGGTCTACCTCGGTGTGTGTGTGTGTGCACACTGGTCTATCTCGGTGTGTGTGTGTGTGTACACTGGTCTACCTCTGTGTGTGTACACTGGTCTACCTCGGTGCGTGTGTACACTGGTCTACCTCGGTGTGTGTGTGTGTACACTGGTCTACCTCTGTGTGTGTACGCTGGTCTACCTCTGTGTGTGTACACTGGTCTACCTCGGTGTGTGTACACTGGTCTACCTCGGTGTGTGTGTGTGTACACTGGTCTACCTCGGTGTGTGTACACTGGTCTACCTCGGTGTGTGTGTGTGTACACTGGTCTACCTCGGTGTGTATGTGTGTACACTAGTCTACCTCTGTGTGTGTACACTGGTCTACCTCGGTGTGTGTGTGTGTGTACACTGGTCTACCTCGGTGTGTGTGTGTACACTGGTCTACCTCGGTGTGTATGTGTGTACACTGGTCTACCTCGGTGTGTGTGTGTGTACACTGGTCTACCTCGGTGTGTGTGTGTACACTGGTCTACCTCTGTGTGTGTACACTGGTCTACCTCGGTGTGTGTGTGTACACTGGTCTACCTCGGTGTGTATGTGTGTACACTGGTCTACCTCTGTGTGTGTACACTGGTCTACCTCTGTGTGTGTACACTGGTCTACCTCGGTGTGTATGTGTGTACACTGGTCTACCTCTGTGTGTGTACACTGGTCTACCTCGGTGTGTGTGTGTACACTGGTCTACCTCGGTGTGTGTGTACACTGGTCTACCTCGGTGTGTGTGTACACTGGTCTTCCTCGGTGTGTGTGTACACTGGTCTACCTCGGTGCGTGTGTACACTGGTCTACCTCGGTGTGTGTGTGTACACTGGTCTACCTCGGTGTGTGTGTGTGTGTGCGTGTACACTGGTCTACCTCGGCGTGTGTACACTGGTCTACCTCGGTGTGTGTGTGTGTACACTGGCCTACCTCGGTGTGTATGTGTACACCGATCTACCTCGGTGTGTGTGTACATTGGTCTACCTCGGTGTGTGTGTGTGTGTACACCGGTCTATCTCGGTGTGCGTGTACACTGGTCTACCTCGGTGTGTGTGTACACAGATCTACCTCGGTGTGTGTGTGTGTACAACGGTCTACCTCGGTGTGTGTGTACACTGGTCTACCTCTGTGTGTGTGTGTGTACACTGGCCTACCTCGGTGCGTGTGTACACTGGTCTACCTCGGTGTGTGTGTGTGTGTGTACACCGGTCTACCTCGGTGTGTGTGTGTGTGTGTGTACACTGGTCTACCTCGGTGTGTGTGTGCATGTGTGTGTACAACGGACTACCTCGGTGTGTGTGTGTGTGTGTGTGTACACCGGTCTACCTCGGTGTGTGTGTGTGTGTGTGTGTGTGTGTGTGTGTACACCGGTCTACCTCGGTGTGTGTGTGTGTGGGTGTGTGAGTGTGTATGTGTACACTGATCTATCTCGGTGTAAGTGTACACTGGTTTATCTCGGTGTGTATGTGTGTATGTACACTGGTCTATCTCGGCATGTGTGTACACAGGTCTATCCCGGTGTGTGTGTACACTGGTCTACCTCGGTGTGTGTGTACACTAGTCTATCTCGGCATGTGTGTACACTGGTCTATCCCGGTGTGTGTGTACACTGGTCTACCGCGCTGTGTGTGTGTGTGTGTACACTGGTCTATCTCGGTGTGTGTGTTTGTGTGTGCACACTGGTTTATCTCGGTGTGTGTGTAAACTTGTCTATCTCTGTGTGTGTGTGTGTGTGTGTGTGTGTGTGTACAGTGGTCTATCTCGGTGTGTGTGTGTGTACACTGGTCTATCTCGGTGTGTGTGTGTGTGTGTGTGTGTGTGTACACGGGTCTATCCCGGTGTGTGTGTGTGTGTGTGTACACTGGTCTATCTCGGCATGTGTGTACACTGGTCTATCCCGGTGTGTGTGTACACTGGTCTACCGCGGTGTGTGTGTGTCTGTACACTGGTCTATCTCGGTGTACTCACCTATTTGTACTCACCTATTTGTGGTTGCAGGGGTCGATTCACAGCTCCTGGCCCCGCCTCTTCGCTGATTGCTACTAGGTCCTCTCTCTCCCTGCCCCATGAGCTCTATCATACCTCGCCTTAAAACTATGTATGGTTCCTGCCTCCACCACATCACTTTCTAGGCTATTCCATGGCCTGACTACTCTATGACTGAAGAAATACTTCCTAACATCCCTTTGAATCATCTGAGTCTTCAACTTCCAATTGTGACCTCTTGTGTCTGTGTCCCATCTCTGGAACATCCCGTCTTTGTCCACCTCGTCTATTCCGCGCAGTATTTTATATGTCGTTATCATGTCTCCCCTGACCCTCCTGGCCTCCAGTGTCGTCAGGCCGATTTCCCTCAACCTTTCTTCATAGGACAATCCCCGTAGCTCTGGGACTAGTCTTGTTGCAAACCTTTGCACTTTCTCTAATTTCTTGACGTGCTTGACTAGGTGTGGATTTCAAACTGGTGCTGCATACTCCAGTATGGGCCTGACGTAGATGGTGTACAGAGTCTTAAACGAATCCTTACTGAGGTATCGGAACGCTATCCGTAGGTTTGCCAGGCGCCCATATGCTGCAGCAGTTATCTGATTGATGTGCGCCTCAGGAGATATACGGTGTTATACTCACCCCCAGATCTTTTTCCTTGAGTGAGGTTTGCAGTCTTTGGCCATCTAAACTATATTGTGTCTGCGGTCTTCTTTGCCCTTCCCCAATCTTCATGATTTTGCATTTGGCAGGGTTAAATTCAAGGAGCCAGTTGCTGGACCAGGCTTGTAGCCTGTCCAGATCTCTTTGTAGTCCTGCCTGATCCTCGTCCGATTCGATTCTTCTCATTAACTTCACATCGTTTGCAAACAAGGACACTTCTGAGTCTATCCCTTCCGTTACGTCGTTCACGTATACCAAGAACAGCACAGGTCCTAGGACTGACCCCTGTGGAACCCCGCTTGTCACAGGCGCCCACTCTGACACCTCGTCGCGTACCATGACTCGTTGTTGCCTCCCTGTCAGATATTCTCTGATCCATTGCAGTGCCTTTACTGTTATGTGTGCCTGGTCCTCTAGCTTTTGCAGTAACCTCTTGTGAGGAACTGTGTCGAAAGCCTTCTTGCAGTCCAAAAATACGCAGTCGATCCACCCCTCTCTCTCTTGTCTTACTTCTGTCACCTTGTCATAAAACTCTAGTAGGTTTGTGACACAGGATTTTCCTTCCCTGAAACCGTGCTGGTTGTCAATTATACACTTGTCTCTTTCCAGGTGCCCCACCACTCTCCTCCTGATGATCTTCTCCATGACCTTGCATACTATACACGTTAGTGATACAGGTCTGTAGTTTAGTGCCTCATGTCTATCTCCCTTTTTAAAAATTGGGACTACATTTGCCATTTTCCATACCTCAGGGAGTTGCCCAGTTTCAAATGATGTGTTGAAGATCTTTGTTAATGGCTCACACAATATCTTTGCTCCCTCTTTAAGGACCCATGGAGAGATGTTGTCTGGTCCCACCGCCTTTGAGGTGTTAAGTTCGCATAGCAGCTTCTTCACCTCCTCCTTGGTTATATGTTCCTCATCCAGCACTTGCTGGTGTGCCCCCCTGTTCTGATTTCTTGGAGTCCTACTGGTTTCCACTGTAAATACCTCTTTAAATCTTGTGTTGAGCTCCTGACATACCTCTCGGTCGTTTCTTGTGAATTCCCCATCACCCTTCCTCAGTCTGATTACCTGGTCCTTGATTGTTGTTTTCCTCCTGATGTGGCTGTACAACAGCTTCGGGTCAGTCTTTACTTTTGATGCTATGTCATTTTCATATTGTCTCTGAGCCTCCCTTCTTATCTGTGCATATTCGTTTCTGGCTCTTAGGCTGATTTCTTTATTTTCCTGAGTTCTCTGTCTTCTGTACCTTTTCCATTCTTTAGTACACCTAGTTTTTGCCTCCCTACACCTTTGGGTGAACCAAGGACTCGTTCTGTTCTTCCCATTATTTCTGTTTCCCTTGGGAACAAACCTCTCCTCTGCCTCCTTGCATTTTGTTGCTACATAGTCCATCATTTCTTGTACTGGTTTTCCTGTCAGTGTTTGTGTGTGTTTGTGTGTGCACACTGGTCTATCTCGGTGTGTGTGTGTACACTGGTCTATCTCGGTGTGTGTGTGTTTGTGTGTGCACACTGGTCTATCTCGGTGTGTGTGTGTACACTGGTCTATCTCGGTGTGTGTGTGTTTGTGTGTGCACACTGGTCTATCTCGGTGTGTGTGTGTGTGTGTGTGTGTGTGTGTGTGTGTGTGTGTGTGTGTGTGTGTGTGTGTGTGTGTGTGTGTACACTGGTTTATCTCGGTGTGTGTGTGTACACTGATCTATCTCAGTGTGTGTGTGTGTGTGTGTGTGTGTGTGTGTGTGTGTGTGTGTGTGTATGTACAGTGGTCTATCTCGGTGTGTGTGTACACTGGTCTATCTCGGTGTGTGTGTGTAAACTTGTCTATCTCAGTGTGTGTGAGTGTGTGTGTGTGTGTACGCTGGTTTATCTCGGTGTGTGTGTGTGTGTGTGTGTGTGTGTGTGTGTGTGTGTGTGTGTACACTGGTCTATCTCGGTGTGTGTGTGTGTGTGTGTGTGTGTGTGTGTGTGTGTGTGTGTGTGTATGTGTGTGTGTGTGTACACTGGTCTATCTCGGTGTGTGTGTGTGTGTTTGTACGCTGGTTTATGTCGGTGTGTGTGTGTGTACACTGGTTTATCTCGGTGTGTGTGTGTGTGTGTGTGTGTGTGTGTGTGTGTGTATGTGTGTGTGTGTGTGTGTGTGTGTGTGTGTGTGTGTGTGTGTTAGTTACTATTTTGTCCTAGGCACATGTCGATTAGACACTAGGCCTGTTGTATATGAGTACGTGTGTGTGTGTGTGTGTGTGTGTGTGTGTGTGTGTGTGTGTAGGTGTGTGTGTAGGTGTAGGTGTGTGTGTGTAGGTGTGTGTGTAGGTGTGTGTGTGTAGGTGTGTGTGTGTGTGTGTGTGTGTGTGTGTGTCTGTGTGTAGGTGTAGGTGTGTGTGTGTGTAGGTGTGTGTGTGTGTGTAGGTGTAGGTGTGTGTGTGTAGGTGTGTACTCACCTATTTGTACTCACCTATTTGTGGTTGCAGGGGTCGAGTCCTAGCTCCTGGCCCCGCCTCTTCACCGGTTGCTACTAGACCCTCTCTCTCCCCGCTCCATGGGCTTTATCAAACCTCGTCTTAAAACTGTGTATGGTTCCTGCCTCCACTACGTCATTTTCTAGGCTATTCCACTGCCTTACAACTCTATGACTGAAGAAATACTTCCTACTATCTCTCTGACTCATTTGTGTCTTCAACTTCCAATTGTGGCCTCTTGTTTCTGTGTCCCCTCCCTGGAACATCCTGTCCTTGTCCACCTTGTCTATTCCACGCAGTATTTTATATGTCGTTATCATGTCTCCCCTGACCCTCCTGTCCTCCAGTGTCGTCAGGCCGATTTCCCTTAATCTTTCTTCATAGGACATTCCCCTTAGCTCTGGAACTAACCTTGTTGCAAACCTTTGTACTTTCTCTAGTTTCTTGACGTGCTTTATCAAGTGCGGGTTCCAAACAGGTGCTGCATACTCCAGTATGGGCCTGACATACACGGTGTACAGTGTCTTGAATGATTCCTTACTAAGGTGTCGGAATGCTGTTCTCAGGTTTGCCAGGCGCCCATATGCTGCAGCAGTTATCTGATTGATGTGTGCTTCCGGAGACATGCTCGGTGTTATACTCACCCCAAGATCTTTCTCCTTGAGTGAGGTTTGCAGTCTTTGGCCACCTAGCCTATACTCTGTCTGTGGTCTTCTGTGCCCTTCCCCTATGTGTGTGTGTGTGTGTGTGTGTGTGTGTGTGTAGGTGTGTGTGTGTGTGTGTGTGTGTGTGTGTGTGTGTGTGTGTGTGTGTGTAGGTGTGTGTAGGTCTGTGTGTGTGTGTGTGTGTAGGTGTGTGTGTAGGTGTGTGTGTAGGTGTGTGTGTAGGTGTGTGTGTAGGTGTGTGTGTAGGTGTGTGTGTGTAGGTGTGTGTGTGTAGGTGTGTGTGTAGGTGTGTGTGTAGGTGTGTGTAGGTGTGTGTAGGTGTGTGTAGGTGTGTGTAGGTGTGTGTGTGTAGGTGTGTGTGTGTAGGTGTGTGTGTAGGTGTGTGTGTGTGTGTGTGTGTTTGTGTGTGTGTAGGTGTGTGTGTAGGTGTGTGTGTAGGTTGTGTAGGTGTGTGTGTGTGTGTGTGTGTGTGTGTGTGTGTGTGTGTGTGTAGGTGTGTGTGTGTAGGTGTGTGTGTGTGTGTAGGTGTGTGTGTGTGTAGGTGTGTGTGTGTAGGTGTGTGTGTGTAGGTGTGTGTGTGTGTAGGTGTGTGTGTGTGTGTGTGTATATGTGTGTGTGTGTGTATGTACACTGGTTTATCTGTGTGTGTGTGTGTGCACTAGTTTATATCGGTGTGTGTGTACTCACCTAGTTGAGGTTGCGGGGGTCGAGTCCGAGCTCCTGTGTGTGTACACTGGTTTATCTCGGTGTGTGTGTGTGTGTGTGTTTGTGTGTACACAGGTTTATCTCGGTGTGTGTGTGTGTGTGTTTGTGTGTACACTGGTTTATCTCGGTGTGTGTGTGTGTGTGTTTGTGTGTACACTGGTTTATCTCGGTGCTCACCTAGTTACTCACCTAGTTGAGGTTGCAGGGGTCGAGTCCAAGCTCCTGGCCCCGCCTCTTCACTGGTCGCTACTAGGTCACTCTCCCTGAACCATGAGCTTTATCGTACCTCTGCTTAAAGCTATGTATGGATCCTGACTCCACTACATCGCTTCCCAAACTATTCCACTTCCTGACTACTCTGTGGCTGAAGAAATACTTCCTAACATCCCTGTGATTCATCTGTGTCTTGAACTTCCAACTGTGTCCCCTTGTTACTGTGTCCAATCTCTGGAACATCCTGTCTTTGTCCACCTTGTCAATTCCTCTCAGTATTTTGTAAGTCGTTATCATGTCCCCCCTATCTCTCCTGTCCTCCAGTGTCGGTGTGTGTGTGTGTGTGTGTACACTGGTCTATCTCGGTGTGTGTGTGTGTGTGTGTGTGTGTACACTGGTTTATCTCGGTGTGTGTGTGTGTGTGTGTACACTGGTCTATCTCGGTGTGTGTGTGTGAGTGTGGGTGTGTGTGTGTGGGTGTGTGTGTGTGTGTGGGTGTGTGTGTGTGTGTACACTGGTTTATCTAGGTGTGTTTGTGTGTGTGTACACTGGTTTATCTAGGAGTGTGTGTGTACTAACCTATTTGCGGATGCAGGGGTCGATTCATAGCTCCTGTGTGTGTGTGTGTGTGTACCCTGGTCTATCTCGGTGTGTGTGTGTGTGTGTGTGTGTGTGTGTGTGTGTGTGTGTACCCTGGTCTATCTCGGTGTGTGTGTGTGTGTGTGTGTGTGTGTGTGTGTGTGTACACTGGTCTATCTCGGTGTGTGTGTGTGTGTGTGTGTGTGTGTGTGTGTGTGTACTCTGGTCTATCTCGGTGTGTGTGTGTATACACTGGTCTATCTATTATTATTATTATTATTATTATTATTATTATTATTATTATTATTATTATTATTATTATTATTATTATTATTATTAATGAGGCGCTTAACTCTGTGGTTCATTTAGCGCTAGAACTGGAGACTCGATACTCCGTCCGCTTATCATAGTTGGGTATCTGACTCCTCGGGAGGAAGAAACGTGACGAAGCAAGCAGTAGTTACCACAGTAGTTAGCAGTCATTCAGAGATGGAAATTGGTAAATGGGTACCCACCCAGACCAAATTGGGTACCCACTCACTCCAAAGTGGGTGCCTAGGCACTCCGAAGTAGGCACCCACGCACTCCAAAGTGGGTACCTAGGCACTCTTCTAACCATCTCAGCCTTGATACAGGAAACGACAATCGTGATAAATCAAAATTGGTCAGTTGTTCCATTAACCTTTTGTCCATAGGTAGAGTTGACCAGCCTTGAAAATTTGAAGCCGATCTCCTGAGACGTTCTCAAGCTATGAACGAAAACCTGGGAGGAGGAAATAAATCGGAATATTACTTGAAGGTATCACTTCCGGCATGTGTAATAATCACAGTAATAATAATTTTAATAATAACAATTTTAAAAACAAAATAAGTAACAATAATAATAATAATAATAATAATAATAATAACAATAATAATAATAACAATTATAAAAATAATAATTTCCATTGCACTCAAGCATATAGACAAAAATTGAACAACGTGATTGCGATAATCTTTTTTCTCTAATTGCGCGCGCGCGCGCACACACACACACACACACACACACACACACACACACACACACACACACACACACACACACACACAGCAGTAAGACAAGAGAGAGAGGGGTGGGTGGATTGCATTTTCTTGGACTGCAAGAAGGCGTTTGACACAGTTCCACACAAGAGATTGGTGCAAAAACTGGAGGACCAAGCAGGGATAACAGGGAAGGCACTACAATGGATCAGGGAATACTTGTCAGGAAGACAGCAGCGAGTCATGGTACGTGGCGAGGTGTCAGAGTGGGCACCTGTGACCAGCGGGGTCCCACAGGGGTCAGTCCTAGGACCAGTGCTGTTTCTGGTATTTGTGAACGACATGACGGGAGGAATAGACTCTGAGGTGTCCCTGTTTGCAGATGACGTGAAGTTGATGAGAAGAATACACTCGATCGAAGACCAGGCAGAACTACAAAGGGATCTGGACAGGCTGCAGACCTGGTCCAGCAATTGGCTCCTGGAGTTCAATCCCACCAAGTGCAAAGTCATGAAGATTGGGGAAGGGCAAAGAAGGCCGCAGACGGAGTACAGTCTAGGGGGTCAGAGACTACAAACCTCACTCAAGGAAAAAGATCTTGGGGTGAGTATAACACCAGGCACATCTCCTGAAGCGCACATCAACCAAATAACTGCTGCAGCATATGGGCGCCTAGCAAACCTCAGAACAGCATTCCGACATCTTAATAAGGAATCATTCAGGACCCTGTACACCGTGTATGTTAGGCCCATATTGGAGTATGCGGCACCAGTTTGGAACCCACACCTAGCCAAGCACGTGAAGAAACTAGAGAAAGTGCAAAGGTTTGCAACAAGACTAGTCCCAGAGCTAAGAGGTATGTCCTACGAGGAGAGTTTAAGGGAAATCAACCTGACGACACTGGAGGACAGGAGAGATAGGGGGGACATGATAACGACATACAAAATACTGAGAGGAATTGACAAGGTGGACAAAGACAGGATGTTCCAGAGATTGGACACAGTAACAAGGGGACACAGTTGGAAGCTGAAGACACAGATGAATCACAGGGATGTTAGGAAGTATTTCTTCAGCCACAGAGTAGTCAGTAAGTGGAATAGTTTGGGAAGCGATGTAGTGGATGCAGGATCCATACATAGCTTTAAGCAGAGGTATGATAAAGCTCACGGCTCAGGGAGAGTGACCTAGTAGCGATCAGTGAAGAGGCGGGGCCAGGAGCTCGGACTCGACCCCCGCAACCTCAACTAGGTGAGTACAACTAGGTGAGTGAGTACACACACACACACACACACACACGAACACACACACACACACGAACACACAGACACACACACTCACACACTCAGACACACACACCCACACACACACACACACACACACACAACACAAACACACACCACAC
Organism: Cherax quadricarinatus; assembly: GCF_038502225.1. Taxonomy (NCBI): domain Eukaryota; kingdom Metazoa; phylum Arthropoda; class Malacostraca; order Decapoda; family Parastacidae; genus Cherax; species Cherax quadricarinatus. Next base: position 18,587,287 of record NC_091305.1, on the reverse strand, counting down.
ACACACCACTCAAACATACACCACACAAACACACACACACACAAACACACACACACACACGAACACACACACACACACAGACACACAGACACACAGACACACACACACACACACACGAACACAGACACACAGACACACACACACAAACACACACACACACACACACGAACACACACACACACAGACACACACACACACACACACACACACAAACACACACACACAGACACGAACACACAGACACACAGACATACAGACACACACACATACACACACACACACACACCACACACACACACACACACACACACACACACACACACGAAAGAATCAAGGAGACATCCCCAGACATAATAGCACTCACAGACACAAAACTCAGCAGAATAATAACAGATTCAATCTTTCCATCCGGATATCAAATCCTCAGGAAAGACAGAGGGAGGAGAGGGGGGAGGAGGAGTTGCATTGCTCATTAAAAACCAGTGGGGGTTTGAGAAAATGGAAGGAATGGATGGCACGGGCGAAAGGGACTACTTAGTAGGAACAATCCAGTCTGAGGGACATAAGGTGATAATTGCAGTAATGTACAACCCCACCACAGAACTGCAGGAGGCCAAGAGAAGAATACGATGAGAGCAACAGAGCAATGGTCGACACACTAGCCGAGGTGGCCAGGATAGCACACATGGGGGGAGCAAAGTTACTAGTTATGGGTGATTTCAATCACAAGGAGATTGACTGGGAAAACCTGGAGCCTCATGGGGGTCCCAAAACATGGAGAGCCAAGATGATGGATGTGGTACTGGAAAAACCTCATGCATCAACATGTTAGAGACACTACCAGAGAAAGAGGAGAGGATGAACCAGCAAGACTGGACCTTGTATTCACCTTGAGTAGTTCGGACATAGAGGATATCATGTATGAAAGGCCCCTGGGAGCTAGTGATCATGTGGTTCTGTGCTTCGACTACATAGTTGAGCTCCAAGTGGAGAGAGTAGCAGGAATAGGGTGGGAGAAACCAAACTACAAAAGGGGGAACTACTCAGGCATGAGGAACTTCCTTCAAGACATTCAGTGGGAGAGGGAACTGACAGGAAAACCAGTACAATAAATAATGGACTATGTGGCAACGAAATGCAAGGAGGCAGAGGAGAGGTTTGTTCCCAAGGGAAACAGAAATAATGGGAAGAAGAGAACGAGTCCTTGGTTCACCCAAAGGTGTAGGGAGGCAAAAACTAGGTGTACTAAAGAATGGAAAAGGTACAGAAGACAGAGAACTCAGGAAAATAAAGAGATTAGCCGAAGAGCCAGAAACGAATATGCACAGATAAGAAGGGAGGCTCAGCGACAATTTGAAAATGACATAGCATCGAAAGTCAAGACTGACCCGAAGCTGTTGTACAGCCACATCAGGAGGAAAACAACAGTCAAGGACCAGGTAATCAGACTGAGGAAGGGTGATGGGGAATTCACAAGTAACGACCGAGAGGTATGTCAGGAGCTCAACACGAGATTTAAAGTATTTACAGTGGAAACCAGTAGGACTCCAGGAAATCACACCAGCAAGTGCTGCATGAGGTACATGTAACCAAGGAGGAGGTGAAGAAGCTGCTATGCGAATTTGACACCTCAAAGGCGGTGGGACCAGACAACATCTCTCCGTAGGTCCTTAAAGAGGGAGCAGAGATATTGTGTGTACCATTAACAAAGATCTTCAACACATCATTTGAAACTGGGCAACTCCCCGAGGTATGGAAGATGGCAAATGTAGTCCCAATTTTTAAAAAGGGAGACAGACATGAGGCAATAAACTACATACCTGTATCACTAACGTGTATAGTATGCAAGGTCATGGAGAAGATCATCAGGAGGAGAGTGGTGGAGCACCTGGAAAGAAACAAGTGTATAATTGACAACCAGCACGGTTTCAGGGAAGGAAAATCCTGTGTCACAAACCTACTAGAGTTTTATGACAAGGTGACAGAAGTAAGACAAGAGAGAGAGGGGTGGATCGACTGCATTTTTTTGGACTGCAAGAAGGCCTTCGACACAGTTCCTCACAAGAGGTTACTGCAAAAGCTAGAGGATCAGGCACACATAACAGGAAAGACACTGCAGTGGATCGGAGAATACCTGATAGGGAGGCAACAACGAGTCATGGTACTTGACAAGGTGTCAGAGTGGGCGCCTGTGACAAGCGGGGTTCCACAGGGGTCAGTCCTAGGACCTGTGCTGTTCTTGGTATATGTGAACGACATAACGGAAGGGATAGACTCAGAAGTGTCCTTGTTTGCAGATGATGTGAAGTTAATGAGAAGAATCAAATCGGATGAGGATCAGGCAGGACTACAAAGAGACCTGGACAGGCTACAAGCCTGGTCCAGCAACTGGCTCCTTGAGTTTAACCCTGCCAAATGCAAAGTCATGAAGATTGGGGAAGGGCAAAGAAGGCCGCAGACACAATATAGTTTAGATGGCCAAAGACTGCAAACCTCACTCAAGGAAAAAGATCTGGGGGTGAGTATAACACCGAACATATCTCCTGAGGCGCACATCAATCAGATAACTGCTGCAGCATACGGGCGTCTGGCAAACCTAAGGATAGCGTTCCGATACCTCAGTAAGGATTCGTTTAAGACTCTGTATACCATTTACGTCAGGCTCATACTGGAGTATGCAGCACCAGTTTGGAATCCACACCTAGTCAAGCACGTCAAGAAATTAGAGAAAGTGCAAAGGTTTGCAACAAGACTAGTCCCAGAGCTACGGGGATTGTCCTACGAAGAAAGGTTGAGGGAAATCGGCCTGACGACACTGGAGGACAGGAGGGTCAGGGGAGACATGATAACGACATATAAAATACTGCGCGGAATAGACAAGTTGGACAAAGACGGGATGTTCCAGAGATGGGACACAGACACAAGAGGTCACAATTGGAAGTTGAAGACTCAGATGAATCAAAGGGATGTTAGGAAGTATTTCTTCAGTCATAGAGTAGTCAGGCCGTGGAATAGCCTGGAAAGTGAAGTAGTGGAGGCGGGAACCATACATAGTTTTAGGGCGAGGTATGATAGAGCTCATGGCGCAGGGAGAGAGAAGACCTAGTAGCAATCAGCGAAGAGGCGGGGCCAGGAGCTATGACTCGACCCCTGCAACCACAAATAGGTGAGTACAAATAGGTGAGCACACACACACACACACACACACACACACACACACACACACACACACACACACACACACACATTCTTTCAGTCATTCATAAGGAAACACAAGATTTTCTCATTAGCTGACAGAATATGATGAAGCAGTGTAGAAGAAGAAAAAGTTGGTTGCAGGCGATCTCTCTTTAACCCGTCTGTCTTCTCTCTTTCTCTCTCTCTCTCTCTCTCTCTCTCTCTCTCTCTCTCTCTCTCTCTCTCTCTCTCTCTCTCTCTCTCTCTCTCTCGCCTGCTCGATGGTATTAATAAAGGAGCTCTATAAAGACGGCCTTAAACTTTTAGCGAAGGAAACGGTGACTTGACATTGAATTCGAGTCTAAAAGACTTTTGTTGTGCTTCTCGAGGTTCTTTCATAGCATTATTATTATTATTGTTATTATTATTATTATTATTATTATTATTATTATTATTATTATTATTATTAATATTATTATGCAGCAATAACAGATTGGCTAGTAGTGTTTAGTCTAGGTAGAAGTATTTGATCAGTATTTCTAGACTTTGTATTAGTAGTAGTAGCAGCACTTGTATTAGAGGATGTAACAGTTATAAAAGTAATAGAGTAGTTGGAATAGAGAGAGTTGTAGTAGTGTTGAGGCAGTAGCAGTAGAGGCGGTGGTAAGTGTAGCAGAGGCTGTAGAGTAGAGGTAATAATGTTAGTAGCAGTAGTTACAACAGCTAAGATGATGCAGCAGCAGCTGTGGTAACAACACCCTCAAAAATCCTCTTATCTTGTCAATCTCAATGTACGTCTTCCAGTATTTCCTGCTGCTAGTTAAACCTTCTTTGTCCTTTAAGGAGAGTAAGTGGTGACTGGGGAGAACTTTCATGGTGAGAAACTCAAATACAGAGGGGGGTCCTGAGTATTTTAAGTATATGAAAAATAACCAATGCTGTGTGAAACGTTGGACAAATAAAAGGCCTTTCTGCTGTGTCCTTTACACCAGCTGTCGACAAAGTGCCATTGTTTCCAAGAATTTTCTTGTAGAGGGACAAAGTCTTCAGGTCTGTTATGGTTTTGGCTACCACTGTTGTGAAACAGCTGATGCCAGTGCAAGAATTGGAGGAGACACAATTCTTCTAACCACAGCAAGACGCTTGACGCTCAAGTCTGGCTGCAAATGAAGATATCCAGTGTTTACCATCACTCAGGGAGCAGCGAGAGAAAAGCAAAACAGGCATTAGAAAGAACGAACTTCAAAAACTTGGTATCTCTTGCTGCAGAGCTGCAAAGCATTTTCTCAACAGAATACAATTTCGTCTTTAAATTTACATAACGGGACTGTAATAAAGAACAATCAAGGACAAACTATTCTGCTTGCAGGCCATTCCGCTGCCAAGATGCAGGACCCTGACCCAGAGTCTGGCCTTCAAGACTAGCTGCAAGAACTGTGTCAGAGTCGTCGGAAGTGAGAGTAAATCAAGAAACGGACTCTTCTCCATAAATCTTTGTGAGAGACATGAGTTAAACCCCAGGTTATTGCTTTAGTTGTGCTCATCTACTTGCACTGCCTCTCACTCCAATCT